>NW_027437190.1:8312366-8902366 GCF_033239565.1 Halichoeres trimaculatus
GCATTATGAGACGACGAAACTACAACTCCCATGAGCACTGTCTGCACACAGTGTTTGCTCAATGGACGCGCTCGTCTCGAGCCTCTGTCTTGGACAGCCTGACAGCTCACAGTGTTTAGCTCCTGATAACGTGATTTAAAACTTCACTCACATCTTTTTAGCTCTCTATTGTAAAAAGATTCTGGGGTTTAAGTCACAAACTAGCGCCAAAACTCCTCTAACTTTTTAAAAGTGAGGACGGAGCTCATTTAAACTCACACTGCACCGATCTCACCAGCAACACTCACCTAGAGCAGGGGAGGGGAGGGGGAGAGGAGAGGAGTGCACGTAGAGAAGAGAAACTGGTCACTGATACGAGGAGCTGAAGGAACAATATTTAAACCTCCTAATAAACATTTATAACAGTTATATGTAGGGATGGGTACCGAATTAGGTACTTTTACAGGTACCGACCGAAATCTGTCAAAATTACCGGGTACCGATTCATGAAAAATCAAAAGGTACCACATTTAGTTACCTAAATGCATCTTTGTGACTGTGAGGAAGTGGAAGAGCAGGAGATTGACCATGCTGGACATGATACCAGCATTACAAGGTTATATATTAAAGAATATATATGTCAAATTGAAAAACACAAAAAATACTATTAAACAAATTCATATTTTTTTTACCAAATGAGCACAAAAAAGTATCAAAATTGGTACCGTTGAGATTGATACGACTTTAAAAAATGTAAAATAATACTACGAAGTGACATAGTCCAGAAAGTATGGTACTTAGTTTATTACTGATAAATTACTGTTGTGAATAAATATCTAAGCAGACATTTTTTCTTGCTAGTTTTTCAGTTTAGTTTTTATCTTTTCAACTAACCTTCAAGCATAACAAATTTCATTCAATGTAATATTAAACTCCTCCTTTAATTACTTTGTCTTAATTGTCTGCATATTTCCATATTAAAGGAGCACAACCGTTTTGGAACTTAATACCTGATAATGGGGTTAAACATTTTTGTAGTCTTGATTTAAGTGTAAACAGAGGTCATTCACATTTAAAAAATTTGTAAATCTAGTTCAAGTAAACTTTAGCATGTTTTTGTCTGCTTTCATCATGTTAAACAAAATTATCCAACAACAAAATTGTGGCTGGTGAAAATGCTGAGTGGCTAATAAATTTGGCTAACAACTAGCCACAGTGGCTGGTGAGCAAAAATGTTAATGTCAAGCCCTTGTTGGGTGGTATCGAAAATTGTATAGAAAATCAATATTTTTCAAAATATCGTATCGAAGTTAGAAATCCAGTATCGTGACAAGCCTAGTGTCAACACCGTCCACATAAAATGTCTCTTCGCTGCATGTGACAGGCTCTTCTACCGCCACTTCATGTACTGAGTGTCATGTAGTTCTTTTATTTAAGGTGGACTAGTTGCGTGGTTTAGACTTGCAGCATTTCTTGAAATGGTTCAGTTTCTTGCAGTTGTGACACTGCTGTCCTATCGCTGGACACTTTTCCCGCATAGCTGCATGGCTACCCCCATAGTTATTGCAGTTAGACATCCTTCTGGGCGGGGAGAGTGTTTGTGATTTGGGCTGATGCTTTCTGTGCGAGACTGACTTTATGCCGTCAACATTGATTGCTTGTGTGGCTAACGTCTTACTGCTGTCCTCTGTCATTT
Organism: Halichoeres trimaculatus; assembly: GCF_033239565.1. Classification (NCBI taxonomy): domain Eukaryota; kingdom Metazoa; phylum Chordata; class Actinopteri; order Labriformes; family Labridae; genus Halichoeres; species Halichoeres trimaculatus. Next base: position 8,314,042 of record NW_027437190.1, read on the forward strand.
CATGAATGCGGCAGACGGTTATCGCTTTATTTAGACTCAGGTCACTGTCTCTCAAGAGCGTCTTTCTCAAAACATAACTGGTAATGCCACACACGATTCGGTCACAGATCAGCTCATCAGTCAAATCTCCAAAATAGCAGCTCTTAGCTTTAATCCTTAAATCACTGATGAATGACTCTCACCTTGTCTCTGATTTCTTGAATGAAACCTGTGCCTCTCCATGGTTCTGTTGTTTTGGGGGTTGCAGATTTCCCGAAATTTCCTTTTCAAACACCCTGGGTCCTCTCTGGACTCCGCAGGGCTGATAACTGCTCCATTTTCACCCGGTTCGCGCACTTAAGCTGCATAAACTAACGAACGTTCCCGCTCTATGGCTTCCGGTCCCGCTAGATTGAGGGGGACATATGCCTTGGTCCTTGCAGGTTTATTTAAGTGTGCTGCGGCAATAAAGATGTCGTACTCCCTCTCGAACATCCGCCAGCTCTCGGCGACATTCCCATCAAACACAACAGGGCCTGGTCTGCGAAATCACTCTGCCATTTCAGCGACGTAGCTCCGGCTAGCTTTAGCATTAGCGCTTTCTCCAACACTTTTAGAGCTGGGTGGAATGCAGGGAGGATACTCACGGGCGATGAGTCCGTTCACATTCTGACACCATGTAAATAGTTGTTTAAGGAACTTGATAACTTGGTGGGAAGGAGTCTAACTGACGAGACGATAAGTATTCTTGAACATTTACTATCCAGCCGTAACTGAGGGAACACATATCTCATGGTAGGCATCCAACATAAAACCAAATCAGTTCTGCCCACTGCTGGTGCAAACACAATACAACACCCAGCAACTACGGTGGCTCTAACAGGTTAAGACAGTTACTTAGCAAATGATCGACAATACCTGCACCGGCAACAGCGAGAGGAAAGGAACGACGGGACCCGGAAGTGACGAGGACGTCCAGAGCAAGAGGGAGAGGAGGCCGCCAACACTCCCTTTTATCGAGTGCCACCATGAGGTCACTGGCTGACAATGCAGCTCATAATGAAGCATGGATCAGACACATCATCCTGCCACAAATTGTTGGGGAATCACTGCACACTGTTAATGTGTTAAGAGCTACAAATAAACTTTGTTTGGTTGACTCTTTTTGAGATGTTCAAATATCTCCTCCGCTATTCATTTATACGTAGTCTCCTGCGCAGTCACACTGGCCATTCAAGCTGTGCCATACTCTGGCGCAGTAAATTTTGTTTTATATTCAAGATTTGCTGTTTTTTTCCGTTTCAAATCTTTATAGCGCCACGAAAACCGTACCAATTCCAGCCAGGTTGGTCTTATATTGTACAGATAAGTAAATCAAACATTTCACCGGTCTCATCAACTCACCAACCTCGGCAGTAGTGGCGAAAACTCCAAAAAACATAGCTGAATGTCGGAGTAGCGTGCGGCAGCCGGGGCGCTTAGGGACCATCATAAAATTTCTATGTCTGAATTTTCAGTTAAGACAATGACAGAAAATATAAAACAAAACACATAAATACGGTCTTTTAAAAACTTATTATACATCTTAATTGTTGTACATCTTATTATAAATCGAAAGTCTTGCAAATTTCTCAGGTTTATTTTGAAATGGTGCTCAGGAATTCCAACCTTCAAACTCCCCCCCACAAAACCCAACTTCATATCTGTTTTTCAGGTCAGCACTGATCTTTCACAGCCATTATTTTCCAGAAAATCAAGTAATGTGTCCCAAAAATAATTAGTCAATATTGACCTAATTGGGGACTATTTCTCAGTTTAATTTTGAAATAGCTCACAGGAAGTTCAAACTACCAACCTCAATCTATTTGTCATCTGTTTGTGAGGTGAATATTGATTTTTCACAACCATTATCTCACAGAAAATCATGTAAATTTATCTTAGAAACAATCAATTATCATTGAACATAACTGATTATTTTCTTTTTTTTAATTTTGAAATAGTTTGGAATTTCAACTTACCAACTTCTACTGTCATCCGTCAAGATTGTCACTATGACCCTTTTACAAACATGTTTTCCCCTAAAAAAATATGAATTACCTACTCAGTACCTAACTGTTGCGGCTTCCAACATTTTTACCTTAGCCGCCAGAGAGTATGAGGTTGGATCCTTAGATTCATATTTCCATGACGCGCTTTAGGTTATGGACACACATAACGCTGAGATCCAAAATGCGTTTTCGGGTATTTATTGTATAAAAAACATCAGGCTATCACAGCGCTACAAGTTGGGTATATGGAAGGCAAGGAAAACCAGGGGATTTAACTGAAAAAAGGGGTGATGAGTGAGTGAATGAAAAAATGGCAAAGCGTTCAACAAAAAGTACGGCTGCCAACCCTGACTCTCTGTCTCTCATCTGGGCCACCCGGTGAAAGCGCACCTTTACGCACACACACACACCCGCCTACTCCCGTGAGAACCACCCCCAACTCACATACACTCAAACACCGTGATCCTCAGCCTCTATCTATATGTCTCTTACACACCAGCCCCTAATTATTAGGTCCCACATAATAATTCACATTTCAAAACACAATAAGAGACATAATAAATCATCACATCAATTTCAAAATGCAAAATGTCCAAGAATCATTGTTCAAAACCACAAGTTTAGCATTCCTTCATCTGGTAATCCCCATGACTGATAAGGCAGAGTCCAGCTAAGTCTGGAGAAAACACAGTCCCTGTGGAGGTCAGCAACGTCCTCATGCTGCCTCCTCCTTTTCCAGCAACAAACACACCTTGGATATGGGTCTGTCCAAGCAACTGGTCCTTGTCTTGATCCGAATTTGACGTACAAATCCCTTGTGATCAGGAAAAGTTTGCATGACACGTCCCAACATCCAGGAATTACGAGGTGCAGTACTGTCCATCAGCAGAACTAGATCTCCTGCCACAAGGTTCCTCTGGACTCCAGTCCATCTCTGTCGTTCTTGTAGCAGAGGCAGGTACTCCTTTATCCAGCGCTTCCAGAACAGATCAGATATGTACTGGATTTGTCTCCATCTTCTCCGTGCATACATGTCTGCTGCTTGGAACTCTCCAGGTGGTAATGAAGACTGGTTTTTAAGCAGTAATAGATGGTTCGGTGTCAGTGCTTCCAGGTCGTTAGGATCTGTGGAGGCTTTGGTGATGGGCCTGCTGTTGATAATGGCCTCTACCTCACAGAGAACTGTGTGGAGCCCCTCCTCATCCAGGCGTTGCACCTTGAGGGTAGAGTTCAGGACTTTCCTCACTGATCTAATCAGCCTTTCCCACACGCCTCCATGGTGTGATCCAGCTGGTGGATTGAATGTCCACTTGATGCCCTTTTGGAGTAACACATCATGCACCTGTGCCTGGTTCAACTGCTCAATTGCTGTTTTCAGCTCACGTTCTGCTCCCACAAAATTTGTTCCATTGTCAGAATGCAGCTCACGGACCTGTCCTCTTCTGGCGATAAAACGCCTCAGTGCATTTATAAAGGAGTCAGTATCCAGAGAAGACGCCACCTCTATGTGAATGGCTCTCAGTGCAAGACAGGTAAAAAGGACACCATACCTTTTCACTGTACTTCTTCTGCTCCTCACCTCAATGGGTCCAAAATAATCAACACCCACACAGGTAAAAGGAGGCTCATCAGACTTAAGTCGATCCATGGGCAAGTCAGCCATCTGCTGGCAAACTGGAGTGGCGTTAAGTCTCCTGCAGGTGGTGCACTTGGACAGAACTCTCCTAATGGCAGTGCTGACTCCTGTCATCCAGTATTTCTCCCTGAGCTTGGACAACATGTGGTTGCGGCCGCTGTGTCCTACCTGTTGATGTACATTTCTCAGCAGCAGAGTAGAAATATGAAGATCCTTTGACAGAATAATCGGATGTTTAGATTCCAAAGGCAGTGCTGCTTTACTGAGCCGTCCTCCAACACGCAAGACTCCATCCTCCAGCCTTGGACACAGCTTGTACAGGTGACTGTTTTTCCTGACATTTTGTCCCTTTTCCAAACACAAGAACTCCTCCACAAATTTTTTCTTCTGACAAAACTGAATTAAAGCCAGTTCAGCCTTGTCCATGTCTTCCACTGTAAGAGCTCTCAGAACAGCTGTGCTTCTCAGAATGCACCCTTCCTGCTCCTTCATTCTCTGTTGCTTTGTGCTTTCTTCACTCTGATTGGCTGTCCTTTTTCTCTTCTGGACACAGGACCACAACCATTCCTTTAATTTCAACCACCATGCCACTGCTTTCTTTAATCGGATCCACGAGGAGTAATAATGGATCAGGTAAGTAGTGGGATCCTCTCCAGGTTGTACAGCATTAACAGTGACACTTTTCTTCACCTCTGGGTCATCCTGGGAGAGATGGCTCACAGGCTCAGGGTTCACAGGCCACTCCGGTTCAGGTTGGCAAAGAAACGGAGGACCCATTAGCCAGAGTCTGTCCTGCAAAAATGCCTCCACTTTGACCCCTCTGGATGCTGCGTCTGCTGGATTTGTAGCTGTACCCACGTACCTCCACTGAGCAGGGTGAGATGATTTCAGTATCTCCGAAACACGATTTGCAACAAACACCTTAAATCTGGAGCTTTCGTTGTTAATGTATTTCAACACAGAAGCACTATCCGTCCAAAACACAGATTTCTGAAGACTCATGTGCAGCTCTTTCCTCCACAGGAAATCCATGCGGCTGGCCATTGTTGCAGCAATCAGTTCCATTCTAGGAATTGTAACTGTCTTCAGTGGAGAGACACGAGCCTTTCCCATGATGAAAGCACTGTGCATCTGGAGGCGGTCATTCTGTAGCAGCAGATAAGTGACTGTACCATAGCCTTCCTCTGAAGCGTCACAGAAATGATGGAGTTGCGCTGTAATTACATCTCCAAACTCCAGAGGTTTCAAACATCTGGGCAGCTCAAAGTTGTCCAGCAGGTGGAGCCCTTGCACCCACTTGACCCATTCTCTGGAGACAGTCTCTGGTATGAGATCATCCCAGCCAACTCCTCTTCTGCACAAATCTCTCAAGATCTTTTTGGCTGTCAAAACAAGAGGACTTAAAATGCCCAGAGGGTCATAAATAGAACTCACAGTAGAGAGGATGCCTCTGCGGTTGAGTGGTCTATCCTTCCATACAATTTTAAACTTGAAGGCGTCTGACTTGATACACCACTCTACACCCAGCACTCTTTCCATGGGCACAAACTCCCGGTCCAGATCCAACTGCTTCACACCTTTGGCTCTGCGGGGCTCTGGAATGACTTTGAGCACCTCAGGTCTGTTACTGTGCCATTTAGTCAAACAGAATCCTCCTTTTGCGCACAGAGACATGAGCTCATGACAGAGGGTTTGTGCTTCCTCTTCTGTCGCAACAGCCACCAAACAATCATCCACATAAAAGCAGTGCTGCAGCTTGTCCACTGTCTCCTTCTTATGCTCATGACCAAAGTCCTCTGCACATCTCCTAAGGGCAAAATTGGCACAGCTAGGGGAAGATGTAGCTCCAAAAAGATGTACCTTCATCCTATATTCACCTGGTTCCTGTGTCAAGTCTCCTTGTGGCCACCAGAGGAATCGCAGCAGGTCAACATCATCGGGGGGCACATGCACTTGATGAAACATGGCTTCTATATCAGCCATGATAACCACAGGTTCCCTCCTGAACCTGGTCACAACTCCAATCAGTGAGCTGGTTAGATCAGGCCCTTGTAACAGCTCCTCGTTCAGAGATTGTCCTTTGTAACTGGCACCACAATCAAACACAACTCTTAGTTTTTTCTTTGTTGGATGGTAAACGCCGTGGTGCGGAATAAACCAGACCCTGCCATCACTTCTTTCCAGCTCTGCATCAGGAACCTTTTCAGCGTAGCCTTTGTCCAGCAGATCATTAATAAAGGTATTATACTCCTCGTAAAACACTGGATCCCTCTGGAGCCTCCTCTTCAAATGACTTTGACGCTGTTCCACCACTTTCCTGTTGTTTGGCATTGTGATGTTTGAATTTCTCAAAGGCAGAGCAACCTGGTAGTGACCATTAATGTGTTTGGCTGACTTTGTGACCATGTCCATGAACCTCAAGTCTTCTCTGGACAGACCCACTTGTTCCTCCACAGCAGATTCTGGAAAGTCCATCTTAAATTGCCGTTGCCACAGTTCATCCAAATTTACAATGGACACACGATTCACAGTCACCATCTGCTCACAGTAATTGGCCTCTCCACCATTTCCTGTTAGTGGTCCATTTACCGTCCAGCCCAGTGCCGTCCTTACAGCGTAGGGTCCATTGTGCTCACTGCGGATGACTTCCAGCGGTTCCATAGCTCTTGGGACATTTGTTCCAATCAGCAAATCAATTCCAGCCTCAATCTGTGGTAGGGAGATGTGTTTTAAATATGGCCACCTTGTCAGGTCCTTATTTGTGGGTATATTTGCTTTGTGTACTGGCATTGAAACCTGAGTGTACGCCTTTGGCAACTCAATGAAACAGTCATCGTCCAGTGCTGCCACCTCCAGTTCTGGCACGAGGTAACTACTGACCACCTTTTCCTGCCCCATAGTCCTGAGAAGAATGTTGGCTCTCTTTCCAGACAAATTTAGCTTCTGCTTCAAACTCTCAGTACAAAAGACTGCAGTGCTTCCCTGATCCAAAAAGGCATATGTGTGAATGATTTTATTGCCCTTTTTTGCTTTCACTTGGATCGGCACAATAGGAAGCTTGCAGTCCATCTCACCAGCCCCTGTAAGCCCACTGGTAACCAAAGTGCCGTCTACTGTAACCTGAACACTTCTTTCAGCTGGTTCTGCAGTTGCGACACTATCCTTATGGAGCACAGTTGGGTGTCTTTGGCCACACTTTGAGCAAGAAATCTTCCTTTGGCAGTTTTTGCTGATGTGTCCTGTACACAAACAACGAAAACACATGCCATTCTCCTTTAGGAAGCAAATTTTCTCTTTATGTGCCATTTTTTCCAATTGTGCACACACATCCAATGTGTGTCCTCCAGTGCAGCAAGGACAGATCCTTTTGGCTGATGATTTTGTGTCCATGGCTCTATTTACTGGTTGAGCTGTTCTATCCACACAATTCACTGTGGTAGCGAAGCTTGTTCCCCTGATGCTGGAGCGAGGATGAGGTTTGTGTTTGTTTTGTTTGGTCAACACTGTGGTATCCTGAATGTTTCCAAACACAGGGTCTGTCAAGATTTTTACTTGTCTTTCAACAAAGTTGGCAATATCTACAAACTGTGCTCTTTTATTGTACCTTTCTTGTAGGTCACATGCGTGGCATCTCCAACGATCTCGAAGTTTGTATGGCAGTTTTTTGATGATTTCCACCATGTTTGTAGGAGTGTCCAGATCATTTAAATACTGCACATCCTCCATTGCGTTGCAGCATCCACGCAGAAAGAGGCTGTACTCCTGTAGGGCTTTCACATCCTCTGACTTGATAGTGGGCCATACCAAAGCTTTCTCCATGTATGCTGCTGCCACCTTCTGCTCATTACCATAATGCTCCTTCAATAGAGCCTTTGCCCTCTGATAACCTCTGTCAGACTCAATGTGCTGGCAGCTCCTCACCAGCTCCTTTGCATGCCCTTTGGTATACTGTTCGAGGAAATAGAGTCTGTCACAACTGTTGTGGGTGTTTCGCTCAACTCCATTTTCAAAGGCTTTAATAAAGGAATGATATTTGAGTGGATTGCCATCGAAAATGGGAATTTCCCTTTTTGGGAGAGCTGAGAGGCATTGTTGTTGCATTAAGAGTGTTGTAATTTCGTTTTGTTTCCTCATTATGTCCAGCACACTGTCATTTTGTGATGAGTCAGTTTGTGTAACATTGGTCACTGGATCTTCAGGAGCCATTAGATAGCGTTGGATCATGTAAGATGAACCTGGGAGATGTGCTTCATCAGGTAAGTGAGTGACCTCTGGCCTCACAGCTGTATGTGTGGATTTAATTTCACAGGGTTTTGATTTAACTGGCATGGATGGGACAAATTCTGTGACATTGACATTAAGTGGTTGTTGTTTTGAACGTGTCTTTTCACAATATGAGTTCATCCCATCTGAAACCTTTGATCTTAGTTTACTGCTGATGCTGCCTTTTGATTTTATAACACTTAGTTTTGCCATTTCCTCAGCAATTTCATTTTCCAATAAAAGCTGTTCTCTTCTTTTGCGTATCTTTAACTCCTCTTCATCCAACGCATGCTTTTCCTTTAATGCCTTTTGTTTTACTGCCAGAATAGCAAGGTTTGCTTCCATTTTTAAGCAAGCAGAAGAACGTGAGCCTATAGATGAGGAGTGATGTGAGCGTGATCTCTTTGTTGCATTTGAGACACTGTCACAGGGCTGTAGTTCATCCTGAGGATCTTCAGTGGGAACAGGTGGAGGGTGAGCAGGAGACAAATCTTTGGCCCTTTCATCAGAAACTTGCTCCACATGCTCCATTTCCTTCGGTTGCTCTGCGATATTTGTCTGAAGTGGTGATTTATTTGAGTTGTCATGCGGATTTTCCTTTATCCATTTCTCCACTTGTACCTTGAATGCATCACTGTAATCCATAATGGAAGAAAACCACTCGTTTTGTTTTTTACTTTCATCATCAGGAAGCAGTGGCATTAATTCATTGTGCAGGTCAGTGCCCCTTTTACACAGTGCATTCAAGTTATTCAGTTGTGAGGCAATTTCATTTGCGTTTCCCTTTGATTTCATGTGCGCTTTCATTTGCGGAATAAGCGCTTTGAGTTTATTAACGGCACTTTTGCGCTCATGTTGCAACCGTTCGATTTTATTTTCCAGAGCTTTGGCCGTCGGTTTGATTTGTCTTTTTTCCTTTTCCATGTTTGTACTTTCAACACAAGAGTTTATTTGACTCATTTCCTTTAGATTGTATTTTGTATGAAGCAACACAATCACATTTCATTCAAGAGCAGCGTATTCAAATCCATTCGTAGACATTGCATTTTATTCATTGACAGAGCAAATTCCATCCAAACTTTTCAACAAGCACAAGGCCTTCAGACAACATCAGCCGCCGCTTATTTCCCGACATCACAATCCAATAAAGCACGGAGAAAGTTGCGCCACCCTCAATGCGCCAATGCAACCAGCAAATCCATTTCATACATCGTCCTCACTTGGCACAATGCATTCCAATCCAGGCGGATTATATTCATTTACAGGTTCAGGTCCTACCTGTTCCCACGTGTGAATGGATGGCGTGGTGTGACACTTAGCTGTGGCTCCTTTGTTCTCGGGCTAGTCAGTGTGCGTGGGGACTTGGTTCTTTCTGGTGCGGCTTGATGATTTTCCCAAAACGCCTTTTTTGTTGACAAAATGTTGCGGCTTCCAACATTTTTACCTTAGCCGCCAGAGAGTATGAGGTTGGATCCTTAGATTCATATTTCCATGACGCGCTTTAGGTTATGGACACACATAACGCTGAGATCCAAAATGCGTTTTCGGGTATTTATTGTATAAAAAACATCAGGCTATCACAGCGCTACAAGTTGGGTATATGGAAGGCAAGGAAAACCAGGGGATTTAACTGAAAAAAGGGGTGATGAGTGAGTGAATGAAAAAATGGCAAAGCGTTCAACAAAAAGTACGGCTGCCAACCCTGACTCTCTGTCTCTCATCTGGGCCACCCGGTGAAAGCGCACCTTTACGCACACACACACACCCGCCTACTCCCGTGAGAACCACCCCCAACTCACATACACTCAAACACCGTGATCCTCAGCCTCTATCTATATGTCTCTTACACCTAACAATCTGTCATACTTTTTTCAGGCTATTGTTTTATGTTTTGTTTTTTTACTGATTTGTGTGTACAACTTATTCCGTGATCATGTTTCTTTTTTGATTTCATGGTCATTAAAGGAAGAGACAATGCATGTGTAATTAAGTCATTTATTTTTTTATTTTTTTAGAACAAACAAGAAAAATAATTCAAACAAGAAAAAACACAGGATTCACCTGATGTTTTTGAACGTCACTCTTGTGATCCTTTGTCCATGATGGCCTTGGTTACACCTATAAATGAATTAGATAGTTTGCCTAAAGGGTATATATTTAAAGATAAAGTTGCAATGTCAGTGTTCAAAGTTTTCTGATACTTAATACCTTTCTGAAATCAACAGAGGCCACATTGCCATTTTTATGATGTCACATTTTGTTCGAGGTGCCACACTGAATCTGACATTCCCACACAACATGGGTGGTACCACCTTTTGCATTTTGTGCATTAAATCTGGAAAAAAAAATTAAAATCAGTTATCCAGCAGTATTAGATTTTGAACACTTGTATACTGTACACTGTTATTACACAGATAATTAGATCACATCTGTTTTCATTTATTGATGAATGATCTGTCATCAAACTTATTTTAATATATAATTTTTAAAAGTACACTCACACATTTTGTCATTCCTTCCTGTCCTTTTGGATTCTCCTCGCCAAAACATGAGCAGTGGTCTTTTTCACTAAAAACTGAAATATTGCAATTCTAAAAACTGCCTCATGGTTGATTTAAGACTTGGTAAGTAATGGATATGAAATCAACATACAGGTTTATACAAGTCAAAACATATTTACATGAGTTGACACAGCTGACTGTATTAGACATGAATCCTATGACAACTCCCCTAAAATTAAGCTGAAACATCTATGTTTCATAGATCAGATCATAGATTCAATCAAAACAAAAAAACAAAACACCAATACCAATTGTGCTGCTGTTGTTGTTGCTGTTGTTATTGTTGTTGATGATGTTGTTGTTGTTGTTGAAGTGGTGATTGTCTGGTCATCCCCTTTTTGTTGGTCATCTTTAGCTGCAAGTCCAAATCTATGATATTTAAGAGGTAGATCTGCTTAAGTCAGAATATTAGGAGGATTTGTAAACTGCCCAACAGAACAGAAAACTTTTGAAAATATAATGCCATACCTGTCCAGTGTCTCCTGTGCTCTGTTGTGAACCAATTTTTGACCTTTAAACGACCTTCTGAAAAATAAAATCACATAAATCAGAATTAAATCAAGCAAATCAAAGAATATGCACAACATGTACGCAGGAAAATTAAATATGATAAAGTAGTGTAAGTGTTTGACTTACAGTAAAGAAGCCTATATCTTATAAACATCAACATATCAATTTATGAGAATGAGAAGAACATAGAATAGAATAGAATAGAATAGAATAGAATAGAATAGAATAGAATAGAATAGAATAGAAAATACTTTATTTATCCCCGAGGGGAAATTCAGGAGTCACCGCAGCATTTAAGAAAACAAAAGTAAGAAAGAGTATAGAAAGTGCAAAAAGGTCCATAAGAAATTAGATGACGACTTCCCATCCACCACTCGTCCTCCAGCCCAGCCAGTCTCCACCTCCACAGGGTCCAGGACTGAGCCTCCCCAGCAGTCTGTTCATTCTCTGTCTCCTGGATCCTGTCTGCTCACAGCAGGCGAAGCTCCTCCGATGTGTCGCCGACGTCCGATGTCAGCTCCGTCAGCCACGTCCATGAACAGCACGATGCCGCTGGGTTATCACGGCTAGCTCGTCCATCCCCCAGAGCTAGATCCCACGTTCCCAACAACGATGGATGGAAGGACAGGTACACGTTGTCATCTCCCAGCTCACATCCGAGAACCGGCACGTCGTCCTCACCTCCTCCTCCTCAGCTCGAGGGAAATCATCAAGCCCTACACTAGTTAGCATTGACATGCTACAGGCTGCTAACAGCTGAGTTCGCATGTAAACAATGCAGCCATGGTTACATGTAAGATCTCCAGACAAACACAGGAGAAAAGTAGTAAAAATATCGCTGAAGCCACAAAAAGTTTGGTGTCCGTGACCAACAATGAACCATTCAAAGAAATGATCCACTCCAAATACAAAGATGACGAAAAAGAGACGAAAAAAATTACAAGAAACAGACAAAGACGAGAGAGCTGCTGCAACAGGCAGCTACTTGGGTAGCGCCAACATGTTCAATCTTTGAAATAAATATTACATTTAAAAACAAAGTAGTTGCAGCATTTGACCTGCAGAGGTCTTGTAATTATCCATTTTTTAAAAATCTGACAATGCATCTTTATTACGTACTTTTTTATAGGTCTTCATCTGTTGTCTTTGGATGTGTCTTTTCACTCCCATAGGAGCTGGGATCTGGGAGGGTGGAAATATTTTGTCCTTTTCGGAGCTGCAGGCACACTATGTTTTACCCATTGCTCTTCAGTATGTTCTTTTGTGTCTTTCAATGGTCTGCCCAACAGCACCCAGCATCAAGGCCATGCTGCAAGATGTGTTCCTTGTAGCATTCACACAGAGAGATATGCAGCTTCCGAATGAAAGAGCCAGGTCTGAGGAAGCATTCCCTGAGTAGAAACTGGTTCTTTGTGATTGAAAACCAATTTTCAACATGTCAGTTAGTAAGCCTTGTTTTGGTGTCTGCTGTATCAACTTTGCTTGGATCTGCATCACTTGCATATCTGCATAGATCCTGCAGCATAAGGCCTGGACAAAGTGGGAAGATCCCCATGTAATCCTGCAGCAAAACACTGATGATATCAGGACAGTAGTATGGGTTCTCCTCACACTTTCCATTGGCATCTGGCACATTGGACTGGTTACTTTCCAGGACCCCTTCAAAAAACTTAAGAAATGGTGAAATGGAAAGAACAGTCTTGGCTCTCTTTGGTAGCTCAGGTTGTGTCTTCAGTGGCTGAGTGCTGGAATCATCCAGATTGGTCTTGCTCTTGATGCAGCCTTTGATGACCTCCAAGCTCTCTTCTACTTCTTTAGGGGAGAACCTACCTCCAAAAATCCTACCCATGTGGCCAAAAAATTGTACTGCAGGATTCAGACTGCTGCTATTTATCAAATGTGCCACACAATGATTCACAGATTCCTTCAGGCCTTTATCTCTGGTCTTCCTGGAAGAGGAAACAGAGACCACTTTCAGGATATGTGCTGAGCACAGGTGTAGCACTGTGATGGTTTGCAGCTCTTTTTTTGTAAAAGAGCCTTGGATGATTTTACACAGCATCTCCAGGTATCCCAAAATATCTTGCTTGTTGAAGGCCAGCAAAACACCCTGCATTAGGGCCCAACTGTAGTCAGTTTCCACTTGCCTAACTTTAATGGCAGTGATCTTTTTTACTTTTGTCAAAAATTTCATTAGCCAAAAGGACAGATTGGCCATGATGTGGTCATTGGTGACCATTTCACTGACAGGAAGAGGTGGTCTGTTTTTGCCATCACCTGGCAAACAGAGGACATAATACAGAACCCTCTTGGGTTGGTTGGGGAGCCAGCACACAACACCACCTGTGGCATCAAGGAAGAGGGTCACTGGAGACTTTTGCCGTAGATGAGCAGCAAAAATGGCAAGTCCTTGCTCAGTATAGTGGACACTGAAGGGATCCACTTGCAAATGTTGGATTTACCCTGGACAGAAAATGTAACCAGCATCAGACTCTTTCATTATTTGCTGTGTTACCATTAGCTCCATTACCATGTCATCATGAAGCCTTGTGCTTCTGCTAATCTCTGCGGACACAACTTTGAGGATGTCTTTTGAGAGTGCTCGGTTGAGGTTACCAGCAAGTAGCTCCAGTGATGGCATTTTCCCCAGCATCTGAAAATAAGCGTTACTCACACCACCAGTGACTGCCTTTGCAATTTTTCCTCTCCTCTGATTGCTGGCTGGCCTTGCCCTCGTCTCATCACATAAATGTGCCACTTTGCCACTTCGAGACACGTGAAATGTTATCTTTTTTGCATTTTTGGTGGGTTTGTTTGGCATTTCATAGAAGTATTTGGCATTGCATGATGAAAACATGCACACTGCTTTTATTTTGATGTAAGGTGATGAAGTCTTTCGGCTCTTAGGTGCTCTAAAATGCTGGTACTTGAATGCAAGAGAACAGCAAGGGTTGTGCTTTTGAAAGCTACTGTACAAGACATGTGTCCATGACTTCCTGAGTTTTAATTGCCCTTGGCCTGGTTTGATCTTGCCCCATTTGCTTCTCTTTATGTGGATTTTAAATTTTTTTTAGATCCGGGTTGAGTTGGTCTGAACTGATCTTTTTCACTTGTACTTGGGATGTTTTTTACAGGTGATGTTTTGTTGGTGTAGCTCTTAACTTTACTGAGCTGATGTTTTCCATCCAGGCAAGAATTAGTATCAAGGACAGCACTTCCTTCACTCTCCACTTCGTCCAAATTTTCCTCACCTGTATCTGTCACTGTAAAAGTCTCAATTGCAGAATCTGTATTTGTTGCAGTATTTGCAGTTAACTCCTGCAGGTCTTCAAGGTCATCAGGATTCTGATTTCCTCCACCCTGGTCTGCCTCATAGTCATGAATGGAACTCTCATCACTCTTCACTTCATCCAAATTTTCTGTGCTTGTGTCTGTGGTGGATGTATGCACTGATTTAATGGAGCAAACATGGCCTCCAACATGCACAACAGCTTGTGACATTAGTTGTTGGGTTGCTGTCCTAACCCCTCGCCTGTCTTGCAGCCATGAAACATATAGCCATTTCTTTAACCTCTCCTGGTTGACGGAAAACAAACAAACTTAAAGTTCTGGCCATACTTGAGGGTTCCAAGATGTTTCCCCTTTTGTTATTTGTGAATCTAATAATTCCTTAATTACACGCTGTTCACCACCAGCCCTTATCCACAGATCCTCCTTTGATAGTCTACCACCTTTCCTTGTGCACCCCATAATGGCATTGCAGGTCCTTCAACTGTTAACATAAGTCAAATATTTTATTAGTACGGTAATACGTTTGTGCTGCAAGGACACTTGACATTGATCAGAAGGCACAATATGTAACTCACACAGCGTAATGCAGTCTGAAACAGTCTGGAATGGTTGTCCGTAACTTTACGGAATCAAGAAAGGTGAGCACCTGGTGTGGTCGCTGTGGTAAGAAAATTATGGAAAATAGTCATGAAATCATCCCAAGATGTTGTTAAAAGAATAAGCAATAATGTCAGTATACTAATCAAAATAAATAAATTCCTAAATAATGTTTCTTGAGGATGAGCCTCGGTAGGATTGCTGGTTGAGGCGGTAGATGATGGTTTGAGATTCTGATTAGTGAATGAAGACACTAAGAGAGAAAGATCTGTGTATAATAAAATGTATTACAAAATTCTTACTCGCTGCTGAACAGATAAATCAAACATCCACTGACGCAAACTGCTACTAAACTGTAACAATATTAATCCTGGAACAAGCTGGACAACAGCTGAAATTTGTATGTGTCCAGAAAAAAAAAACACAAATTGAAACATTAACTAAATTTTCCAAAAACTATGGAAGCCCTAAGTAGAATGGTTTGTTTATTTTTTTTACGACACTCTCTGAACTTTAGGGGAAAAGATCACCCCCAAATTATATGTTTCAAGTCCACCACAGAATTAAATCATGACCTTCAGAAAATGGGGGTAAAAAAATAAATGAACCATCTCCGCTTCAGGCTTACGTAATAAACAAAAGTTAAAACACTTACATTTCCTCAAGAATGCACACAATGTAAATAATACAAAAAGCAGTGGCAGCTTTACCTATCTGCTCCTAGTGAGTACAGCCTCCTTGTGTGTGCATGTGCAGGCTTGTCTACTGACTTCCAACTCTTGTCGCACCAGCAGGTGGTGCTGTTGGAGAGTAACCTGTAGGGCTTTGGCAATATGTTCAATGAATACGGTCCAGATTTTTACTAAACTACCTGCAATGGCTCAATAAACCCCCTCTGGAAAGGTTATCAGGACAAATACGGTGGATACAAATCGTGTCACTGCATTAATTTTTTTGTGTACGCATACACAATAAGCATTTACACACTACATAGAGTAACCGCTACAGCTACGCGAGCCGACAGTCATTAATTTGTTGATTAGACTGTGATGTTAACTAAAAAGTTTGTAAATCTGCAATATATGAAAAATGAGTAAAGAGATCTGCACACCAAAAACTAGCTCCCAAAACAATAGTTTATTAGAAGTGACGTTTTGAGCAGAAACGCTCTTCCTCAGACTTTACACGGTGATCAGTGAGAAGCCATTTAAATAGAAGCAGGTACACGTGACTCAACTCAGCTGAAACTCATTGATAATTAACAATACATATATACATGTATCCCCATATGGGGATATCTGCAGGTCAGCTCTTGCGATAATTGACGCTGACACTCACCTGTTACCTGAGCGACCACAGCCTGGGAGATCCGCCCGTTGGCGAGGAAGGACTTAATCTCCTCTTCGATCACAGCACCGTCCCTCCTGCAAGCAGAGAGGAGAGTCTGGAGTTAACACCAAAGGAAAGAAAACATTATCCTCACACCCATCAGCTGTGGCAGATAGTTTTCCACCAACAAGTCTGGTTAAGGCTTCTGCCTGATGAAGAAATATTTTCTTTGCAGCTGTCACCAAATATTGCCTGGAAAAGCTCATGGTCCAAGACCCAACAATGAAACCCTCTTAATTATGTGACTGAAGCAGAAAAATCAAACTAGATATCTGTTCTGATACCACGGCAAAAAATGAGCTCCTGGGCACCCTAAATCATTAAATTGACTTTTAATTATCAATCTGAACACAGCGCTGGCACAGAAACCTTGCTGAAGTATCTGAGTTATAATTAACAATCTGGATGAGATGAGTGTATCTGCAGAAAGCGTGCTGTCAACGGCCCAAATATAAAAATACAGCTGATATCGCTGTCTTTGCTCAGCTCCCTGTCTGTCTGCTAGGGACAACAACAAATTTTTTTTTTCTTTTTGAGAGCCTCACAAGCGTGAGTATATGTTGATCTGTGAATGAGGAGAGTTAGCAGTAAAGACGCTGTGACTCAGGGCGGAGAAGAGACATGCAGCAGGCTGGGAAATAAACGACTTTAACAGAAAGCAGACATACTTAGCACCTCCCTGTGTCTCTGTGTGGACTATCGACAAGTTAATACGTTTATAGTGTGTGTGTGTGTGTGTGTGTGTGTGTGTGTGTGTGGCTATGTACAGTCTTGTTGATACTTTAAGATATTAATCCTTGTATTATGTTCAGATTCAGTGTGTGGTGGAGGCTGCAGATAGACCTCATATAACACTGAAGCTCATTGACACGTACTTACTCTACTGTCTGCATCGTGTCGTAGTCAGGGTCGAGCGTTCTAATGAGTGAAAACTATTAATCCCCCAGCCTATAACACTCTAAACAAGCAGATTTTAAATTCTGAAACTTATACTGATGATCTGTCATGTCGTACAGTCCTTACTGTCAAATAAGGGTTTATCAGGGCGCAGATGGCCTAGTGGTCTAGGTCCTGCCCCTTGAGGTTCAACCTTGAGCAGGTGGCCTGGGTTTGAATCCAGCCTGTTCCCCGCATGTCATTCCCCACCATCATCACTCTGTCTGCAGGTTTTGCAGCATTAAAAAGAAACCATAAAACTGATAAGTCTTTTTATTATGTGAAATAAAAATCAGTGCACTAATTTTACCTCGACTCGGCCAAATACTTCCATTATCCTGACAGTTCAGGGACAAGCTGTTCCTGACCTAAACCAGCAGCTGAAATAAAGTGAGGAACAGTGAGCATCTCTCTTTTCTGTCTCTAGCAGCACTGTGGATTTTTCAAGCCAAGTTGTTGTTTTCTTTTTAAAGTCATCATCACTTTATTTTTCTGACTGAGGCAGGCCGCTGCTGATTGTCTCTTTATCTGATGTGGTAGTCACACCACAGATTGTGCAAATGGAGCGTGTTGTGCATTGGAATGGCTCAAATCCTGACACGTTCAATACTTTCCAGCTTCATTTGTATCATTCACAAGAGTTAAAAAAAATCTGGGCCTGATTGCATGATAAGCCATTGTTTCGAAAAACGGACTGTTTGTACTAACGGGGAAAAAAAGTTGATTGGTGGTATGCATGAGCCAGGTTCACGGCCAAAAGGAGCGTTAAGTTTAATGGAGGTAAACCCCACCATTACAGGCGCTAACAGCAGGATAACAGTGACTGTTCGGCTGTTTAAGATAAGATGAAAATACTTTATTCATCCCAGAAGGGATAAAGGCGGACATCGCGCGATACGTTACAGTTTGAGATGAAATATGTAAAGACAGTGGACAATCCTTGGGAAGGTGGCAATGTGTAACCATACAGCAACTTAAGATTTAGGAGACACATTCTTTCAGTGAACAGAGGGAGACAAGCCGGCGAGGCTCACTGCTGTCAGTTTTATAAGTTTGGTTTGCTTATGATTTAATGCGTCTGGGTCCTTCCAAGATGTGTGTGGTGAAATGTTGGCGTTCATAAACTGCTTTAAAAGTTATTAATCAATGTACTGGAGCATTGCTGCAGCGCTAATTTCACAAAACAGCTTTCATATTCCTGATTTTATTATTGAGGTTTTCTACTGTGCGCTCAGAAACACCACACGCATTTATTCTGTTCAAGGTCGCCAAACTTTCTCTTTCTCTTTGTTTACATTAATGACTCACGGTTAACAGCTGTTTGTGCATTCTTATAACAATATGTCTTTTTTTCCAGCTATAAAACATTTTCTTGATCTTTTCTCAGTCATACTGTTACCTCTCTCCAAGTTTATTGCAGTTTATGATTGGTAGACATGCGCAGTTTGAGTTTGTTTGATGCGTTTTTCAGGAGGCCCCCCTGAATTATGACGTAATCTGTACCTGCGTCTCTTTCATGGTGTAATTATTTAACTGGACAGTTATTTGCAGTCGTGCATGCAGCTAACACTGAAGCCAAACAAACGTTAATAGAACGTTAGGACTAATGGTCCTGTTTGTTTAATGGCTGAACGTACACACGGGCCCTGGTCTTTAGTAAATCATTTACACCACAATGGCCAGTCAGCACGAGGATCCTCCAGTGCAGTGTGATCAGACTTTTTGAAGACAAGTGCATCACATACACTGAATCTCTGCGTCCAAATATTTTCTGGATGTGGCAGGACTAGGGACAGGCATTTTAAGCAAAAATGGAATTCACTATTCACTGGTAACTATTTGAAGATTATCAGACGATCAAACCTCCCAATGGTTTGTTTTATGTTAAAAGTCATTGAGCATTTTTAGGTGGTTTCTGAGCACAACTTCCTGTTCAACTGGATCTGCTTTTTATAAAATTAACGTGCCACAGCTCTGGCAAAAATAGGATTATATGCTGTGACCTGCTGCTGACAGGACAAAGCCATCGTTGAATGAACTATTTGATTTTTTTACTGAGGCTTTTTTGCCACCCAAGAGAGCAGTTTATCATAAGCAATATATATATATATATATATATATATATATATATATATATATATATATATATATATATATAAAGTATTTTTTTATCTGTGACCAGACAAGTATCTGGTGGAGTGTAAAAAAGTTCTTCATAGTTACATATTGATAGCCTGTTTTTGGCTAGGCTACAACGTTATTAGTCAGTAATACAGATTTTCTAAATTGCATAAATGTGAGAAATAATTCACCATTCTGTTGGAGACTGAGAGGAACGAGGCTGAGCACTATCAGTGTCTGTCTCAGAGTCAGTTTCTGGCTCCGATGGCTCAAACAGGTAGGGCTGGATCCGTCCGATGAGGCTGCTAGCGCTAGCTTCCATTGTCAGTGTAGCTGTCACCGTCACAGTTACACGGAGGCGGCTCCCTCCCGCGTGTGGGCGTGGTTTCAGCGCTGCTAACTGACACGCCCCCAGCGTCTCACAGCAGAGAGAAGTGCTTGTTTTTCCATGATTTTGAGACCTAATTTTATATACTAAACAATTTTTTTAAACTTTCAAATTTGGCTCAGTGGTTAATGACGCATGTTTCTTTGCTGTGACAAACTAACAACACAAATTTGTTTCTGCTTTACACGGACTTTAAACCACCCAAGGGGGCAGTTTAGTGTGTTCTGCTAACCAGGGGGCACTTTTACATGCATTTTGGCTCCCAAGAGGACATTTTAGCATGTGTTTTGACTCCCAAACTGGCACTTTAATGCATTTCTCAACAATTGGACCATGAGTGGGACCCCCCACCTCGTACACACCACTGCCCCAGGGATGACCCAACAGTACAACCAGCAGAGGCTCATCTGGGAAATGTAGGATTAAGTGATCGTGTCTGTGTGCTGCACCACCTGTTTTTAGGAACAGGAATAATAAAAAAAAGTTCACTGTGAGGAGATTAAGTGAAGAGGTCAGATCAAATTGTGATTTGACCTCTTCACTCACTTCATTTTAGCTATTGGTTGAACTAGCATGGTAGCACTGTCCCCTGTCCCAGTTAGAGAGTAGTGATGCTCAGCCTTGTTTGATGCGCGAGTTGTCTTACTGAAGTCAATGATATTTTTCGCATCTGGTGCATAAAAATAAAGAGAAGTGTCAAACGACTCCGTAAAGCTCCTTTTCATGTGCGTCAACAGCTCAGAACCAGTTTAATGAAATCAGATGTTTCTGACTGGAGCTTCAGGCTTTGTCCAAACAGCGTAATGTGATGATAAACTCGATCTGTGGATTACTGTCTTACCTCACTAAGTCCTCCACTTGGTCATCAACGTCCATGTCCTCCTCAGTGGTCTCAAACCCGTAGCCTGGCGCTGTCACACCACCACTAACCACACCCACAGGAAACCAGAGGGTGGTGACAGCTTCCCGTTTGTCACTGCAACCAACCCGTTCTGAGCTACCGCTGCCATGGCCACAGGTGAGGCGACTGGAATGGGCAGAAGAGGAGAGCTGTTGTCAAAGTTGCTGTTAGGGGACAGCGACAGTCAGTTGTCGGGGAAAGTTGTCTGTGTTGCTGCGGACGTCATGGAGGAAGAGGCTGTGAGGGCGCTAGAAGAAGATAAGGAAGATGAGGGAGGCATGTAGGAGGGTTTGTGGGTCAGCTTGTGTCCATGTTTCCGGTTCAGGTGGTCCAGTGTGTCCAGGGTGTGGAGGATCTCCACCTGTGTGATCCCGGTCCTCCTCAGCCTCTGGGGGAGGTCAATCTGCTCGATGGTGAAACGAGGCTCCTCACCCTGCTGGAACATCCTGCAGGAGAGCAGAAGGAAAATGAGGAAAGTTACAAAAAACCTTCTATGTCTCCAGATTTCAGAGGGAAATGTAGTTCTTAATGACCACGGCTGTTTGACAGCAGCAGATAAAAGTTACCGCTGAAAGGATTCAACATGAAGTCTCAGCACATTTCATATCAGCTTTACAGCATTACATGCAGTCTGAAACAGTCTGGAATGGTTGTCCGTAACTTTACGGAATCAAGAAAGGTGAGCACCTGGTATGGTTGCTGTGGTAAGAAAATTATGGAAAATAGTCATGAAATCATCCCAAGATGTTGTGAAAGAATAAGCAATAATGTCAGTATACTAATCAAAATAAATAAATTCCTAAATAATGTTTCTTGAGGATGAGCCTTGGTAGGATTGCTGGTTGAGGCGGTAGATGATGGTTTGAGATTCTGATTAGTGAATGAAGACACTAAGAGAGAAAGATCTGTGTATAATAAAATGTATTACAAAATTTCTGGAAGAAATGGGATTAGATGAGGTGGAGCATGAAATACTCATGGTGTCTATGATCGCATTTGGCTCGATTTTCTCCCACAGAGAAACCCTTTTGGCAACTCTTGACGCAGCTTTTAATGTTTCTCAGTAATATTAACTTTAAAGATATCGAAGGATGGCGACGCGCTGGAAGACTTTAAGCAAGCCACACTTGATTCAGGGCTTGTCATAAGTGATAGTTTGTCCAAATAATCAATAATCAATATGACTAGTTCACTGCCCCTGACCATTTCAGAGCCTTACTGATCAGGAATAGTAAGTATTAAAAATATATATATTTTTATCCCCTCTGCTTTAGAGAGTAATACCCTGCCATTCAGTGAGAGGTCTCTCATTAACTACATGTTAATTTTTGATCTATTTGTTCCACTATATGATCAAAATTGAAGTTGCTGCTAGTTTTTTCTATTTTATCAATAACACCTGGATATGTAACGTTTTCCTTCAAAGGAATACTATACACTAGAGAATGATCACATTCCTTTAGTGGAAATAACACAGATTTGTTTAACTTCATTTTTAGACCTGAGACAACAAGAGAATTCCTCAATACAGTCAACAGCTTTTATCACCTCATGCCTGCTGAATAGAAAAACTGTGGTATCATCAGCCAGTTGAGCCAACTTAAATTCTCTGTTCAGAGCAGTTATACCCTGGAATGGACTTTTTTAAATATGCACAGCCATAATTTGGGTTACTAGGAGGAACAAGAAAGGACTTAGAGGACATCCTTGTCTTATCCCTCTACAGATGTCAAATCTGGGAGTAGTGCAGTGAGCTAGCTTAACAGAGCTATTGCATCCATTATAAAGAGTTTTAACCACTTTCTGAAAGTAATTTCCAAAACCAAAACATTCTATCGTTTTAAACATAAATTGATGACTTATTGTGTCAAATGCTTTGTAAATATCAACAAATAAAACAAAACTCTCCTCTAAAATATATTCATTGTTGTCAATCATATCTAATATTCAACGTATATTTTTGCATACATTTCTTCCAGGCATGAAGCCAGATTGTTCTTCGTCAATGATATCATTCAGTCCAGATTTAAATCTTTTAGCGAATATCATGGCAAATATTTAAGCATCGTTGTTTAAGGAGCTGATAGGTCTCCAATTATCAATAATCAGTTTATCTTTTTTTGGTTTAGGAATCAATTTAATGAGACCTTGAAGAGAGCTTGTTGAGAGCTATCTTTAGTACTTCAGGTGTATGTTTTTTAGTTTGGGTTTCTATGCCTCCAGATGTCAAAGAGGGCCAATCTGTCACAATTATTTCCTGATTCATTCATTACTCTGTTTTCAGGAGGCCATCTGTCCAAACTTTAATCCATCACAGTATTAAAGTCTTCTCCCCATGATAGTCTGGCAATGGGAAATGTTTGTGACAGCTGAATAATTTTGTTTTCTTTTGTTGAAAATATACTTGCGTTGTTTTGTTTACTTTTGGAGGCATATATATTCACAATTATAAACTGAAAATGATCAACTTCAATTATAAGGATTATCCATCTGCCATTTGTGTCTGAAAAGTGTTTTATAATGTTTCCTTTAAAGTTTCCTTGTAATACAGCGACCCCTGTTGATCTGATGCTACCAAAGGAAAACAATACATTTCTCCCCCACCGACTCCTCCACATTGACACATCTGTTTCTATGGCATGAGTTTCTTAACTAAAGTAAAAATCTGCTCTTTTATTCAGGCAAAAAATAACCCTTTTCTCTTTAAATGATTTCTAATACCTCTGGCATTAACAGAAAAAATAAACACAGATTGACACGTAACAAGTAAAACTAAAAACTAAGGACACTCAAAACCCTCTGTTAGGATTTGAACTGTTGCGTTGCATCTGCGACGGACCAGTGCATTTTTTCTTTCTTTTCTTTTCCCCAGTTTTATTGAAGGGCTCATTAAGAAATAGTCGAAAGTCCCATATAATTATATTCCTTTCAAACACTGAACAAACAGTTTTTCAAAGTCAACACTACTGGGACAGATGTTTCTCACCTACGCATTGTCACTCACTGTCACTCTTTTTCCATCGATGTGGGCGAATGGACGACTGAAGCCCGCCGACTTCCCCTCCTTCCCTCCTTTTTCCACCACAGGCCAGAGTGTGTTGCGGGCATCCTTGGCTTCTTGTGTCAGATCTGTTGTTGTCTTTATCTTCTTCTCTTTCAGCACTGTAGATGTTTTAGCGTCTTTCCAGATCTTGTCTCTATGTGTCCGCATCAGGAACTGGACCATGACCCGGCGGCTGGAGCTCGTCTCCCCTGAGCTCCCTTCACGTGATCAGGGACCCAGCCTGTGAACGACGTCCACGGAGAGGTTCAGTGGGTCAGCGATATTTTCTTTCTCTACTAGCGTTTCGACTCTGGCTTGAAGAGTCTCCACTGCTTTGATGACATCGTCCACCTGCTTCCCCAGGTATTCAAGTGAGTCGGTAACGCTTTTCAAGGTGCTTGTATGATCTTTCACCGCTGTTTCAACAGAGTGGCGCCGTCGAAGAGACCACTTGCATTTTCTCAATTCTCTCGATTACTGTCAGCAGCAATGCGTTGGTCACAGGCTCGTCCCGCTCATTACGATCTGTCTTTAACATCTAACTTGGTCGTACGAGTTCTGGAGAGGACTGTGTAGTTTGTTCATCTTCGATTAAATCATCCATAGCCTTTATCTGAGAGTCCAGTGTCTCCCGTACGTGTAGCCTATGTGATCAGTTCATCAGTTCAACAAGCAAAGATATCAGACCACGCGTATGAAATGAATATCCTATCTTAAATCAAGAGCATTTATAATTGATTTGAGAGCAGTATTATATTGATTTCACTCTCAGATTTTGTGATATTGTCTCTCAAAACTCTGCTCTTGCGCTCAAATTTGCTCTGCGCGTGCTCAAACTGTCTCCTCGTGCTCGGTTATAATGCTGCGCGTGCTCAAACTGTGTCCTTGTGCTCGGATATAATGCTGCTCGCGCAGATTTCTTGCGCTCACAGTCCGGTTCTTCCCCTCGCGCTGAGGGAATTTTTGCTCACAGATCTCTGTGTGCGCTCGAATTTTTTTGTGGATCAACCAATAGGAGGCTGACTAGTATTGACCAATCAGATTATTCCTGTTTGTTTATGGATGTGTTTGCTGTTGTTCACGGAGCGTCACATACGGGCGGGCACTCTTTCAACCTGGTTTATCAGCCCCTGACCTCCAGGGCTGTAATAAATGTGATTTCTTTAAGTTTTTTGTCCACTGTTAAAATCAAATATCATTCATTAAATACACCAGCACCCGTGTTCTTAACTGAAATAGCTATACTGTATACTCATAGCTGCACGACACAGTGCTCTTTGCGGTGTGCTGGTGGAGAAAACAGTGTCACCATCATGAAGCTAGCGAGACAACAGCTCATAAAAAATGGACCGACAGAGTCAAGAAAATCAGGCAAGTTGTTTTAAATTCATTTTAATGAAAACTATATTGGGCTGTGCACTGAATATTTGATCATATACCTAACATTATGCCTGAACAATACTACACCTGTATGACAGTTAATAAGCTACCTTACCCTGATTAGCCAATGCATTAAGTAAGGTATAAATGCCCTTGTGCCCTTTGTTATCAGCTATAAATGAACATTAATTACTGATATTAGGAAGCCTCTTCCTGCAGCCAGGATATTACTGATAGACAAATAAACCGTGTAAAATAGATGTGTCATATTCCAGTCTACAGCATGATTACTGGAGATTGAGATAAACATGATGAGCAATCATGTTAGAGCCAGGCATCGTTTGAAAATGGTGTGTAAGCATTAATCAATGGTTAACGTAATGATGACTAATTGATAAGTTTAATGTTTGGATAAGCCCCTTTCCAAGTCCTCCTAAAGGATCACATCTTGCATACAGTATGATCATACTTCGCATTTATTAATGTTATAAATCATTTTCAAAACAAATTAAACAAATACAGGGTAAGCCTACATAAATGTAGTTTTTGTATAGTTTCCATGTATCTATAACCCAAGGTATATGATCAAATTTTCAGTGCACAGCCCAATATAGTTTTCATTAAAATGAATTTAAAACAGAAGCCTGATTTTCTTGACTCTGTCGGTCCATTTTTTTATGAGAGCTGTTGTCTCGCTACCTTCATGATGATGACACTGTTTTCTCCACCAGCACACCGCGAAGAGCACTGTGTCATGCAGCTATGAGTATACAGTATAGCTATTTCAGTTAAAAACACCGTGCTGGTGTATTTATTGAATGATATTTGATTTTAACAGTGGACAAAAAAACTTAATGAAATCACATTTATTACAGCCCTGGAGGTCAGGCGCTGATAAACCAGGTTGAAAGAGTGCCCGCCCGTATGTGACGCTCCGTGAACAACAGCAAACACATCCATAAACAAACAGGGATAATCTGATTGGTCAATACTAGTCAGCCGCCTATTGGTTGATCCACAAAAACTTTCGAGCGCACACAGAGATCTGTGAGCAAAACTCCCTCAGCGCGAGAGGAAGAACCGGAGTGTGAGCTCAGGAAATCTGCGCGAGCAGCATTATATCCGAGCGCAAGGACACAGTTTGAGCGCGCGCAGCATTATAACTGAGCACGAGGAGACAGTTTGAGCAGGCGCAGAGCAAATTTGAGCGCAAGAGCAGAGTTTTGAGGGACAATATCACATATAATACTGCTCTCAAATCATTTTAAAATGCTCTTGATTTAAGATAGGATATTCATTCCATACACGCGGCCCATTAAGTAGCTGTCGGTGCACAGGTGCAGCCGCCTCCACTCAACTTCACTCCTCGGTGGTAAAGAATTTAAAGTAAAGTGTAACCCCTGTAAGCAGATGTATGAAGTGGAGTTAGGCCGTGTGCTCTGAGTTCTTTCGAGTTCTCGCGAGGTTTTCGGCGCCGTCTCGCGGTATTTCGGGGAGCTCACTTGTACGCATAAATGAACAATCATTCTCAGCTTCAGACAATGCTCTTGGCTTGTTTGGTGTTTGGTTTACAGCACATTGCAAAAAACTGAAATCTTTTCAAGTGTTTTTGTCTTATTTTCAGTAGAAAATGTCTTTTTAAACTCAATATGGGTCACATTCACCTGACCAGTCCAGACAAATGTCTTGTTCCACGTTGTTTTAAGACAGAATGAGGTCTGAATTTCTTGTAAAAAAGTAAAATAATCTACCAGTGGAACAAGAGAAAAATTTATTGTATTAAGACGTTATTCTAGTTCCAAGCAAATTTTCTAGCAAATTTTTCTTATTGATAGATTTTTTTATACTTCTTCCAAGCGACAAGACATTTTTCTGAACTAGTCAGGTGAATGTGGCTCATATTGAGTATAACAAGACGATTTTTACATAAAATAAGACAAAAACACAGTGCAGTAAGAACAAAATTTGCATAAACTTGTGTTGAACTGGAACACACTGCACATGCAAAGTACAGTGAGATAAGGTCAGCTTTAATATTTACACAGAAAGCTAAAGTCCTGCAGCATACTCTGCCTTACTTATCGTTATGATAGTTTGGCTTAATTTTAACCCCTTCATCAATATTTTCTTATGTGTAATGAATTAACTTTTAACCATTTTGGCCGTCTCTAACAATCAAAAGTGATTAGTGTTAGTATTGTTGTTTATAGGTCAGCCAGCAAGACAGAGGAGGATTCTTTTTTTTTAACCAGGCTTTAAAAATGGTTTATTCATCTCCAAGCCAATTATAAAGGTTAAACTGTGAAAGTTTATTTATTTTTCAGTTAGACTCTCGGTTCATTTATTGTTGTTCAGAGCTCAATAACAGGACAAAACTCACTTTTCCTAAAATGTGCTGTTTAAAATAATGACTTTTTTCTTTCTCACAGACAAAAATTTATAATAGCCAATGACTGACAGGATTTAATATACTGTGCTTTTCTAAATACTCAAAAATATTTGATGTAATGTGCAAGAGAGGTAACAGAGGGAGTTGAAGTCATGTAGGAAAAGAGTCCCACGCTCTTGCAAAGACTGCTATAAGTTAGTGAGAGTACAGAGAAACAGGACATGCAGTATTTGAAAATGTTTAAAGTGTATTTGTGAAGATAAAAACAAAACAACAATCAATCATCTAAACCTAGTTACATGAATAATATATTTAGGATGTGTAAATATACTATTTAAATTCATGGATAAACTCATTTGAAGTTTCCATTCAAACGCTTTGCATAGCTTTCAACCTCACTTCACCGTCTTCACAAGCACAATCACTCAGATGTTACAGTTTTTAATGTATCTTTAAAACAAAATGTAAATAAGCCTCAATATTTGACATCTTATATAATAAGGTGTGGATTTCACTTATTATAGTATTTCTTTCTGGTTTCATGAGATTAAGTTGGAATAAAGTTACGTTTAAACCTCCCTGCAGCCGCTAAAAGTTTAAGTTTGAATAATTAAAAATAAAAAAATGTTTGGAAATTTTGCAAACATTTTTCATAGAGTAAGAGAGCCTCAGAAATCTGTTTAAGTAGTAACTGTCCTGTAGAGATGTCCTGAGACAAGCAGAATTTGGACTTTAATTTTCTCACTGCAGAAACCTCACAGAAAGGTTATTCCTCATCCAACAGCACCAAATTCATTGCACACGTATGTGGGTAGTCAGTAGCTTGGCATGGACTGCTCATTGTGTTAAAGGCCTCTGTGCACTGCACATGTTCAGTGCTTAAATGAATTACAGGGGTTAATGTAGAACAACAAGCTCTCGTGCTGCCACCTAGCGGCATAACCTGAGAATCACATGTGGACATTTTAAACGTTGACAGATGTGGACTGCGTCTGTACTCAGATTGGACACTTTTTAGGAAATAAGTTGAAGAATTCTTCAGATATCTGTTGTATAATTGGGAAAAGTCAAATTAAAACACCGGCTTCATCGGAAAAACTGGAGACAAGTCTTTAAAAGGATCCTGATTCTGCTGCTGAGGAGCAGGGATCACCACAGAGCGCAGATCAATGCTTTGTAAACTGATAGTAAAGTGTTGAACAGGGCGGAGCATCTGACAGCACAGGAGTACAAAACACAAACCCTGGAGATCGTATCTCCTGAACTTTGGTACTGACTTCTCTGCAGGAGCTCACACTCTCTGCTTCTCTTTTCTCGGTTTGGTTGCTTCTCCCGAAGCAGCAGAGATGGCGAAGCCCAGCGGGATTTTAATCAAAGGAGGAAAAGTAGTGAACGAGGATTGCTCCGAGTTCAGCGACGTCTTCATCGAGAACGGGATCATCGTGGCTGTGGGACACAATCTGCAGATCCCTGGAGGTGTGAGAGTCATTGATGCCACCGGAAAACTGGTCATACCCGGAGGCATCGACACGCACACGCACATGGAGCTGGCATTCATGGGCACCAAGGCTGTGGACGACTTCCACATCGGCACTAAGGTGGAGATCTTTGGTGTTAGTTTCTCAGCAGATGTGGGACAAAGGCTGTTCTCATTCAGGTCCGTCAAGCTAAGTTAGGACAATAAGAGATGACGGAAGTTGGACCAGACCCGTTGTCTTCACATTAAGGCACAGAGTAGCTGCTTCTACATTACCTCTAGTTTTAATTTTGATTTTTTAAAACTTTGTATTTTAACACATCGAAGTGTCTCATAATTAATTAATAAGACAATGTACATTTATGCATATAGCCTACATTATCATTGGTTAAAGGAAGTAATAATAAGTAAAGCTCAATTTATTTTTCCGAACGCACCAAAGTGTACAATAATAATAATAATGATAATAATAATAATAATAATAATAATAATAATAATAATAATAATAATAATAATTATTATTATTATTATTATTATTATTATTATTATTATTATTAAAATTATTATTTTGATATTATTATCATTACATTATTGTTTTCATTATTATTATTATTCAATTTGAGGCACAAAAGTAGCCTCTATGTTGGTCTGAAAGTAAAAGTAGCTCATCATGCAGACATGCATACCCTTTTCAACTCGTTTTTTTTCTTTTTTTCTTTTTAAGTCTCAATTTTATCAATGACACAACCCATAACTTTTATATTTCAGAGGTGTTAAAAGTATGGGAAACAGAGAGAATAGTTTTACACCTCTGAGTCTTGCTTTAAAAATAAATAAATAAAAATAATCTTTTTTTTTTTTTTTGTTTTGTTTTATTATGAAGGTTGTCAACTTGGGTGCATCCTTAAAGTTTAGGAATTTACTTTTTCCCCAAACCTTAGTTAAAATTTTAAGAACAGTATGTTCTTGTAATATTAAAAAAAAAGGTTCAAAAATTGATTTTCTTCCAACAGATTATTTAATGTCAGTAAAAATTCCTGAAGTGCTGCTTGAGTCAGCTGTAATCACAAGTTTTATAGTCCAAGTGTCAGAGGGCTATTAAGCAACAACAGAGTCACTGATAACACTCACAAACATTGAACTAAAAGCAACTGAAACAACAGTCCAAGCCAAAAGCTATCTACAACTTATTTTTGTGAGATACAAATGAGTTGTAGTACATCACAGACCACCTTTGTGAAGCAGTTGTTAATCGTTACGCAATAACTTTTATCAAACTCATGGTGACATGACTGCTCTAAATGCCACAATAAATACAGAGAGAAAAAAAACAATTCTTTCTGAAAACAAAAAAAAAGTTTGTCTAAACAGTTACAAACAAAAAAGAAGGGTTTGTTTTTCATTGGGATGTTTGTCTAAAACCCTGAAGATATTTGAAGAACTCGTAAGCCTCCCCAAGGCGAGGCAAGTCTATTCATAAAGCTCATCCTGGCAACAAGGCAATTTAAAGTGCTTTACATTATCATGGTAACAATCATTGAAAAGGTCAGGAAAAAAACATTAAAAAAAAGATTTAAAAATCAATTAAGAGAACATTTTGGTTATAGCAAATAAGACACATAAGATCAAATGAAATAAATATCTAAAAGAAGGCTCAAATGTATTAAACAGATTTTAAAATCAGGCAGACAAATGAAGTAATATAACTTAAAACCAATCAAAGGTGCCACAAACCTTAGTGAGGAGCAAACAGTGGATTTTTATTTCTGATTCTGCTGGAAAAAAAAAAATCCTGAGAGGGACAGTAATGTTTTTGTGTTCATCTCAATTTAGCTAACCATGCTAATATCAGAAACAGATATGAGCCATGTCACTTTGCCTGCTGCACACCTCAGGGCAGTTTATACAGTTTCTCTGTAATCTACACAAACCCCCTGACAATTGATGAGGACACACCAGATGTCAATGCTGAAATCAGATCACACAGACCTGATGTGAACAGGTTTCTATAGATTTCCTCTACGACAGCTTCTTCATCCATGAGTTTCTGACTATAGGTCTCCATGTAGTCCATAGTCCATAAAGTCAGTGACATTGATTTGTAAAACAAATCACAAACACTATCATTGACACTGGCAATGAGTAACCAGTCCGACACTGTGCTGATAAAGGTACTGCAGGCTGCTGCTCTAAGTTCAGCTGTCAGAGCATCAGCTGATATAAAAACTTCTCTACTCCCTAAAGTTTAACCAATGATTTCAGCTCTACTCTGAAATATTTCATCAGACTTTTAACATCACATCACCCTTCAATCATTATACCACCTGCAAATCTTGATTATCCAAAGCCATATATGTGCTGTGTGACTGACAGAAGTTCATAAAAGTTAGAAAAAGTTACTTGTGACAAAAACTAAATGGTGAATTATTTCCAGAGAAATAGCACACGCAGGAATGAACCAGATCTTGATTCTGTGTTTTAATGCTTGTGTTTCAACAGGCTGCTCTGGCAGGAGGGACCACGATGATCTTGGACTTTGTCATCCCTCAAAGAGGCAAATCTCTCCTCGAGGCTTATGACCGCTGGCGTCAAACAGCTGACCCCAAAGTGTGCTGTGACTACTCTCTGCATGTTGCCGTCACATGGTGGAGTGAGAAGGTTAACAAGCATGATAAATTCACCAAAATATTTACTCATTGAACAAAACATACATGTGATTTACTGTTCTAAAAATTTTTTGGTAGAAATGAGAGGAAAAAGAAACTTAAAGCTATGGTCTAACCCCCCCCCCGTTCCAAGATCCCGCCCCCCAGCTTGTATCGCCCTTCTTCGCCTCCTAACAACACGCCCCCTCCGACAGAGCAAGAAGCTGGCCGGCAGAAAATGTAACAAATATGACAGTCATCACTCTGTAACACACAGTGGTAGCTTTTTCAATTGGACCGGCGCGATCAAAACCATGAATTAGCCGGCAAAGCAGGTCAGGCGTTGCCACTGCCAGCTGATCAGAGCAGAGCCGACTGTGGGCGAGGCTTTACCTTTCTCACCGTGTCTTCACCAGCTTAGTTTATAATGCTAAAGATGTGTGGCTAACTTATGCTAAAATCTATTGACAGAGCCGACCCGTTCTGACCAGCAGCGTTCAGTCATTAGCCAGTAAAGGCACAGACTAACCAGAGTTATTCAGCTGACATCTCCCACTGTGGTAAACAAAGTCATTACCTGTTCAACAGAAACTCAGCTGTCTCTGTGTCAGTCTTCAGTCCCAAATCCCTCTGCAGCTTTTTCCACCGGTTGTACATTTCTCCAATATTCAGTCTCTGTTGGTACCTGTATCGCTCATAATTCTTCCTTGCTTCAGCCTTTTTCCTTGAAACTTTTTCGTTTTCTTCCCTTCCCTGTGGAGGTTAACAGTAACAGCTTCCTGGTTTCAGTCTTCTTTGGCTCCATGACACTTCGGTAGCTGAGCAGCTAGCTGACGTGAGAGGGGTAGTGGGGAAAGACGAGGTGGGACCATGGGCATGACGGTGCAAAGCGAGGGAGACGGATTGGATGGACTCACGGACCATGCGCGGTTCCGATTGGTCAACTAGCATGCAGCTTTGCAGCGGATATACTGAATGGATTTATTCGTTCTTTTTGGTCTTTATATTGTGTAGATTGGAACGTAGGACCATAACAGCCCTTTAAACTGTGTTATTAAGATGTACAAAGCTTCCAAATCATACATTATAGCTTTATGTTTTAATTTGTAGTTCAGTCTTGAAGCCACTTCCAGTGATGACCAAACTTTAATCCAGGATCATTCCTGCATGTTTCTAAACCGACTCTTCTTGCAGGTCAAACAAGAGATGCAGACGCTGACGGAGGAGAAGGGAGTCAACTCCTTTAAGATGTTTATGGCGTACAAAGACGTGTTCATGCTCCGCGATGATGAGCTGTATGCTGCGTTTTCAAAGTGTAAAGACACAGGAGCCATAGCCCAGGTGCACGCTGAGAATGGAGACCTGATTGCAGAGGTGAGCGTGTGCAAGTGTGGAAACCTGCTTGTTGCAAGGAATTTTGTGTAGTCTGTGTGGTTTGAAATGTTCGTGAGGTATTTTAAATGCCATGTTTGTTGAAAATAATGCAATAGTAAATGAACAAACCAGTTCAACTCGGTCAAAAAGGACAAAGATGTATGCTGCAGTGCTTCTTATCAGGATGACCTTTCTTATTGCAGGTCAGGTAAATAAGATGATGTTTAAACACACAGGCTTAGACATAAACTATAGGTTAACATTAAACATGATGGCAGTCAATCGTGCAAGATCCTGCTCAGTGTCATTCAATAAAAAGTCTACACGAGATCTTGAGGTCATATTTGGTAGAAACAGAGGAAAAAAGTCTTTATAAATTTCAATCTTTACTCATTTATTTATTCATTTTCACTTTTTTTAATTAAAGATTGATTGGAAGGACATACCTGCTGCATTCCTGCAAATTCCAGCCGGTACAAGGTTCATTTGGGCTGTCTGTGGTTGCAGAGTTGTAGAGAGTTAATATTTAAAAAGCAAAATGATGGAACACCAACAGCAGCATTTGCCCTGTCTGATGTCTGCTGCTGAAAACTTTTAACCCCTGAAGCTGAGGACAGATTATGCTTCACCACTTTAAGGAAAAAAAAAAAAGTCAAATTTGTAGTGTATGTTTAACCTCTTTGGTTAAACATACACTACAAACTCCAAAGGAAGAGATTATAAAGACTCCCCATCCACTTGAACTCCAGGAAACATGGAGCATTTTGTGAAAGGAAACTCCAGCACAGGTATATCAAATATCTGATCTTGCAGAGTATCAACATCACAGGATTCTGTGGCTCATTTGTGCAAAAAGCAAAATTAAAAGTAGCCTGCTTCTTTAAGAAGTTTTAAGGCTAACAGGCTATGCATGCTTCTGTTTGTCCTCAGCTGTAACTTCATAAGATGATCTACACACTTCATTTTAACACGGGCAGCTGGGTAATATCATCCACTGTTGTTTTAGCCAACTGATCTTAATCACAAACACATAAAAGTACAACTTTATTATCCTCTTATCCTCTGTTGTACAAACATTAACTTTAATACAGATGATTTAATATGAGGCATCCATCGCTCAGTGACAGTGTGTGCTGTTGAGTAGATATTATCCACAGCACAGTCATTTAAAATTCATTTACCTTGTATCATATCTAATTTTAATGTTTGTATATATACATCATATACATATATGATGTATAATCCATATTTTTTTAGTTTAAGACAAGGATGTCCATACTTTTCTTTAGAGGGACTCTTTTGATGTTTTGGATTTTATTCCTTTTAGTGCTTTCTGTAAAAGTCAGTCTCTAAGTGTGCTCAAACCTCCTTGTTCCATCATCACAGACAGATAAACTCAAACCTTACCTGTCCCTCGGGTGTCTCTTGAAACCAAATGGTCAGTTTTCTGCAGTGTTACGTGCTGCATGAACATCAGCCTAATCTGCTGCTGATCAAGGAAAATGTACTCCACTAGGGGGCGATGTGGGAAAATGTGTCAGGATGTTTTTATGGCAGTATCAGAATCTGATCAGGACTGTTTTTCATATTCAGACTATTTGAACTGCAAACGGCCAATATTTTTATGCACCATTTTTTTGTCTTTTCTGCACCCTTTCATACCTTTAATCTAATCTTGTGTCCTCTAATCTGTTTTTTTTAACTCCCATATTTTTACATTCATTTAAAGTGTTTCTGCAGAATGTACAGAGCTTTAGCTTTATACAAGTAGCCTATGCACAGCCCAAATGTAGTTTAGTGAGGCGTTTCTAGATAGACTTTAGTTTTATTAATGCTCTTGACAGAAAAATAAAATTTACACATAATATACACACAAATGATTAATTCCATAATTAATACATTGTAAGATCAAAAATGGGCAGTGTATGAAGATAGACCTTAGTCCTCCATTAGGCCTGACTTTGGACATACCTGGTTTAAGATTTAAGTTCAACAGCTGACCACTGGGGGGCAGCAAACACTAATATGTACAGCAAGTCTTGCCACTGTTATAGTGCTGCACCCAGAGACCTCAGCTGTAAAACAATGTAAAACAATCTCAGATGGCCTATATATTCTCTATGTTTGGAAAACATAAAAAGTTGATTTTATTTTAAGTTCTACATCTTCATCTTCAATAAAAAAAAGAGTTTGACATGATACTCTGTGAGAGATCAGATACAGACCTCACTGTTGTTTCATCCAAAGCAATAGAGACACTGAGGAGAAGCTGTGGCTCAGTTTTAAGGCAGATTGTCCGTCCAATTAGTGGGTCAGAAGGTCTATCCAAGGTCCTGCTGTCCACATGTTGAAGTGTTCTCGGACAAGACCATTAACTGTAAACTCTCCTAAAGTCGGTTTTCTCCCTGGCAAAATGATTTAAGTGACCAAAATGTAAAACTAGATAATAATGTTCTGAAAAATGAGAGAAAAATTACAAGGTGTACCTTATTAGAGGGCTTCTGTGACATGGTTTATGGAAGAGTCAGGCCTTGTTTGAAATAACAGTCTTACAAAAGCTGTGTATGTTGCAGTCTATGGAAACCCAAAAGGTTCATTATTGAATAAATAAAAACATCATTTTGAAATAAACACCATTTGATAAATAACAGAAAAATACCTAATGTGGCCATTTAATTGTGAAATAAGGCAATGTTATAACAATTTTTATAACAATAATTCTTAAATATCAAATTATTATGACTAAATATTTCATAACAAGTATTTTTTTCACAATTTCATACTTTTTTCATACTTTTTGGAATTATTACTTTTTATTCATTTTCCAAGCTTTTATTTAAAAACAAAAATAAACAAACAAACCAAAAAAAATACATTTTTATTAAGTCAATTTTTAGTTCTTAATGTCCTTTTCCACAATGGCCTTTTAATTTCATTATGTCGTTTTTCATCAGAATGACTTGGTCTGTCAATCAAAGCTAGAGGGTGGGAATCAAAATTGACTTTGTAAAAAACATTTTTTTCATTTCATAAAAGCTTGGAAAATGAATAAAAAGTAATAATCTGAAATAAGTATGACATTGTTAAAATAGTCATTGTGAAATATTTAATTATAATAATTTGATATTAAAGAATAATAAAACATACTTCATAATAACATTGCCTTAATTCACAATTTAATGGTCATATATATTTTTCTATTATTCTATCAAAATGGTATTTATTTCAAAATGTTGTTTTTATTTATTTAAATATGAATCTTTGGGGGTTCCACAGACTGCAAAATACACAGCTGTTTATTAAAGAATAATAAAAAAAACATTCATAATAACATTAGCAGTCAGCTCTTTTTTTCAGATACTGTTGTTGCTGACAGTGATGATGATGATGATGATGATGATGTCCCTTCCTTATTGTTTTCTCTGTGCTTTAAATACGCAGGGAGCAAAGAAGATGCTGTCTCTGGGTATCACAGGGCCTGAGGGCCACCAGCTGTGTCGTCCAGAGGAAGTAGAAGCAGAGGCCACCCTGCGAGCCATAACCATTGCCAACGCTGTAAACTGCCCACTGTATGTGGTCCATGTCATGAGCAAATCTTCTGCAAAGGTGGTGGCTGATGCACGCAGAGACGGTAGGTTGAGGCTTGCTGCCACCTGGTGTTGAAAAACTGCAAAGAGAAGTAAAATGGCTCTAAAATTTACAGTCATATTTAGTAAACGTCAACATTACAATACTATCAGAAACCGTGAAGAGAGAGAAAACAGTTTCTGAATTATTTCAGGGAATGTGGTGTTCGGGGAGCCCATTGCAGCCGGTTTGGGCACAGATGGATCTCACTACTGGCACAAAGAGTGGGCCCACGCTGCTGCCTATGTCATGGGTCCTCCACTCAGGCCTGACCCCAGCACCCCGGGGTACCTCATGGATCTACTGGCTAAGTAGGTGGAACAGAATCTTATCTTATTCAATAACTTTAAAACTCATGTGGAAATGTTTGTCCTTCATGCTTCTTATGAACAGAAGAGACTGACGCTGATGAGTATAATGCAGACTGTGATTTGTGTAGCTCAGTGATGACTAATTGTTCTTTTCATTGGATCCTTTTTTCCATCCTTAGTTCAGTCATTCACATGTGTTTGTATTATCTCCTGTGCCAGTGATGACCTCAGTGTAACCGGGACAGACAATTGCACCTTCTCTGTGTGCCAGAAAGCTCTGGGCAAAGACGACTTCACCAAGATCCCTAACGGAGTGAATGGAGTAGAGGACAGGATGTCTGTTATCTGGGAGAAAGGAGTGGTAAGTCCTCACGGTGTCAATGACCTTCATGTGATCGTCTGTAATACTAAAGTCACAGGAGTGTGAGCTGTTATTAGCAGCTAGTGTAAAACCTTTATTTCATTTCTCATGTTGTCTTATCCGTCATCGGCTTGGTTCTGCTGTCAGACTTACCATGTGGAGAAGTAAACATCATTAGACAGAATCAATCAGACCTGAAAAGGCCTGAGGTGCTGGTTTGACCTTAAGGTGGACTGCCTCAGTTCACTTCTGCCCTGCGGCCCTTTTCTTCATATCATCCCCCACTTTCACCTCCCACTGTCCTCCATCCACAGTCCTGTCTGTCAGCTCAAAGCACGAAAAGCTGAAACTGAAGAACAAACAAACTCACTGAGAGACGAGAGGGAAAAAAAAAGAAAAAAAGAAAACAGAGAATGAAATGAAGAAAGATAGAAATAAGAAGAAAAAGATACAGAGAAAAGAAAGGAAAAGAAAAATATGTAAAGAAACAATGAATTAAACACAGAAAAGGTAAAAAAAAAAAAAAGGAGAAAGAAAAACATACAAAAAAACAAAAAAAATAAAGAAAGAATGAAGGATAAAAAAGAAAAAACAAATGGGCCACTGTTCGCTGAGCTATTGAAATCTGTCCTGCAAAATCAGACAGAAAGAAAGAAAATAAATATGTAAGAAAGAAGGGAGGAAGAAAGAATGAAATGAAGAAAGATACAATGGAAGAAAGAAAAAGTGAGGAAAAAAGAATAATTGGGCAAGGAAGAAAGAAATGAAGAAAGGAAGGAAGGAAGGAAGAAGGGAAGAAAGGAAGAATAGAGTATAAAAAGAGACGATGTCTGAGTGAGAACAAAAGAAATTGAGAATGGAAGGAAGGAAGGAAGGAAGGAGAAGAAAGGAAGGATCAAAGAAAGAAAGAAAGAAAAAAGAAAGAAGAAAGAAAGACTAAGTTGGAAAGGAAGAAATAAAAAGAAAGAAAGAAAGAAAGAAAGAAAGAAAGAAAGAAAGAAAGAAAGAAAGAAAGAAAGAAAGAAAGAAATATGCCCCAGTTTGTTGAGGTGTGCATGTTGTTGTGTCTTTCAGTTTGAGCTGCTGTATCACATGTTGTTAAAGAGCTAAGAGGTCATCAAATGATATTTTTTTTATTGTGAAGTTCACAGGTTGCAATCATTAAGTTTTTGAAGTTTTTATCATTCTTGTCTCT
This sequence comes from Halichoeres trimaculatus, assembly GCF_033239565.1. Classification (NCBI taxonomy): domain Eukaryota; kingdom Metazoa; phylum Chordata; class Actinopteri; order Labriformes; family Labridae; genus Halichoeres; species Halichoeres trimaculatus. The sequence continues at coordinate 8,352,464 of NW_027437190.1, forward strand.
ACATAGAGGTGATTTTATATTGTGTAACTCTACTATTCAAACAGAGAGGAAGCTATTGATATTGATGAAGGAAGCAGGCCTTTCATTTTTACACCGTAGGCTTTGGATAGATTCACCACATGCCTCCATCTCCTGTATTTCATGCCATGTTGTTGGAAATTGTTTGCTTGCTGCACAGTAAAGGCCTGACCTTCAGCCTGCTCCTTCTCTTTTGTCATCAACTGTGGGCCCTTCATTGAAACCAGCTGCTTTCTGCTTTTTCTTACATCAGCACAGCGGAAAAATGGACGAGAATCGATTTGTAGCCGTCACCAGCAGCAACGCAGCAAAAATCTTCAACTGCTACCCACAGAAAGGCCGAATTGCCAAGAATTCGGATGCTGATGTGGTTATATGGGACCCCAAAATGACGAGGTAAGGACCAGACTCCAGCCGCTCAGCAGCGTGGGAGAAAGCTTTGGAGAGAAGGGGAAATGAAAGCTCTCGGACTCGGTGTGAAGTTGACAACCGTGATGTTTCCAGAATAGAGGTGCAGGTGTTGCTGAAACACGATGCAAAGTTGAAAGTGTGTCTTCAGGGTGTTCAGAGTTCAGCTGAACCAGATAAGGTCAGAACGTAAAATATAGCAGACAGGATTTAAATACATCTGAAAGGAGACGTGATGCATCTTTTATTTAATCTTTTGCCACCTCAACACAAACACACTCACACTCACACACACACACATTTACCAACCAAATAAGCTGATTACGTCTGTGCTCTATCCAGAAGTCAGGGAATGTCATCACTTATCTCCAGCTGCAAATTAAAGCGTAACACAATTTACATATGAATCACATTTGTCAGTCAGATAAAAGAGTGTTGGAGGGGCGACATTTCTTCCATCTTTGGTTATTTTTTAGGAGGGATCTTAACACTTACATAAGCTCCATGCTCTCAGCAGCAGTGGGATGATGCTGGTGGGTCGTGGTTAGGATCTTAAAAATGACGAATATTACACGTGGGAGATAAACCAATTTCATGGTAGAGAAGACGCAGTATCAAGGCTATTTTGAGTGAGCATCTCTGAATACTGTTTGAAAACTGATCATGTGATTGTTCCTATACGTTTGCTCATTATTCTAATAGAGTCCCAGCTATGGAGGGTAGGACAGTCTGCTGTCCTGTGGAGCACATGCACCAATACATGTCGTACACTAAGGCTTATATAACCCAGAGCTGCAATGCTCTGTTTGCTGGAGAATCTGGGCTGAGCCCCTCAGGGCTTTCACTAACTGCTGATGTGGATCGTAGAAGCACACGACGTTGCACCCCAGTGTAGCTTTCTGTGCATAAACTCACTGGTAAAACTGGGAAAGCTTATGCGAGCCTAGATGCCCTCCAAGGTCTCAGTACAGTACTGTATTTTGGTCCCCTCAGAGTTCACCTGTTTGTTTCGCTGATTGTGTCGTCTGCCTCCACCATGTGTGCATGCCGGCTGATCTTATAACTCCACTCGAGCATGAGAGCGCTTCATGTTTGATTGCTGCAGCAGTTAATTCATCTGCGAAACTGCGTAATTAATCGCCCTCTGTACAAGTGTCGCTTCATAACATCCGGCACCAGGGGCCACAAACAGTTGCATAACCGGAGAGGCCAGGGAAGCTAAGCCTTGTGTGTCATAATTAGGCTACTTGAATAATAAAAACGCATCTTTGTTTGCATGGTGTCTGGATTTACAGTCAACAGGAAGTGCCTTTTGTAAGCAGAGGATACAGGATCTCCTCAAAGAGAGACCAGCTTTAATGGGTTTTGTGAAGGTCAGTGAGAATAACAAATGCTGAGGTGATACTGACGTCCGTCCTGCATCTCTTCTTCTCCTCATTAGAGCCTCTTCAATCTCAAAACTCCAGCCTCTGAAAGGAGAGAGCATCACATGAGTCACTTTATAAATATTATATCATATTAAATTGCTTGTTCCTGCAAAGTGAGCTGTTAGTGAGCTACAGTAACCCAGAGCTGTGTTTGAGCACATCTTGGCCTGATTCAATCAGTTTCACATTTGAACGCATTAAGGTCTCACAGAAGGTCTGTGTTTTCATTTCAGCTGAGTTTCAGAAAGCAAGCAGTGGTTATATCACTTATCACAAGGGCTGCATGTGATAACCTAACTGAGTTTCATAGTACTTAACAGAAGCTGATGAAAACTGGACTTTTCTTTTTTGATTTGTAGGACAATATCAGCCAAGACTCACCACCAGGCCGTGGACTACAACATCTTTGAGGGCATGGAGTGCCATGGTGTCCCTGTCATCACCATCAGCAGAGGAAAAGTGGTCTATGAGAACGGAGAGTTAAATGTGTCACCAGGTCACGGCAGATTCATCCACAGGAAGCCCTTCGCTGAGTTTGTTTATAAAAGAATCAAGCAAAGGGAGCAGGTCAGCCAAACTCCACGGGTTTTAGTGTGGGAAATATCAACCATCAAACCTTCACTCAGCACTTCCTGTAACATCATAATCAATTACAATCCTCCAAACCTAAGCTACTCTCCATTTTTTTTCAACAACCAATTTTGCTTTCTGAAAGGAAAAGAAAATGAATTATTACTTAGTCTGAATAGAATCTGTAATATTTATTACCTCTGCCAAGGAGATTATGCCTTTGGGAGAGTTTGTCTGTTTCTTTGTGAACAGCATAACTCAAAAAGTAACGAACAGATTCTGATGAAATTGTCAGAAAATGTTCAAAATGGGATAAAGAAGAAGTGATTAGATTTTGGAGGTGATCTGGATCACCGTCTGGACCCAGGATTTTTTTTAAGGATTCTTTATCATTGTGAGATAGGACTGTTTTCACCATATGTGTATATATGATTGCTTTGCAAAACAATACAAGACAAGGTCACCATAATTTCTGACAGATGTAAAAGTACGATCCAGATCCTGGCAAAATTCTGGATACTGAGATCTGGAATATGAAATATGTACTGGGTCATCATAATTTTCAACACTGTCAGGAAACAAATTATCGTACAAACCTGCAACTAACACCAAATTGTAGCAGACAGTCTGCTGAAAGGGAGTATAACATTAAAGTAGGACTAAAGAGTTGGTGACAATCACAATATGCTTGGAGGAGGTCTGCGCTCTCTGAGTGCTTTTCTAGTTGAAGAAATGTGTTAATGTTGCCATTTGTTTCTTATTTTCTTCTTCTGGCATCTACTCTTTGGAAAAGGTTACTCTTACAGGAACTTTTAGTTCTCCAAAATGTTCTTCAAATAACTAAATGGTTCCTCCACTGCCTTATCATCTGTGCTTCCACTATGGCCAAAAGTACCATGAAGATTATACAAAGCAGGCCAGAAAATAAATAGCAGCAGTAAGTCAGAAAGACAAAACCATGAGACAAAAATCACATGTCATAAGGTGATTGACAAGCTCTGCAGGGAGGAGATTCATCCTGCGCTTTTATGAAACATGCTCAATTGTTTAGTAAATGGATTTATTAAATCAACACTTGAAAGAAAGAGCTGGTTACAAATTAGATTCAAACTGTTTAAAGCATAAAGACAGATTTAAAAACTATGGCATGGATTGACCTGCATTTCAGTTGAAAGAGGGGGTATTGTTCTTTTATAAGGGTAAATACAGCATCCCTGATACTCCTGTAGTAGATTTACATGATTAACAGCTGAAAGACAATTTCTGTTTTACTCACACCGGGGTTTTCAGCAGCTATAATACACTTTGTTTTAGTTGCTGTCTCTTTATGACTTCTTGTTCCACAAGCCCCTCTTCCTTCTGATTTGCTAGCCCTTTAGAGCCCTATCAGGGCAGAGCCAAGGACAAACCTTGATGTTTGAGCCCCATCCCCCCTGCAACATGTCATGAGCCAGTAGATAGATATAGAATAATAATAATAATAATAATAATGATAGATAGATAGATAGATAGATAGATAGATAGATAGATAGATAGATAGATAGATAGATAGATAGATAGATAGATAGATAGATAGATAGATAGATAGATAGGCACATTAACCACATTTTTGTTACATAACCAGGGATGTGAAATGAAAGTAACTCTGCAGGTACTCTGCCATGACATGTTTACTATCACTGACAGAAAAGTTTAACTGGGAACTAATTTTAGACCCTGGTTCATGCAGTTCTTCAGTTCCTCTTAGTTCCTGCTGTTGAAAAGTGCGTATACATTCTCCTTTGCTACACTGAGTCTGTATTGCAGCTTTCAGTTGATTTTTCAGATTTCCAGGTGTGTTATTTAACAATTTCAATTTAATTCACCCTGTTATAGAAAAACTACCTGACGAAGTCCACAACTCAGGTGTATATAATTGAAGATTTAACACCAGGGAAGCCTCAAATGTCTTGTGTTCAGAAAGATGCTAACAAAAGTAAAACTGGTGCAAAAACTTATGATAAAATTAAAAAAGAAACATTTAGTATTTTAAGATGTGCTTCAGATATGTTAGAATGGCTATCCTGCAATCAGAAGTTTGGCTAATCCATGCTAAAGTCTTCCTATAGCCAGACATTTACTAAGGAGACAAAATGTTAAACCTTTCATGGAACTCTGAACTATCCACACTCTGTTATCTGTAATGTATGAGTTTTTGTTAATTTATTGGGAATCATGAATGGAACACAGGAGACACTAAAATGTGAATTTTAATTAACCAGATCCAGATGAAGCTCTTTGCACAAAGGTCATTTCACCTTTTGCTCTGTTTTTGTCTTTGCAGGTGGGGAAGCCGACTGCTGTGATGAGGAAACCCTATGAAGGCAAAGTTGTTTCTATATGAAGAGCTAACAATGTCCACAGCCGCACGAACCAGAAGTTTTAAAGAAAACATCTTGATGTTTTCTCAGTGAAAAAGGTGTTTTGCTGAAACATACTTCAGCCACTCATACAGACATTATCACTGGAGCATCTGTTTGCAGAAAAGGTTGAAGGGATGGTCTTCAGGTGAACTCTGATCCACGTTTAGGTCAAGTGATAGCCACACAGAAATCAACAAAAGGTTTTTGTCTTATAAGTAGTTAAAAAAAAAATGCTTTGCTAGACTGATTATGAGCCAAATGAGGTGTCATCTTTGTCTTTTAATATCCTGATTCAAGACATTTTTCAAGAGTTGTGAGGTGAATGTGACTCCAAGTTTTACTTAAATGAAGACAAACACTGAGATTACAGTTTTTGTAGTGCACATCAATAGAGTCCAGTGAAATGCAAAAAAACTGCAGTTGAAGAAAAAATAAGAAAATAGCTTAATGATTTCATATAAAATGCATGTTATAAAAGACAAAGTGACCTTTTTCTCTTTTATATTTTCTCATATAGATTTTAATGAAAATGATTAAGATTTTAATAAAACAATGATCTAAACACAGTAGTTTGGTTTCTTTTGTTTTCTCAGCTTTAGTCTCCGTTTTATATTTGTTGGAAACAGACTGGCTCCTCTGAACTGAAGCCTCCTCTCCTCTGATGAAATATTCATTCTACTGCGCTGACATGTGTGAGAACGCTGATTTACTACGTTGACCCAGATTGACTCAGTGTTTGCATATTCAGCAGGATTTCACATTATCATTTAAACTCCATCTATGCCCATATATGGGCTGCTCATTCTTTGCCATGGTAGAAAGGTCTGTGGCTGTCACTACGCATCATGTGGCGGCTTCCTATTGGGCTGGCATGCTGGCGTGGTAATGTGCCACAGGGCCAGTTGAGACATAATGTGAGCTTATCAGGTTGCTGCACGGGTCAGCGACGGCGTGTGAGTCACAGAAGGCCGACTCATCCTTGAGCTGCAGTACTTCCTTCCTTATGCCGCCAACAATGGAAAAGAGAGTGTGGGGCTGGCATTGGTGCAGTCAATACTCTGAGCATGAAGACATTTCCTGCGCTGGACTCTTTGTACAGCTCTGCGTTGGCTGTAACCAGAGTCTAGAAACGTAAATAAGAAAGTGTGCTAAATGTTTCTGATGTTGTTCCAAGTTTGAGAAGGACTTAAGAGTTAAAAAAAGAACAACAACAAAAAAAAAAGTTAAAACATCCCAGTTTTTTTTCTTGTATGATTTTTTTTTCAACAGTGTCTTTGGATCATAGACTGTTCAGTCAAAATACCCCTGTTACAGGCGCTGCCATTGGCAGCTGTTGTGCAGCCAGAGTCTGTGCAGTAGAGACTGTGAGGGAATCTGAGTGCACAAAAATAGCCATTTTATTTCTTTTGTGAGCCCAATCTATTCTTGGCTCCTCCTCCCTATTTTACAATCTCCGGAAAAAAAAACACAAGAATGGCAGCTGTCAATAATTGTTAAAGGTGACGTAAAACCTCTTTTTTAACCTCCTATAATTAATGAAAACAAAACTTTTCAGAAAAAAGAGGACATGAATGCAAGGCAGCCAAATGATGTCTCTTAACGCCACAAAAATCAGATGTGAGAAACATTTCTATGAAGTATATTCATTTTTTATAGTTTGACCACAGCCCATCTGGAATGACTGGGGAGATGGATTTTTTTTTTTTTTACCTGTACTGCAGCCAGCCACCAGAGGGAGCAGTTTTGGTGGCAACCTTACCTCAAGCCTCAAACAAACTAAAAAATGGGCCCTTTTTTGCTTTCCCACATTTTCAACATAAATGTAAAATAATGCTGGATGTTCTTTAACATGCAGATTTTCAAACCTCTAATACCGATATGTTGTAGAAATACCTGAAAATGTTATTTGAACAAAACGCTTTGTTCTAAAAGTGGCACAAGAGCTCCAAAAAACTTTAACTAACTGGTTCAAGATACATTGGAGAGGTGGGCCTTAAACACTAAGGTCTTCCCATAACTCCTCCCCTTGATAGGCTCCCAGAGAGCTGGCCAATCAGAGGGAAGGGGTTTTGTGGAGGGGGGAGCCTTAAAGAGACAGCAGCCTAAAAATAAATGAATAAATAAATAAAAAAAAGTTACAGAGGCTTAACTATGAGTTTCTAAAACATCAGTGTGTGGGAACATTGGGATTTTTTATGGCAACCAGAGGGGCAATATAAAGACTTTGAAAAAAAAAAAAAATATTCCCTCTTCATTCCCTCTTTAACATTCAGGTCAGGTGGCTGGAGGAAAGCCATGCCAGGACTAACACAAAACTTAAGATGCAGGAATAAGCAGGTGAAGAGAGCTAGCTAAGGTGTTTGACCCTGACCATGAGGTTTGATGAATGATAAAATGAATTCTGCTGACCCAGAGGCAGCCAGGGTGAATGAAAGTGCTGCCACTGTGATATCTGCCCGTTAGAGGGAATGTGAAGGGGGGCTTAGGGATGAGAGTTAAACACAGACTGCTGGACCTGATCCCATGTTTATGTAAAGAACAGAACACACACATGCTGCATTACATCAATCACTGAAGGCCCAGTTACTGTGTCTGTGTGTCTGTGAGGGGAGTGTTTTTTTCATGGACAAGCCTGCTCAACAGGAACGGAAACATTTCTTTTACAGTGGGACACAGAGTGGAAAAACAGCCCCACAAAGGTTTGAAACAGACTATCACTGTCCCACACCTGTGATGTGTTCATGTACAGCTTCAGTATGTGAGTGGAAAGAGGACAGAGCAGTTAACAGCACATGGGGACATCTGTCTGGGATTATATAAGCAAATATCACTGTTCTGTGTTCTGCAGGGAGACATTACACTCCAGCGTAAGAGAAAGAAGCTTTCCTATATTTAAGTTATTATTTTCAGGCTGACGCTCTAACAGGATTATCCACCTCCGTCAGAAACATAGAACTGGAAGATGAAACCCAAAGAACAGAGTTAAATGAAAGTACTTCAGTGTGTGTTTGGTGTGTGGATTTGATGTGTTTCATGATAAATTGGTAACTTCAGTAAAGTGGAATTAGCGTAGCCTCCTGAATCTTTCAGACTCTGCTCTCCTCATACTATCAGTCACCTGCCTGGTTATATAATGAATATGATGTAATATGTATTAATATCTCTGAACAGTCAAAGCAAAGCTCTAATTGCTGATAGCTCCATTAAATTAATCAGAATAGAAGTCAGACCTCAGATTTATGGCCAACAATTAGCTGAATTTAATCACTGGGAAAAACTCCTGTCTATGAAGCTTCTCAATAATGACTCAACGTTTTTGATTGAGCTATTGTGTAATACCACAGGCTGTGATGATTTAGTACAATGCAGTTACAAAAAGGTGAAGGGGAACAATGTTTCTGCAACACATTTTATTGATAGGAAATTAGACTACAAGAACTGAAATCCATGCAAGTGTTTGTCTTATATTTTAATAAGAAAAAGGTTTTATTAGACAAAATGTGAGCCATGTTCACTGACATGTCCACAAAGGTGTCTTATTTGAAGAGTCTGAAAGACTACAATCACACCTGAATCGCTTAACCCTCACATACTGCTCATATTTTATACCTTTATAGTATGGTTCATATCAATTTTGATCCAGATTAAGAAATCATTTATTGTAAAAGTAATTACCCAAGTTTAAACTGAGGAACTATTTAGAATGTTGAACTTGCTAAATGCTGCAAAGTCCTGTACTCATGGTGGGTTAGGATGAGATCGGACTCCTTATCTTGTCTTGATGTTGGGTTTCTGTTAACAAAACTTTATTAACATTAATAGGTCTAGACCTGTTCGTGTTTCGGGAAAGTGTCTTGAGATAACGTTTATGATTTGGGGCTATACAAATAAAGACTGATTTATTGATTGATTGGTTGATTGGTTGATTGATTGAATTAGCTTATGGCACATTAATAAATATATAATTAATCCTTAAAATGTTTCAGAGAGCAAAAGGAGTGTGTTTTTCAGCTGTACAACATTTGTTTTAGAGCGAAACTACAACACTATTACTCTACTTTACCAAATCCACTATCACACAGTTTTTTGTCCTGTTTTACACTGGACATAAAGACGTAAAAGCAATCATGACATAGATGTTCCTGTGACAGTGTCTAACTCTGTTACCCTGTCCCATTGAAAACATGACCCGTGTAGTTTCACAGTTTTAGGGTTCCATGAACAAAAACAAAAATGAATAAATAAATAAATAAATAAAACAACAAAACAGAAAAAAAAAACAAAAAAACAAAACATAATTCCTTTTTTTTTTTTTTTTTTTTTTTTTTTTGCTGTTTTGTTGCTGTTTTGTTTTTGTTTTTGTTTTTTTTCATGGAACCCTAAAACTGTGAAACTACACGGGTTATGTTTGTGTGTATCTTCAATGGGACGGGGTAACAGAGTTAGACACTACACTAGTAGATCCAAAATCTACCTAAACAAACACAATTCACTGTGTGTATATTTACAAATTTGACCCAAAACAGCCACACTATACATAAATTTGTAGCACCGGTTCAAATGTACACAATTCTGAAATAATGTCATATATATCAAGCACCATTGGTGCAGATCAGCTGATTGCTGGGCTGACTCCTGTGTCCTCCTCCCATTTGAAAATTGTATTCAGAGCGGACTATTTAAACTGCTCTAGCCCAGCCTCTTTCCTGCTTCCTCTGCTGGCATTTTGCAACCCACCTCTACCCCACCTCCTCCTGTCTTATGTCGATTGCTCTTCTCTGTCTGGGTTTTTATTTTTGCTGCTGCGCTCCCTGCTTATGCTGTTCATGATGGCTCGTGATGGGCAGGAAGGTGTGCTCGTCCAGCCTTATGCTTTCCATGCAAGAGAGTGGAAGAGCAGGGAGTCCCAGAACAGAACCATACGGTCAAATGAAAATGTGCAGGTTAACATAGATTATTTTGGCAAAGTGGTCCTGGCTGAAGTGTATTTTGGATTAATTTAGGAAAATTCATCAAGTTTTAGTGTATTACTACTGCTGTCAAATGCCAAAATGGGTCAATTTGACCAGAACACTATGTAAGGGTCAAAAATCATTAAAAGAGATTAAAAAATACTTTGAAATCATTTTTCAATTTGTTATGTCATAAGATATTATCATTATTTTAAGAAACTTAAAAATTAAAACTCTCCTACCCAATAAGCACGTTTCTGAAGCAATTCATGCATCATTTTTGTCTTTTAATATCTTGAAATAAGACATTTCTCTGGACTTGAGGGTGAATGGTGAATGTTGCTCATACTAAATCTAATGAAACATCTACTAAAAAAAGACAAACACTTGCAGAGATTTCAGTTTTTTTTGCAGTGTAAACAAGTTAAATACAAATATAAATATCTACAAAAATATCAAATGCGCACATCATCTCAGTAAGCTATTTCAGCACACAAACAAACAGGGTAAGACTGACTTGATATTATCGTCAGATGGCAGAAGTTCAAAGAGTCACACATGAAAATCATGGAGACAACAAATCTCCTGATCAAATCTGAAGAGCGTACAGAGTCTTGCTGCAGGCTTGTGCTGTCTTGTTCAACATGAACACATGAAAAAGTCCACTGGTCTGTGTAAATGTGGTGTGTCGAAGAGCTGTCAATTCAATTCCTTTCTCTTCCATCAGCACAACTCTGAGTTTTGATACCAAAGACCTGCAGTATGCTCACAGAGAACGATAAAGTACTATAAAATAACTTAAATAAACTTAAATAAATATATCTATATTGAATCAACAGCAGTGTCTGTTGATTCTTAAGTTTAAGTTAAAATCTCATCTGAGGACTTCAATAATATCATCATAACTGAGTCAAAATGACTTTGATTGATGGTTTTAGCAAGCTACGTTGTCCTTTAAACAACAAAAGACTACTTCAACAAAACAAAATAAATAAATAAATTTTAAAAAATTGAAGATCACCATTATTTGACTCTAAAAACACTCCTCAATGAAAATTGAGCATCGATTAGGAGCCTTGTCATACAGGGCAGTTTAAATAAAGAATTTTGAGTGTCACTTTATCATAATAACTTAACAGTTTTCAACATTTTCAAGTGTTATAGATCTAAAGGAAAAGATTGAATATAAAGTGAAACACATGTCTCTACAAGAGACATCATTCTAACATGACTTCGTGTGCTTTCTCACAACAAAATCACACTGCAGGAAGCTTCACTTTGACATTCGGTGAATCCTCTCTGGGTCCAAAGAGCAAAGGGCACCAAAACTGGGCCTGAGAAGATAAAACATTAAGTTATCTATGTATTATCTCTACACTTTGTTATGAGAGTAATTAACTCATGATCTACAGTGCATACCTTTTGTATGACTGATGACAGACTGAAAGTCATTTTCCTCGTCTTCTTTAACCGCCTCCTCAGGATTTTGGCGTGCAGGTATTCCACCCTCTCCTCGGCAGCGTTGGAGAAGAATCGCTCACAGATCATCAGTCTGATCTGGTTCATTTTGGCAGCCATCAGAGCCATGATGAGCAGCGTGAGCAGGATGGCAGCCAGAGGAACCAAAGAGTTATGAAGCAGCAGCTTGGGTTTGGGAAGACACTTCTTCTCAAACAGGGTCACGGAGTAGGAGAAGTCTTCCTGATGGGTTTCCTCAACAAATGGAATTCCAATTAACGTTGCAATCCCCTGAAAGAAGAAGAAGGATTACTGAGAAGCTGTTAGCTTAAAACAGAAATTGTAGATGGAGACTGTTACAGTGCCGTGAAAAGGTATTTGCCCCCTTCCAGATTTCCGTGCTTTTTGCATATTTATCACACACAAAGGTTTCAGATCATCAAACCAATTTTAATATCACACAGAGACAACCCAAGGAAATATAAAATTCAGTTTCCAAATGATGATTTTATTTACCATGGGGGGAAAAAAATACAAGCCTATCTGACCATATGTGAAAAAGTAATTGCCCCCCTTGTTTAATCACAAAGTAACTGTGACTAAACACAGTTTTGGGACAGCTGAGTTCAGTTTCACAGGCCACACCCAAACCTGTTTGCCACCACCTGTGTTGAATCAAGAAATCACTTCAATAGAATCTGTTAGACAAAGTGAAGTAGAGTAAAAAATCTCAAGAACAAATGCATCATGCCACGATCCAAATAAATTGTGGAAAAAATTGAGAAAAAAAAGTGATTGAAATCTATCAGTCTGGAAAAGGTTACAAAACAATTTCTAAGGCTGTGGGGCTCCAGTGAACCACTGTCAGAGCCATTATCCACAAACGGAGAAAACTGGGAACAGTGGAAAACCTTCCCAGGAGAGGTTGACCAACTAAAATTATTCCAAGAGTGCGACGACGACTCATCCAGTAGGTCACAAGAGAACCTAGAAAAACATCTAAAGAACTGCAGGCCTCGCTGGCCTCAGGTAAGATCAGTGTTCACAGCTCCACCATAAGAAAGACACTGGCCAAAAATGGCATCCATGGGAGAGTTCCCAGGCGAAAACCACTACTGTCACAAGAGAACACAAAAGCTCGTCTCACATTTGCTAAAAAGCATCTTGATGATCCTCAAGACTTTTGGAGGAACATTCTGTGGACTGATGAGTCAAAAATTGAACTTTTTGTAAGGTGTACAGCCCATTACATTTGGTGCAGAAATGGCACAGCATTTGATAAAAAAAAGAACATGATGCCAATAGCAAAGCATGGTGGTGGCAGCGTGATGGTCTGGGGCTGCTTTGCTGCCTCGGGACCAGGACAACTTGCTGTGATTGAGGGAAAAATGAATTCTGCTGTTTACCAGAAGATCCTGAAGGAGGACATCCACCCTTGGACTATGCAGCAGGACATGGATCAGAAAAACAAGTCCTCCACTGAATGGCTCAAAAAAACAACAACAACAACAACAAAAAAACAAAATTAAGGTTTTGGAGTGGCCAAGTCAAAGTCTGGATTTAAATCCAATTGAGATGCTGTAGTGTGACCTTAAATGGGCAGTTTAACGCCAGAAAACCCTCCAATACCGCAGAGTTGAAAAAATTCTGCAAAGAAGAGTGGGCCAAACTTCCTCCACATCGGTGTGAAAGACTCATCACCAGTTATCTCAAACGCTGGATTTCAGTTATTGCTGCCAAAGGTGGCACAACTCGCTATTAGGTTAAGGGGGCACTTACTTTTTCACATAGGGCCAGATAGGTTTGGATTTTTTTTTTCCCTAATAAATTGAATCATTGTTTAGAAACTGCATTTTGTATTTCCTTGGGTTGTCTCTGTGTGGTATTAAAATTGGTTTGATGATCTGAAACCGTATTGCTGGCAGTAAGTCGGACTCGTTTCCAGTGAGGGTTGGACTCCGCCAGGGCTGCCCTTTGTCACCAATTCTGTTCATAACTTTTATGGACAGATTTTCTAGGCGCAGCCAGGGTGTCGAGGGGGTCCGGTTTGGTGACCTCAGGATTGGATCGCTGCTTTTTGCAGATAAAGTGGTCCTGTTGGCTTCATCAAGCCGTGACCTCCAGCTCTCTCTGGATCGGTTTGCAGCCGTGAAGCGGCTGGGATGAGAATCAGCAACTCCAAATCCGAGTCCATGGTCCTCAGCCGGAAAAGGGTGGAGTGCCCTCTCCGGGTCGGGGAGGAGATCCTGCCCCAAGTGGAGGAGTTTAAGTATCTCAGGGTCTTGTTCGCGAGTGAGGGAAGAATGGAGCGAGAGATCGACAGGCGGATCGGTGCAGCGTCTGCAGTAATGCGGACTCTGCACAGGTCTGTCGTGGTGAAGAGGGAGCTGAGCCGGAAGGCAAAGCTCTGTTTACCGGTCGATCTTGGTTCCCACCCTCACCTATGTTCATGAGCTTTGCGTAGTGACTGAAAGAACAAGATCGCGGGTACAAGCGGCCGAAATGAGCTCCCTCCGTAGGGTGGCCGGGCTCTCCCTTAGAGATAGGGTGAGAAGCTCGGCTGTCCGAGAGGAGCTCGGAGTAGAGCCGCTGCTCTTCCACGTTGAGAGGAGCCAGATGAGGTGGCTTGGGCATCTGGTACGGATGCCTCCCGGACACCTTCCTGGTGAGGTGTTCAGGGCACGTCCCACCGGGAGGAGACCCCGGGGCAGACCCAGGACACGCTGGGGAGACTACGTCTCTCGGCTGGCCTGGGAAAGTCTCGGGATCCCCCCGTGAAGAGCTGGACGAAGTGGCTAGGGAGAGGGAAGTCTGGGCTTCCCTGCTTAGGCTGCTGCCCCCTTGACCCGACTCTGGATAAGCAGTAGAAGATGGATGGATGGATGGATCTGAAACCTTTGTGTGTGATAAATATGCAAAAAACACAGAAATCTGGAAGGGGGCAAATACATTTTCACAGTACTGTATACTGTGATAATCTTACCTTGATACTCATCAGCAAGGGCACATGGAACGGCTCCAGCTCAGACAACTTTGTGGTGACAATATCAACAAAACAGAACAACAAAGCATCCACACTTATAAACACCACCCAGAAAGAGAAATGGGAGACGAATGGAAGGCCAAACTTCAGCATCGCTCTCCCCTCTGTGGAGGAGAGGCAGGCAGACGGGACAGGTGTGTACAGCTTCTCCTCTTCTGGTGTGAGAGGGAGGACATGTGGCTTCCCTTCAGCCTTCTGCTTCTCATCGAAACAAACAAATCTGCTGCTGATGAAGCTGTTTTTGTACTTCATGTCATCGTGGAACCTTTTAATGTGCAGCAATATGAACATTATGAGCACAAAGAGGCTGATGAGAGGGAACATCATATCGCTCACAGAGGATACTGTATTTATCAGAAACTGTACACGCCTCACTGTGACATTTAGCTGCTGCTCCGCATCAGCCAGTTTCTCTCTGAGCTGCTCTGATTCCAGTCTGGGGGACACCTTGAGCTGAGAGTCCAGGTTCAAAACCCCTAAATCTGTCACCCCCTTCAGCATATTTCCAATCCACTTCAACATCTTGACGTAATTGCTGAATGGAGCCATCATGGCTGCTTTCTTCACCTTCAGGTTGCAGATCAAACTCCGGACCAGGCCTGTGAGGTTCTCCAAGGTGTTACGAACATTTCTGAGAATGACCAGACTGGTCCCAGCAGTCAGGAGCAGGTTACGACTCTTCTTCAAGAAAATAGAGATGACAAGTAGAGTCCCCAAGCACCTCAATCTTTTTGACAGGAAGAGGACGATTGTCAGGAGTGCTGTAAAGCAGACAGTTATTCCTGCAGTCACCACTGCCTCACAGTTCACGGTAAACAGGAGGTAAAGCAGAGGCAGGGAGCTCAGCAGGAGGCTGGTGAAGCTGCAGGTGATGAGGAGGATGAAAGTCCTTTTAAAACCATCCCTGTTACCGGTTAAGAAAACATCCACAGTCAGATCAGCGATGCTCTGCAGACTCTCTGGTATCGCAGGCTTTGTTAAAAACATCTTGGCTGAAAAAGAAGGTATCAGGGAAAACTCTACAGCAGCAGCATCAGGGGGAAAAATAAGAGGTAAGATGAATAAAATGGTTTAAAAAAATCAACAGTTACAGAAGGAAACACAGCACAGACCTGCTGTGAAGAAGTTATCATCTATTCATGTACACGCGGTCCACTCATCCCTTAAATACAGCTAAAACAGGAACCATTGTGTCGTATCTAACTGCGGTCATTTGTCACGTCCCTGTCATCCCTATTTTCAACCAAAAGCAGAAGCACACAGATCACACACTCATATGTGGCTGGGCTCTGACTGTGTGTGAAGCTGGATTGTGGCCTGGATGTAAAAATCAGCTGATAGACTGAGGAGTGCACGGCTACATGCCACTTATGCATGAACAAGCTGATGGTGCCTGGTGTAAAAATCCTAAGATAAATAGATCTTAGAGTTGTAGCTTTATAGCTGCACTGGAGGGTACGTTTGATTCACGACACAGCTCATGGGCAACGTTCAGAGTCAAAACAATGGATGACTTTTATGAGCGTGCTTGGATGACTGGTAATTAACTGAGCTATGCTTCAACTCATAAACTTACATAATCATGAGTTATCATTATTTAAGTTTGACTTAAGCATGAACTCATCAACTATTTTGTTACATTAGCATGCTAACACACAGATCCAAGATAATAAAGCTCTATACACAACACATTTTAAGCATCACAGTGTTAGCCCTGTCATCTTGGGCGTCTTTGCATATTGTTGCACCACTGTGTCAAAAAAAAGAAACTCCTCTGGGATTCTTCACTTGTTTTCATTTGATTTAGTTTTTTTCTTCATATTTAAATGAAAAATGAAAAATTCAAAATCTAATAAGACGTCACACACTCATACTGATGGAAACTCAAACCCTGCCTTGTTTCTTAAAGCAACATTCTAGTCTTGACTAAAGACTCCATTTCCCATGAGCACTGGTATTCACTGTTCAGAAGACATGACCCTGGGGAAGAGTGTGCATTTATTTTGGAGAGCAGATCTTCTTTTTGACACCACTTTTCTTTGCTCAAGACAACTTTTCCCAGGATGAAAAGTGATGAGGTAATGCATTTTTTTGTAGTCAAGTAGTGCTATTGTTTGAAACATGACAACAAGCAAACGTTGTAAACTCAGTTTGTAGTGTAGTTTAGCAGCCAGCTGTTTAGTGCTCCTCACAGCCCAGTGTTCTGACACATCTACCAACTCCAACCTCACCAATCAGAGCTAACATAACCTCACTCTTCATTTTATTGATAGACTCTCAAGTTTGAACAGACCACTGCAGAATAAATGCTGACTGTGGGTTGGAGTCAACATTAGCACAAACAGTTTAGCTCCTGTGTTATAGAGTGATACAGCACGGGCTAAAGGCTAGTTAGCCTTTAGCTCGTGCTGTATCACTCTCCTGTTAAGCTTTCTTCTGCTCTTCTGTCCAGCATCACAACAAAATAATCCAAGAAATAGTTTTCAGCAGAGAAAAAACACATTTCTCTTCTCACTGCTAAACTTTGTTAGCCAGCGTGCTGTATATAAATCTGATCCTGGATGACCAGGACAGGGAAGCTGGGAAAAGGAATTTAGGAACAACCTATTTTGGTGCTGATAATCTCATTTTAAATCATGAGTTAGAATTAGTGATAAATCTATAAGTGAAACTTTTACAAGATCACTTAGGAAGTCCTTAATAAAGTGGACTGAAAGGACAATAAATAAATAGCCTATCAATGTCTTACAGACACTTGTGAAATCAATCCTGCTAACATGCTAATTAACCTAGCATATTACTCTCAGTTTTATTGGGCCTGCATGTGGATGGAGGAAGTCAGAATGTAGGTTAGATTTTTTAGTCAAAATATTTTTTACTAAGGTACATACAAAGTCTAAAAAAGTGCAGTGCTGATTGGTCACTGATATTAAAAAACGGTCCCATATTATGCAAAAATCACTTTATTAAGTCTTTGAGTGAAATTTGTGAGTTTTTGGTTTTCCTCCTAGCCCACAAAATTTGATATTTGATGACAAAACCTGTACTTAGTTGTGCTTGTAAATGTAAAATCCTGACCTAAAACGAGCTGTTTGGAATTTCCGGGATTTGCTGACATCAGCGATTCCCTTTTTTGACCAATCAGGAGCAAGTCTGACCTGATTGGTCCACCGGCGCAGATACCCCCGAACCCCCTCCCCGCCCACTTCCTTCCCTGCTGCTGGAGAAGAATCTCTCCAGCAGCGGGGAGGTGACTGCCAATGTTGAAGAGCCATCACTGCTTTGTTTTTGGCTGTAAGCAGCCACATAGTTCCATGCACAAGCTTCCCATCTCTGAAGAAGACAAGACCAAGTGCCTAGAGTTAATTTATCAAGGAAATGTGCCAGCTACACTCAGTAAAACTGTGCATGTGTGTGCTAGACACTTCACGACCGACTGCTTTTCCAACTTTGGACAGTACAACAGAGGGCTAGCGAATAGACTGGTCCTGAATCCAGGCACATTACCAACCATCCGCCAACAAACCTCGGACCCTGGAAATGTGAGTATTTTAAATGCTGTGTGCTGTGTGCAGATGTAAGAGCTTTTCCTCAGTGTCCCCCTGTCTCTGTGTTAGCTTCAGGATGCTAACTTTAGCTGCAGTTAGCCTGTTGTTTTAGCCTGTAGTGTTACGGTAAACGAGCTTCTTTGTTTTCTAAACATTGTGCACTCGGAGCCTGTGGCACCGCTCTCAGTGACGTGGAAGAGCAGGGCGGTATCAGCGGTGGCTCATTTATATATGAAGGCCACGCCCACTTAATCAGAGCGTTCTGAACAGAGGGGCTATGAGAGCCTGGAAACAATGCTGCTGTGCTTGATTTATTGGCTTTTGGGACCAAAACATGTTACTACTATTTCATGAGGACATCAAAGACTGCAGAAAAAGGAGCAGAATATGGGACCTTAAACAACAACAGGCTGTGTAACCATTTTGCTTTTTAGGTAGTAGGTTAGATTTTTAAAGAAACTTTTTCATTTCTTATCATCCACAGATTATATACCCAACTTCCTCTTGTTATT
This sequence comes from Halichoeres trimaculatus, assembly GCF_033239565.1. Lineage (NCBI taxonomy): Eukaryota > Metazoa > Chordata > Actinopteri > Labriformes > Labridae > Halichoeres > Halichoeres trimaculatus. The sequence goes on from NW_027437190.1 coordinate 8,370,802, forward strand.
TCAGCAAATGAATGACTCTCCTCAACCTTCATAAAAGTGTAAAATTGACTTATTATGTGGAGTGAGTGTACCATCTTGTCTAGTCTAGACTTTCATTCTTTTAATTTGTCTCATAACCGTCCTGACTTTGAGGAGGTGACATCCACTGATGCCGTAGACTCTGAAATAAATGGACTCGGTAAATGTTAAATGAACTTATAACTCTGTAGTTTTTTTTTCTGACCACTCAAACTGGTTTTACACTGTAAGACACATACATCAATCCACACATCATTCACACAGTGAGGCACACAGGTGAAGGCACCATCCATGTTGGCGAATCTCATTCACACATGTTCGCACTGCTAACAACAGCAGGCGCTAAGTGGAGTTAAGTGTCCTGCTCAAGGACACTTCAGCATATGACTGTATGAATCAAACTCACACACTCACCATTGTATGTTTCTGCATCAAGGTCAGTATCACACAACACCTGGCATCAGTGTAATATCAATTTTTTTATTTTTAATTTGAAAAATAACTTACATAAATCTCTGTACTCAACCATACTTAACCAAGACATAGCCTTGGCATTAACACATTGCACCAAAAAGAGAAAATGAAAAGGCATTCAAAAGGATAAATAACATATGTCTTTGTCATCATGTGAGGCATTTTTCCTCTTCCAGAAGAGTCTATCAGTCTACTCGTGGTAGCTTGTTTATTCAAATTCTGACATCTAAAGGTATGTACAATGAAAAGTCAAATAAAATATATAATGTGGCTTGTGACAGCCACAATGTTCTCTTTGACATGAAAACAAATTTATGTCACATGGAAAAGGAATAATGCCTCAGTTCAATTTCATTCAGACATACTGCAACTATTAGATTTATTCACTTCTCAGACGTGAGAAGTATTTATAATTACTAAAAAATAGAAATAAAAAATAAACAGGTCTTGGCTTTTAAATAAAACTAACAAAAATATAGTAAATCAATTTCATTTTAATAAAACAAGAAAAAAAACATTTTCTGTGGCAATATCCCTTTGTTAGTTGAACTTGTGATGAGCTCATCTTCACAAACAGTGCCTGTAAAATTGAACCACAGCAACACACATCGCGCATGTTTGCTGCCTCTTGATTATGTAGAGACCTCTTGCTGTACCAGTACAGATCATTTTTGCATGTTCGCCAACAATACTGAAATAAAATACACTTGCAATCACAACTGTTTTGTCAACCTCCATTAAATATAAAATATTTTCCTTGTCATTTTTTTTCTCAAAAAACCTGAAAGAAAATATGACCTTGGGGGTGGAATGTTTTTGTTGAACCTTCAATAATTGGCCGCGGAGGACCAAGAACTATTTTGCTCCAGAGTTCAATTTCAGGTGAGGGAAAAAAGTAATGAAGTTTACATGCACTGTACAAGAAACTGCAAAAATTCCAAATATCATCTTTATCAAAACATGCTGAGTTACTGTAAGGTGTGCCCAAGCCATGTTGCAGAAAATCCTTTTCAACATGCTTGTGAAACAAATCAAATCCAAAATAAAGAACCTACTGAAACGATACAGAACTTCAAAGTAACCAACAGTCCTAAAATCTGGACAATATTAGGGGACTGAACAATGATAGCAATGAAAAGTACAATGAGAAGTACCCTGGGACAAGGAAGAAAAAGAGAAACATGTACAATTTGCACATAATGTTTATCTTTATAAGGCCGGAGCCTTTTACAATGAAATAAATCATTTACATTTATTTTCATTATTACTTTTTGTCACATAAACATTTTCTGTTAAATAACTTGAAAAGTTTCCTTAAAGTTTCCCTTATCTGAATGTCTGCAAAATGCAGACACCTGGATGGTCTAAAGAATGATAAACAATGTGTTCTTTTAATCACAATGATGCATTCACTCCCCCTGAAAACCATGCACTAGTGAAATTCTTCTTTAAAAATAATATAAATTGTTGAAAATGGCTGATCTGTTTTATTTTTCTTTATCTTTTCGCAAGTTGCAGCCTCAAGAAAATAATTTCCTTTTTTTTATTCAGCTAAATTTGTGTCCATGCAAATGAACTTAAAAGCAAAAAATATCGTTTCTCATTTCATTTTCATACAACATATCAACAGAGAAAGAACGATGGTAGATTGTACATTTTCTTCATAGGGTTTGGTTTGTTACTGAATTGTTTGGAGGTTTGATGGCAGCCACTTCAGTATCACCTCTGATTAGCTTTGAAGTCTCTCTGGTAATTTGCCTCTGCTGCTTGACTCAGCACACAGACCGAGGGGATTCAGGGCTTTTCTCGAGGGGTTTGTGGGAGTGTGGATACAAGCTGGGACACATCTCACCCAAAGTTATGTCTCCAAAACTCCACCTACACAGCTAGGTCTGTTGGCGTGGCATGACCAAGCATCTGTTTAGAAACACTGTCAGCCCCTTCAGACACAAGAACTTTACATGAACAAAAAAACAGAACGAAATGAAAACGAAAAACGAAAAGAAAAAAGAAAAGTAAAGAAAAATTCAGAGCAAAACTGTTTTATTTTTCATTCGAAAAAGGGCTTCTGTAGAACTCGTTTTCGCAGTTCCCAGTACGGACCCCCATGGCTTCAAATTGGATGAAAACCTGGAACTGATGGGTTCCTCGTGCTAAGGAGTTCATTCCAGCTTCCTCCAAACATCAACAACAACACCCAGCAATCCAGGCTGCCAGGCGCTTGCAACACGCTTCGCCATGTGCACAATGTGCGCGACGTTTTTGCTTGAAACACAGGATCACATTTGCACCCCTAGAAACAGGCTCAGAAGACACAACATCAAGCATGCAGTGTAACCGGGGGTCGTGACCTGTAATTGCAACACTGGCTGCTACAACAACGCTATCAGTTCACACGCTGCTATGACCGAGAGAAACTGTCCAGTGAGGATTGGGAAGCTCTTCTTGTCAGCGGGGCCAGAGTCGGGTCAACCAATGAGGAGGGAGGGAAGAGCTTGAACCAGCCAATCACCATGTTGGACAGGTCCAGTTCATCCAGCAGTATCTGAACAGCCCCCATGAATGATTTGTGGTCCATACGTCCGTAGTCGCCCCAAACAATGACCTGCAGAGTGGAGGACAGGTGAGGAGGTTTGTCAAATCACTGTGAGACTAAAAGTTTCTTTCATGAGTCCTGTTTTAGTTTTTGTGAGAGCTAACTCACCTGTAAAACCTTCCCCCCTGGACTCTCTTCAAACGGCAGTTGCTGCTGGTAAAGAGGATCCAAGGTTTTTCTTGCTACTTTTGTTTTCTTTTTGGCTATGCAGGCTCCATTTTCCAACAGGTAGACCTTTACATACGGTGCTGAGGACAGAGACGACAGAGTCAGGAAGAGGCTAAAACATGCAAAACTTTTTATCATTTACTCCGAAATTATGAGGTTTTTGCACAAAAGAGTCTTTGATCATGCCGGTGAGAACTTGAATTACCTGGCAGTGCCTTGGAACCTGGTTTTCCCACAAGGCCACGGGCTCGGATGACCTCCACCTCCAGTGCTCCCTTCTTCTCCACCATACCAATCTGGATATCACCTAGAAACAAACAACACTCTTAGTTTATACTCTGGGATTGATTGTGCACGTTTATTAAAATAACAGCAATTTTTTTTTTTTACCCATTGGTGGAGTCGCCAACGTCTGTCGTCCAACCAGCTGTGCAGGGCCAAGACCATCCAGGAAGTCACTAAACTGTGCATCAGAGGAAAGCCTCACACCAGGAAAGATGAGACTGTAGCAAAGAGAAACAAAGGTTGTTGTTTTTTATATAAAGAGGATAAATGATCAAACCATCTTTGTGTTTCATGTAGTTGAAGTCTGTGAGTGAGTGCCCTTACTTTCCCTCGGAGCTGTAGCTGTTCATGCTGCCGTCTGTGGACTCCCGGCTGGCCTGCCGAGTCATCCTGCTCCTCATCTCAACAGCCAGACCCGTTTCTGTACTCCTCTGGATCGTGCTGCGTAACTTCTTGCCTCCCGCTTCTGAGCACAGAACGACACGTGCGAAAGAAAGGAGGGAGGGGGAGAAAGGGCGATAGAGTTTGTCAGTGCCTGATTCAGAGTTATTTAGGACTTGGACGGTGAAATTCATCCTCATGCCTTTTAATTCGCCCTCTAATGTCTTTGCTTTTTATTGGTGAATCCAAATCGATTTCAAACTACAGCTGTTGAACAGAACAACACGCTCCTCCATCCTTTGGTCTGTGCTAGAGACCGCCTCGGGGGGTCTTAAGGGGACTGTACTGAGTTCATGCTCCACCTCTAAACATCCGGCTCCCCCTTTTTAACTGATCCAAGACGACAGCTGACTCCCTCCATTATCCGTGCTGCTGCTCATCTCCACCCAGCCTCCCTGACAGGCTGCGTGTGGGGCCACGTGGCTGCGCCCCAGGCTCATACACATACCTATACAAAAGTATGAATGCTTCACTGCCAGTCACATGCCTGGAAACCAGCACCCACTCAACGAACCTCCATACACACATGACACCAGTGCTATATTTCATTTCATCTCATCACAAAATAGATGAAAAGATTAAGACTCAGGGCACAGAAAAGTCATCAGCTGAACATCACGGTCTAGTTCTGACGTTTAGCCGTGTAAACAAGAAGAATCACCCAAGTCTGCTGAGGTTGTTTGAGATATTCATTTATCTCCTGTCTCCATCAACTGTTATTAAAATATCCGCCTCATTTATGGCCTTGTGTTATTTCCCAGAGGACACATAATCGCTGCAGCACCAGACGAAGGTAGTAGCACAGAGTCACAGACAGCTCACTGTTAGCAGCCCTCAGGAGCAAACAGATAACAAACAGGTGACTATCCAACAACCTTATGCAACTTTCTCATAAAATATCACCCAGTTTTTACAGCTGAGTCACATTTTGATCAGAGCATTCCTGCTTCAGCATCATCACATGCTCTCTGTGCCGTCTCCTGTCCTCACTCTGTCCTTTGTCTTTCCAGCAGAGGGGTGGCAGAGGAGAAGGACAAATAACCCTGTGCCTTATCTTTCTCCGGTGAAAACAGACATGACGCCTTTTAGCCTTGAAATCTCCGCTTTTCAGCGAGCGTCCGCCTCCTCTTCCTGCTCCGCAACACACGACAATAGGAGAAGAAGCCACAGATGCTGTCTATGACGTCTGCAGCAAACCACGGCTCACAGACCCTCCTGCCAATCATGAGATGTTATCAATGCGCAGGAAAACTCCATTCATGTGTCAGAAATCTGCTTTATGCACAAGTTGTGAGGGGAAAAAATCAAAATCACAGACTTACAATGACCTTTACGGGTAAAATTTAACCATCAAAGGCTGAAGGATCATGAAAAATAGCAACATGAACTGCTCAAATCAGAGTGCAAATATGTCTGACTGCAAAATGTGACGTATTGATCCATGCACTCCATGCTATGACACTTTCTATACATGAGATTTCTTTAGAAAAAAGCTGGATCTTACAGCTTTATTTATACAAAACAAACACTGAACTTAGTGTTAGGGGTAAAGGTGTCAACAAATACTCTGGTTGGACTATTTGGCTGCTGGCACTTTTGTAAAGCACCTGGCTGGACTCTGACTAGACAGAGCAGTGACCTAAAGGTTACACAAACTGGCACTCCACCAGGTAGGACACTTTTCTCAATCTGATCCTTGCAAAGAGGAAAAGTGTGAAGAAAAGTGTCAGAGGAACTGTGGTTTGAAAAGTCAGACAGGTAAAAAAAATAAGGGCTAACTTCTGCATAAGAATTAAATGCTTCATTTATCCCTCTGCACGTACACCAGTGAAATTCAAAGTGACAGCTGTAGAGCTATGTTTTAGCCACCATAGAAAACAACAAAAGCAGAATTAAGTTAAGTAAATTAAAAAAAAAAAAAAAAACACTAAATGATGCTACATGGTTGCACAGCTCCTTTCTGCCCCAGCTTCCTCTATCTCCCCCCCTGGATGCAGCCTTACCTCCATCCTCCTCATCGAAGGAGTTCATGCAGGGGAAATAAACAGCCAGTGCTTCAAATGATGCAGACAGGCTCATCTTGCTCTGGGAGCGCTGGATTCGCATCCCAGAAGCCGCAGCAGAGGTGTCATGCCCCTGCCTCCCCATGGTGATCAGCGGCCGTCCTTCTCAATGCCGTGAATTAAAAGCACTGGACGACAGCTGTCCTTTTTTCACTCACTGGTCTTAATGAAAAAGGCTAGAAACTTAAATGTCCTCTATCTGATCAGCTCTGCGGGTCTGTGATATCTTCTAGTTTTCTCTAAATGCCTCCATTGACTGCATCTTAGAGAGCTTCATGAAAAAATGTTGCCTCAGTGGCTGAGTCTTGTGCTGTCTGGGTCTGACGTTTGTACTGCGCCTCTTTTTTCAGGGGGGAGGGGAAAGAGCTGCATCGCTGTCCACCAATCAGAAAGGAAGGCTGCTCAGGCGCACCTCGGCTGGCTCTGCGGGTGAGCAGCTCTACCCAGAGATACTAAGCCCCCCTCCTCTTCCCATTTTTCACCAATGGGTCTCACCTCTTCACTCGAATTTGCTCCTTTTTTTTTTTTTTGGTCATATTCCTCACTGTTCTGTTTTTTTCCTCCATCCCTGCCCCAACATCCCTCCCTCTTCCATCTCATCTACAGAGGCCAGTGAAAACAAGCTGTCATTAGGTCTGCAAGCAGCCCTTCTCCATTATGAGCAGCATTCAGCCACATGGGGGACACTCAAAGTTCACGTGCCAAACTGCTACTTCATTTTTTTCTCTTATCCACTGCTACCAAAACACAGCTGTGCTGCACATCTGTTTTTATCACTGTTTAGAGTGAGAAAACTGTACACACGTGCTCAAATTGAAGACTTGTCTTTCTTTATCACAGCCTTGATGACACATCTATGACACGACACCACAACAAGCAGACCATGCAATACGGATAAATAAAAGACACTACAGCTTCAAATCAAACTTTAACTCCCGTCTCACCTGCTTTTGATGCAGCTTAGTTAAAAATGAATCAGGAGGTGAAACAATGCTGCCTCTGCAGGAGGACTCATTCATGCTCCTACTTTTGTTCTGAATGTAAATCCTGCAGAGCAAGCATAGGACAGTTTCATTGTGCACTTTCATTTATATATATATATATATATATAGCCGGCTCCCTGTAGAGTTATTACTGAGGCAAAAGTTCCACTCTAAGAGACACTGCAACCTACTTCTACCAAGAAGCCTCTCAATGCATGTCATTCATTTGTGGCTTTCATCTAGGTCAGCTCTGCAAAAAGCAACACTTCACATTTACAGCTGAGGGGAAAGTGGACACACACGGCCATAACAAAACCCATTTTACTCTCTGTATATGGCTCAGTCACTTTAAAATGATATGTTTAAAGGTAAGCATTTAGATGCTTTCAGTATGAGTCACATACCTGCAAATCTGTTGTTTCACTTCATACAAATTAGCAAATATTAGCATGCTAACACACTCAGCTAGCACTGTGGATGTGGTAAAGTTCACTTCTGCTATACATCAACCTGCTCTCCTGTTAGTGTTGGCGTGTCGCTTTGTTGAGTTTGATTTCACTCCAAGAAACTTCTGTTGAAGCGCAGCCTCACGTGAGCCAGTCTGCTCTGCATGCCTTTATTTGTCTTTTTGGTTTATGTTTACGAAGAAAAGCAGGTTCACTAAATCGATGAAAACATCTGTAGCATCAGTTGTACCTGAGAAGAAAACATTAATTGAGCTTATGTAAGAGATATATCAGGAATACTACTCCATGACGACGTGGTTTGAACCTTTCAGCCTTAGCAGTTTCTTCTTTAATCATTGTATAAGGAAGTTCAATTTAAACATGTTCAAGACTCAAAACTGCATGCAGATTTTGATATTTATGCTCTATGGCTTAAAAAATTCAGCATCATCAAATAGGAAAGTATAACAGTTCCAGTTTGAGTCAACCACTATTTGATTGGTATGAACACTGTGTCTGGAGACTGCTGGCTTCATGGGTATCCTGAAGACAACCACACCATATGGCAGTGTGTGTTGAAGCAGGTTAATAGAGAGGTCACTCAAAGAAAAAAAGTGTGGTAAGTGAAAAAAGCAACAGGGATGGACACAGCCTAAGGGGATTGTGGGAAAAAGTCCATTTAGAACCTGGTCTTCATCAGGGAATAAACTGAGGCTGGTGTCACAATCTTGATATTCTACTCCACACATTTAGCAGTTTGTAAAAAGGCTAAGGCTAAAGTTGGGCTTTAATTTCAGAATCAGATCCTGCCTTTCGTTGGCAGGCAAAAAGAAACTTGTTGCTGCTACTTTTGTGCCTGTACTTGATCAAGGTGATGTCTTATATGTGCTGAAAGCTTGAACACTCTGGATCCTGTGGTTCATGGAGTGTTGAGGTCTTCCCTGTCGTTACCATAGACTGTATATATAGCGGACAGCATGGATTCTCCATTTACCATTGTAGAGTGTTAAAGCCAAAATATCCCCGTCACAGGCGCCATTGGCAGCCAGAGTCTGCACATTAGAGGTTATAAGGAAATCTGAGTGGAGCCAGGTGACAAAAATTATTATTTTTTCTCTTGTGAGTCCCTCCTGACATATTTTACAATCCCTGAAAAAACCCCCACAAGAACAGCAGCTGTCAATCATCATTAAATTTGACGTAAAGCCTCGTTTTTAACCTCTTATAACTGATAAAAACGAAACTTTGTGGAAAAAAGAGGACCTGAATGCAAAGCAGCCAAACGATATCTTCAAATCACCACAACAACTGGACGTGAGAAACATTTCTACGAGGTGTATTAATTTTTTAAAGTTTGACTACAGCCCATCTGGAATGACTAGGAAGATGGATTTTTTGACCTATACTGCAGCCAGCCACCAGGGGGAGCAGTTTTTGTGGCAACCTCACTTCAAGCCGAGCAAGATGACGTCTATGGTCATCACACAGACCTAAAAGCTGGTATCTTTCCTTTATTTTTATTTCTTTTAGTACATCTTAGGTCAGCCTCCCACCTATCTCATTACCTACACTGTTCATAAAAATACAGGAACTCATTATCATTGTTTACAGCCTTTAAGGATCATTGCTCCCTCCAGCCAGTAAGACCTACAGGAAGACTTGAAACTCTGTGAACTGTGCTCTCTGGACAGTTTTCAACTGATCCTGAATGATTTAGAGGTGATCCATCATGATCGAACATCTTCAGGAGAGGGAAAACAACTGTGTCAACCTCCAAATATCAAGCCTCACCAGAACCAGAGACAGTATCAGGAGCATCCTATCTAGATTGAGCATGAATAAAGCTGGGTGCCTGTTTGGTGGTAAAAAACAGAAAGACATTTAATTTGGAAAAACTGGAATCAGGATGAAGAGTGGAGTGGAGAATCTGAGGTGTTAGAAGTCCAGTGTGAGGTTTCTGCAGTCTGTGAGGATTTGTAGGGTGTCATATTAAGGTTGCTAATGAGGTTTATTATTTGATGCTGTCACCATTATTATTTTCCTTATTTAATTAGGTCAGCACACCCCTTGAGGATACACTACAGCCATGTCAGCTGGGAAAATCATATTACGACCAGGCACATGTATAAACAATGCAAAATCAAAACTTTCTACTTTATCATCAAGTTTTAGTTTATAGAATTGAATATTCAATGTTTTAAAAACCCTGACCCACACAGAATGTTTTTATCTGCTGTTAGGCTTTGTAAAGATGCTGATCCTCTCTTCCAGCGGGACTTGGCACCTGCCCACGGCGCCAAAACTTCCACTAAATGGTTTAGTGATCAAAGTATTACTGCCAAGTACCCTGATCTGAACCTCAAAGAGAATCTGATGGTGTTAGGTCAAGGTGAAGATGAAAATGACTCCAAAGTACGGACAAACTGGAGGCAGCTTTCAGAGCAACATGGGCTCCAAGAAGATCTCAGCAGCGCCACGAGTTGATCTTCTCAAAGCAACGCCATGTTTTGGTCTTGGGAGCCAACCTTGTATCAAGTTCGTATGAAAACTTAAGCTGGATATCATCTAAATCAAAGCGCAAAAAAAAGCTCAACTCCTTTTATTCTGCACTCATACAGATAAATTAAAAGTTTTGTTTTCTCACAGTTAGAGAGTGAGTAGCAGGATTTGTATTTTGTTCAGAGTTGTTTTTGTCTTTACTGGTAATTGAAAACAACTTTTTCAAGGTTTTGATGAAGTTTTTTTTTGCTCTTGAGGTCACTGTGTTTAGCAAGGCAGGCATTTGATTTGAAATATGCAAAGATGAAAAGAAAAAAAAATCACACAAGTAATTATAACTTATCTTGCATCTCTCTAATGTCAAAATCTTGGTATGTACGTCATCGCACACATGGCAACAAGAAGTGGCGTTCTTTTTCACACCGCTTCGGCACGTGTTGCAACTTTAGCACTTTAAACAGTGTTACTTCATACGGATCTGATTTCCATACACACAACGACAAAGAAAACTCATTTTAGAATTCTCTATTTTCATACACCCACTACAGCTAACACCTGTAAAGTAATTAAAAACTAAGCTTATGGCAGCAACTATGAAACATGTTTATCCACGTTTAACACGTGAACAAGTTTTCAAAGACTACTTAAATAGAGTTTCTACCTCACATGAAACGCCACGAGGAAACCTTCTTTCTGCTAACAATATCCAACATTATTCCCAAAATAAAAGCCTTCTTGTTGGAGCTTTGAAAAAGTTCAGCTTGTGCCTAAAGAAAACTGAAGATGTGGGTCGATTCATGGGGATAATAATCAATCTTTAGACATCTAAAATGTGTCACTTCAGCCACAAAGAGCAGATTGTTTGATACATCTCAGGAATGGGTTCATTTACACTTTGAACAGATGGGGAATTTGAGGGGATTTCCATTTTTGGTCAAAAGGTCTACTGACTGATTCTACAGCAACATGTTTCAGCTCTTAAGACTATGGAGCAACACAACTGGTCTCATTCCAAACTCTGACAAACCTAAAGGAAAGCAACATGACAACACGGCTGGAAGTTGAGCAGCACCTCAGGAAGCAGGAATCTGAAGAATCTTCTGAGTTACACCACAACAACAATCGAGCATCACATCCCAGAAGCTGTGCGGTGTGTCTGGCAGGCAGCGGCAGAGATCAGAGCTTTAACCAGTCGGAAGTCTTTGTGATTGATGAGGCCAGGCCAAACCAGGCGTCAGAAAGACACTCTGCCTCTACACACTGTAAACACCACTTAACGGATGGCTCGAAGCCCCACACTCACATGCACAGTGTAGACACACACACACACACACACACACACACACACACACACACACACACACACACACACAGATCAGGACATGTGCAAGGCAAACATGCACCTTCTCTGTTTACATTCCCAGAAGCCACCTTGGTGCACGTCAGTCTAGAAAAGCAGCCTTGCCAAAAGTGTCTGTCTTTACAATATGGTCATTCTTTTTTATTTCATCTAACCTTTACAACGGGAATATTCAAGTTGAGATACAAAAATCTATTCTATGGGGGGTCCTGGATAAGACAGCAGGATAAAAGCTTCACATAGGGGTGCCAGCACAGCTTGGCAGTCTGGATTCCCTATCTGATAAGGATAGCCATCGTTCAACCACACAAATTCAAATAAAACTGCAGCACTTTTCCTTGCATGTCACTCCCCACTCTCACCCTGTCTACTGCTCTATCCACTGTCCTGTCCTCTCTTATAATTGACATTAAAAGCTTGAAAAAAACAAACCAGCAGACAAAAAGTTGCACGCAGAAAACAAGAAAACACAACGGAGAAAAAGAAGTTAGCATTTCATCAATAAATAAATTTGCATTCAGCAGGACAGATAATCTGGACACATTATCTTTAACTCTACTTTTAAATAAATCAGAAAATAAATAAATCCAGTTTTTGGTGGCCTTGTAGCTCAGACTAGGAAGAGACAATAAAAACAACTGCTATGATTACAATTGAAGTTTGAGTCAAAGTTGATTTTGCCTCTACCCCACTGCTGAGCACATAAAAGCTGTATTTGCAAAATTCTGGCTTCTAAACTTCTGACAAAAAGCCACATCATAATCAATAACTTTTTGGTTTCCATCAAAAAAAGTAAAATTGAGCCCAGTTTCCACCAAGCAGTCTGGTTTGAATCAGTACAGTTTGGTGTAGGTTGGACTGGTTAAGCCTGATCCTGTTTGTGTTTCAACAGCCAACCGTGCCCTTCTTGGTAGGCGGCGTGTAAGCTGGATGCCGATAGTTGCACCAGCTACGTAATAGCATAAAGGCATAGCACCGGTGTACCCCGCTAATAAATCCAACGAAACAAAAAAATGCAGCACAGTAAACAAAGAGCAACGATGGAAGACATCCAGCAAATTGTCTTCTTTGTGATTGATATGTGTCTCTTTCTTACAAAGTGCAATCAAGCTTTGCCACCAGGAGAAATAAAGCAGTTGCTCTCACATGGGAAGTGATAATTCTTTCAATCAATCAAAGGACTGTAGTGTTTCTAGCTCCACCTTCTGGGGTCGGATCGGTATGTCTGGCGCCCCCAACAGAAGGGTACAAAAGGTGGTGAACTAAGAACACCAAGAACATAGGACATGATCCTATTTGACCCTTTAAAGCCAAATTACCATATTTGTTTAAATTGAATGTGTTTTGGGGGAGGGGGGATTGCGGGGGTCTTATGTTTTCATTTTATGCAGTTGTGCAATTTTCTGCTTTTATTCCATTTCTTGTTATTTCATTCTATTTTATTTTTTTCCCATGTAAAGCACTTTGTATTACAAAGTCCTTTATGAAAAGTGCTATACAAATAAAGTTTGATTGATATTTGTTACATGAGTTTCAAAGACTTCTAACTCATCATTATGGTAGATTACTTTGAAAACAGTTGAAAAATGTATTTTTTCCCCATTGAGGATTATTATTTTACTACAGGCAGCTGAAACTGTATTTTGGTCCTTTTCAAAATGGCTGCTCTTACAAAACCATCCACACACACCTTTTTCCCCCAGGATTGTTACTGATTTACAAGGAGTTGTGGTAAGAATAACATCTCAATTGTTACTAATTTTCTAACTTAAGTATTTTCTGCATCGATAGAATGCATATTTACGGAAAAGCTTGCCAAAAAATAAAAAAGTTACCAAAAATACCTAATGTGTCAAATGTAATACAAAAAATATTGTAATGAACAAAATGATTCAGCAATATTTTTCTGGATTTTGTCAGAAAGGTTAATCAAGATCTTAGTTCCAAAATTGGAATTTTCTGGCTATCTTTAATGGGTTTGGCTTAACAGGGCTAACATGGCTGTAAAATGTCTTGGGATTCGGACAATCGGTGACAATAAATTATTGAAGTGTGTTCTGAAAATCATGCATGCTCTGTGACTGCACCTGAAAGTAATGGTATAAAAATGATCCCCAACAGTAAGATGTATTATCAATAACATTCACAGCAGATTGTGCAGCACAGCAGCACATTGTGCACCCAAAACTGCACGTAGAGTTCACACCTTTAATGAAAGGTCCACACCTTGAGAGGAAGGTGTGAGATAAGAGGAGCACGTTGAAATGCAGAGGAGCTGTAGCACTTGGACCAGTCTGTGCTCTGGCTGTCTGCCCCCACTCTGTGGTGCAAACACTGTACGTGTAACAGATGGAGAGCCAACAGGACGTGGTGTGTCTGTGTGTGTATGTGTGTGTGTGGGCTCCTCACACAGCTTTACATGTGTGACTGGACTCTCCTGATCCACACTGCTGACATTACATGAAATATCTCAGAGTCAAAACAAACTTGTGTGATAAAAGAAGTCTAACACAGCAGCTTGATGAGTGAACAAAAAGCTGTGTTTGTTTTGAAACATGAGTGACTAAACTGACCACAGCTTTTTTTTTCTAACAGGATGTCTCATCCTGCTTCCTCTTCTCCTGACAGCTACAGAGAGGAGCTGTCACCTTTTAAAGACAAAACCATCAGAGGAGGAAGTCATATTTTTAGAAGCGGTTATAAAATTAAAAAAGCTGGGGGAAGTTCATGATAGTGCTAAAAATGTGAGAAAAGACAACATACAGTGAATGTTTTCAATCCCAAACTCAAAGTGAAGAAAAAGACGTGAGTGTGAATGAGCCCCACACTGAGCAGATAGTGAAGGTACATGAACAGCTCTTATGCAGAGCTCATTAAGATTCTTTATTCTTAATTCTTATTGCGGTCCCCATTAGCTTCCACTGCCGTGCTTAGATGCCTGATACTCTATTCTCGAGCTATTTTTGAAGGGTGGGAGGCATCTTTGCTTTTTGTGATAGGACATGAAAACAGGAAATGTTTGGGAGAAGAGATTGAGGGACAGCATGCAGCAAAAGGTTTACAGCAAGGGAGTCAAGCCGACAGGGACCTAAGGGTCATTTTGCTTCAGATCTTCATCTGGTTAACTAAAGTCATACAGAGCTGCTTTGTTGAACTGACACACTTTAGTAAAATTAGGTCTTTCCTTTCTCCCGCTGACCTCGAAAACTCATTTTTGCTGATATTTCTTCGAGACTCCTTTACCAAATCTGCACTTTCAACAGACATCAGCAAGTGTAACATCTCCCAGTACAAAACGCCACTGTGGGGCTTTTCATGGAGCGAGAAGACAGCATGTTATTCCAGTCTGTGCTGGCCTTCACCGCTGAGTTTTAGATTTGATTTGAAGATTTTATTGCCCCTTTTAAAAATCCTTAAATGGTCAGGCTCCAGCTCATATTTGTGAAGTGCCTGACTGCTGCCTCAGATCTTTGAACAGGGCCTTTCCTCTGGTCTCTAAATCTTGACTAAATACAAAAAGAAAAAGAGCAGAGCCTTTGAAGTGGAAGCCTCACATCTACAGGACCCTATCTGGACATTTCAGGCATGCAAACTCCCCAAAAATTCTTAAAATGTATTGTGCAGTTTGGCTACTTTCTTATTATTTTTTGGCCCACTATCTCCTAAAGCAACTCTGCAGCAATGCTGACTTATGAATAATAAGAAAACAAAGCACAGAGCAGAGAAGGAGAACACTGTGAATATGAGACATTCATTATACCTATACTAACTGTGATACTGTCTCCTACCAGGCGATCCAACCAGGAAGTAAATGTTAACTGTGGGTTCTGTCAGTGGGATTATTGGCTGAGTTGATACTAGTTCACAAACAAAATTCTGATCCAACTTATTTCAGTGTTTTGACGTCTAACTCTTTTTCAAATGTCAGTAATGACCCAGTGAAGGATACTGCAGCTTATTCTTGGTACCATCAGAATTTAGAATTAGTGTATTTTCATTATTGCAGATGAGAGAAAAGGATTGTTTTCCCCAACTGATGCACAGTCTGCTGTTGGGATCAGGGCTTAAATATCTGAACTGACACTGAATGCAGCAGTGGGGATTGCTCTAAGACTGCAAGGGAAGCTCAGCTTCCCCTAAAATGTCCCCAAAAAAGTGGTGATATGTACTGCTGTGTGAACATTTCATTGACAAAATATGCGCTAGAATTCCTTCATCTTTTGTTCAGAGTCAGCTACCTATCACAGGTAACTGGCTCCACCTCCTTCTCATTCATCCCCACAGCGTCTCAGCGCTTTAACACAGTCGGACGCTGAGCGTCTTTTGGCTTCAGCAGAGAGGTGTAGAGTGGGTTGTTCCACTGTGGAAACTGGATGGTTATTGGATAAACGCTGGGCTTTGTCCCGCCCATCAGACGCTGAGCATCTCTGGGGGTCTGTGAGGCAGTGGGCTGGCCTGGACGGTGGGCTTCTGCATGATGACTGGATGATCTGTCTGAGGCCAAATCCCTTTTTGATTGACAGTGAAATGAGCCAGTCAGCGAGAAGTATAACCCTCCAGTGGAGCATCTTCTGTAGAGAGGAGCTTCTCCTCCTTAAAGCGGCTCCAGTCTTGCACCCGCAACACACCGCGGACACACTGGGCCGTTTATGCAGTCTAGCTCTGCTGACCATTGAGAGAAAACTGGTAAAATCCCTGGAAAAAACACCTGGCTGGTACAACAGGGTCATTTTCTTGAAAAGAAACGGAGGGAAGAATTTACATTTAAATAAATAAACAAATTAATGATGAAGCCCGGAAAA
Source organism: Halichoeres trimaculatus (assembly GCF_033239565.1). Taxonomy (NCBI): domain Eukaryota; kingdom Metazoa; phylum Chordata; class Actinopteri; order Labriformes; family Labridae; genus Halichoeres; species Halichoeres trimaculatus. The sequence goes on from NW_027437190.1 coordinate 8,386,937, forward strand.
AAATGAGCTTCCCCTCCTCAACTGACCAGCAGCCGCCACTGAATGCAGCAATAAATAAACATTTGTAACTCTACCAACGTCCTCAAAATATTATTTAATCAAGATGTCTCTTTCAAAGGCCAAAAGAAAGGTTGATGTCAGGCACAGAGTGTATCAGTAGAAGTGTGAGAATGATTATTCCTGTGGGCTATAGTGGGAATCACACCTGTCTCAAATGCAAAGGGAAAGTTGCTGTTCTTAAGGAGTATAACCTCACGTGGTATCATTCAACTAAACATGAGGAGCAGTTTGCTAAGTACCAGGGGGATGAGCAGATACCACAAGCTGCACGTCTAAAGAAAGAGCTGTCAATGCTACAAAATGTTTTCCAGAGAGCAAGAAGGAAGTAAATCAAAGAACAGGTCCAGACTCAGTGATGTTCATCTTCAACCACACACCTCCTTCAGAGCTACGATGGCCCAGCTGTCTGAGGAGAAGAGTTAAGAAGAAAGGTTTTTTGAGCAGTTGAACTTTTCTTTTCCTTTTTTTTTTATTATGAAACACCTGAAGTGGGCCTCTTTATGTCAACCTGGTCATTTGAGTTTGAGTCCCCTGCTGTGCCAGAGCTGAGACCAGCAACAGAAAAAGCTGTGTGCTGAAACTCAGACTGTGAAGCCTTCTGCACCGAAACAACCCAAGTTTTAATCTTTTACCCGTGATGTGTGTTATGAATAGACAGTAAGAAGTGGGACAGTATTACCTAAGCAGTGGTCTGCCATAATCCAAAGACACAGCCCTTGTTGAAGAACAGAGCGGCTTTATACAGCTGCTAACCACCAATGACCCAAGGTAGCTGTTGCCTAACTGCACTTACCCTGCAAGAGAAGACCTTAACCTCACTGTCTGTACAACGTGGCCGTAATTACAGCTGGTACACCCCATCGTTATCTGAAGTAAGCATAGGTCTCATAGGTGAGAGGAAATCTCGGCCAGAAGCCTCCAGGAATCTGAACTTAACCATAGCTGAGGCTGCTGCAATCAACGCAATCAGAGAACCACTCAGAAAAAGTTGTGAGTGGGTTTGTTGGAGAATGGAGAGGTTCAGTCAGGTTTACACTTATCACAGGTTTGAACCATTTATTGCCGACAGTTATAGCTGGTGTCATGGGCTTTGCTGTTCAGAGTGCTCCCTGGGTTAGCCAAGCAGCCTGCTTTGGCCTTCAGTGGAGTGCACAGCAAAATCCCTCTAAATGGGTAAATACAAGGGCTGTCACTTTAACGCGTTAATTAGATTAACTCCACCTCAAATTAATGGGTTATATAAATCAAAGGTCCCATATTATGCGAAAATCACTTTATTTAGTCTTTTAGTGAAATTTGTAGGTCTTTGGCTTTCCTCCCAGCCCACAAAATGTGATATTTAATGACTAAACCTGTACTTAGTGGTGTTTGTGAAAGTAAAATCCTGACCTAAAATGAGCTGTTTGGATTTTGGGAATTTGCTGACGTCAGTGATTCCCTTTTGGACCAATCAGGAGCAAGTCTGACCTGATTGGTCCACCGGAGCAGATTCCCCTGAACCCCCCTCCCCGCTCACTCCCCTCCCCAGAATGCCAAAGTTGAAGAGCCATCACTGCTCTGTTTTTGGCTGTAAACAGCCACATAGTTCCATGCGCAAGCTTCCCATCTTGGAAGAATACAAGAGTAAGTGGCTAGAGTTCATTTATCAAGGAAATGTGCCAGCTACACTCAGTGAAACTGTGCATGTGTGTGCTAGTCACTTCACAGCCGACTGCTTTTCCAACCATCCGCTAACACATCTTGGACCCTGGAAATGTGAGTATTTTAAATGCAGATGTAAGAGCTTTGCCTCAGTGTCCCCCATGTCTCTGTGTTAGCTTCAGGATGCTAACTTTAGCTGCAGTTAGCCTGTTGTTTTAGCCTGTAATGTTATGGTAAACAAGCTGTGCTGTTTTCTAAACATTGTGCATTTGGAGCTCGTGGCGCTGCTCTCAGTGACGTGGAAGAGCGTGGCGTTATCAGCGGTGGCTCATTTACATATGAAGGTCACGCCCACTAAATCAGAGCGTTCTGAACAGAGGGGCTGGAAACAATGCTGCTGTGCTTGATTTATTGTCTTTTTGGACCAAAACATGTTACTACCATTTCATGAAGACATCAATGATGCATATTAAATTGCAGAAAAGGAGCAGAATATGGGACCTTTAATGCATGGTTAACTCATTAGCTGCCAGCCATTATCAGAGCAACTTGAACAATCTTTCAAGACCCAAATAATATTATTTTCGATTACTAAGTAAACACCAAAACTACCTAAGAAGAGTGGACCCTCTTCTTTTATGTCTCTCTTCCTGTTTTTGATCCAAAAGAAACAGACAAAATATACTTTTTTTGATCGCGTTCATCTCGAGCGTTCCATCCTTTAATCCTCTCCATGATCTCTGCTGTCTTTTTTCACGATCGCTCTGCTCTTTCTCTCTGAACTACTAGGACAGATCCTCAGTTGGAGTGTGAGTTGCCTGAACTTCTCTGACTCGCAGCGTCTCGCTTTGCCTCTGTCATCTCACATCTCCACATATCCATGCTGAGCTCTCGTCCAAAGAGCACACCGCTCTCACCCACAGTAGTTCACAAGCAGGATTTTGATTGACAAGCTCCCCCAGACCCCGCCTCCTCCCGTAGAAAAACATCATTTACTTCTATAGACTGAGTAAAAGGTTACAATCAAATTGACGTCTATAGATGTTAATGGCAGCGAACACTGACATTTTCACATTGGAAAAATGTGGATTTACGAATCTTATCTTCTTCGTGTTTTCATTTAATTTGTCAGGCACTACAATTTTGTAATGTCCTAGAATTCAAATTCTTTATTTGGGGACCTTAAGCAGATATGAGATTAAAATGTCATTAATTAGATTAACTAACTATGAATCTTTTCATTAATTGGAATATTTTTCAATCATACAGACTTAACCCACAGAGGCAGCAGCTGAGTGTGAGCAGCACAGGTGTAGCAGGGATAATTGAGAGTGAGATGTAGTTCAATAAACCACCTTATTGTTACACAGAGCTGTGATTGGTTGAGCAGGATTGGAAACAATGATTAGAAACCTCAGCCTGTCAGCTGATAAGAGCTGGACGAAAGACTGCTATATCTTGCATGAACGTATGAAAGTTTTATTTTTCACAGATCAGGATTACAAACAGAGCTCATAAGGAGTTTTCTAACAAATCCTCTCCTCTTTGATATGAAAAAAATCTGAAGTCTTTCAAATGAAGTATCCAGCTGTCTCTCACAACATCCTGTTGTACTGTACTGTACTGTTCATATTTGATGAGTTAAAATGAAACAGCATATTCATGCTTATGCATAACTCTCACAACCAAGAAAGGGAACCAAAACAAGAGCTCTGGTTAATCTAAAGTTCATTTAGAGTTCACTGTCTGCAAGTAGAGACAGCATGAAGTCATTTCTTCTCAGGATGTGTTCATGTGAAGGCCAATCTCTTTGTCTCACAGCAGCTGGAAGGCTTTCTACAGATGCTACAAAGCAGCACGTCGCAGCCTTGGCAACCTTGAGAGGTTGCACTAAGTAGCGCTAATGTCTGCTAAGAAAAGAATTAACAGAGGAAGGATAGAGGATTACTAAGGAGACAATTTAATGAACATAACCGTTTATTACACAAGCATGTTCTGTTTATCAGAGTGCATGTGGGTTACTGCTCTAACTGCTGACTATTGTGCCATTTCTGGAAAGTTGCAGGCAATCTATTCATAGACAACTTTAAAAGCCTCGCTGCTTCAGCAGTGTAGCCACACTTGTTTAGGGTCCTGCAGACATCGCTTATCTGGAAGTTTAGACTGATTAACAGCCAAGAGTCCGCTGGAGAATAAATTTAATAGTGATGAGAAGAGAAGCTGACAGACAGGGAGAGGCAGGAAGCAATAGAGCTGGTGGGGAAATGGTGAGACGAGAGAAGAGGAGAAAAACAGAGACCAGATCTAATGATAGTGAGACACAAATGTTATTATAGAGTGAATGAGAGAAAAATGAGGACAGGGAGGAGGGGAAAACAGGAGTGAACCCGGGTCCCTCGGCCTCAGTCGTACCTGTGCTGCTGTGTTCCTTTAACGCATCATCCTGAGAGCGGCATGTCGGCCCGAGCCCCCGAGGAGATTAATTAGGAGCTTCAGATAGTGGAGGAGCTGCTGAGATAGGCACCCAACGTAACTCAGAAGATAAATGACTCTGACTGAAAGCTCAAAGTTCAGCTATTTTACCACACAGAAAACAGTCCATCTGAGGACTGTGGAGGTCCAAAACTACATCAGTATCCCGAGCAACCGAGAGGGGAGTAAGATAAGGAATCAGGCAATGGATGCATTTTCTCTGCTCCACATACATTTGTCTTTTTTTTTTCGGTATAAAGACTATTTATTTAGACCCTTGTTCATCCACAGGTAACTGCATTATTTCAACTTATAACACACAGAACAAGCTTGTACAAAGTGGTCAATAATTTGATTACCACCCCCAAAGAGGATATGTTTTTGGGAGAGTTAGTCTGTGAACAACATAACTCAAAAAGTAACGAACGGATCTTGATGAAATTTCAGGAAATTTCTGAAATGGGATAAATAGGAAGTGATTAAATTTTGAAGGTGATCCGGATCACCGTCTTCATCCAGGACTTTTTTAAAGGATTCTTTATCATTGTGAGATAGGGCTGTTTTCACCATATGTGTATATAACTCCACCATAAATGGTCAGATTGCTTTGCAAAACAATACAAGACAAGGTCACCATAATTTCTGACGAATGTAAAAGTACGATCCAGATCCTGCCAATATTCTGAATACTAAGATCCGGGCAGTGGTAGCTGCTGGTCAGTCAAGGAGAGGTAGCTCATTTTTTTTCCGGCCAACATCATATTTAATTAAACCTAAATTCTACCCTTCATTCCTTTTCATGACAATGATCTGTGACCCTGTCGTACCAACCAGGTGTTTTTTTCGAGGGATTTTACCAGTGTTGCCTCAATGGCCAGCAGAGCTTGACTGCTTAAACGGCCTTGGCCCATTGTGTTACGGGTATAAGACTTGAGCCGCTTTAAACAGGAGAAGCTCCTCTCTACAGAAGGTACTCCGGTGGAGGGTTATACTTCAGGATCACTGACTGGCTCATTTCACTACCAATCAAAAAGGGATTTGGCCTCAGACAGATCATCCAATCATCATGCAGAAGCCCAGCGTCCAGGCCAGCCCACTGCCTCATAGACCCCCAGAGACGCTGAGCGTCTGATGGGCGGGACAAAGCCCAGCGTTTATCCAATGACCGTCCAGTTTCCACAGTGGAGCAACCCACTCCAAGCTTCCCCGCTGAAGTCAGAAGACGCTCAGCGTCCAACTGTGTTAAAGGGCTGAGACGCTGCAGGGACAAATGAGAAGGAGGTTGAGCCAGCTACCTGTAATAGGTAGCTGATTCTGAAAAAAAGATGAAGGAATGCTAGCTCATATTTAGTCAATGAAATGTACACACAGCGGAACATATCACCACTTTTTTGGGGGACATTTTAGGGGAAGCTGAGCTTTCATTGTTGTCTTAGAGCAATCGCCACTGGATCCAGAATATGAAATATGTACTGGGTCATCAACATTTTCAACACTGTTAGGTAACAAATTATCATACAAACCTGCAACTAACACCAAATTGTAGCAGACAGTCTGCTGAAAGGGAGTATAACATTAAAGTCGGACTAACTTCCTCCACCAATATGCTTAGTGGAGGTCTGCGCTCTCTGAGTGCTTTCATAGTTTCAAATATAAAATGTCCTTACAGTTCACTGTTTTTGCTGAAAGCTCTTTAATAGGGAGCTGTTGGGTCGTTAATCAAACCGAGTGACATCCAGTCAGGTCCTTACCTAAAAGAACAACTTAAAACAATAAAACCAAGAGTTTCAAATTATTTCAAGAGCAATCCAACAGCGTGGGTTGTTTCAAGTTCTTCTCTTACATTTTAAACCTTACGTTCGTCACACCTGCTCCAAATACTGAATTTCTTCAGGGTCAGGCAGATAAAAGTAGGACAGAAGAAGAAAAAGACTTGTGCTGGTGTAACCGAGACTGAACCCAGAGAAGAAAAGAAACTACATTTTACTGACAATGTGTTAGAGCAGAATCCCCCCCACTGGGTCCATCTTTTTCTTATTTCTTTATCACTGCAGGCTGCCTCGCCTGCTTCTGCCTATTAAGGTCCAATTTCCTGTATTTCCTGCACTGTTCATCTTCACCACCTTATTTAGCATGTGGTTGCTGCGTTGTAAAGCTCTGGGTTGATTATGTTTCTGGGACACAGGCAGGACTCTTGGAGGGAGGCCATTATGTGGTACAATTACAGAGATGGATTATTAGGTAGAATGCTGGCTGAGCTATAAAGATGGTAAAAAAAATACTGATTAATAAATCTGCGGTGGTGAAAAGGAGGATAAGCTCTCATATTCTTCCTCTACAGTACATAAAGAAAGGGAAGGACATGTGTGAGAAGGTGGTAATGGCTGTTACTCAGAAACATGCTGGATGTTTACATCAGAATGCAAACTGGGCTGGATTTAGATACAGACATAACTGCAGCTACAACAACGATCCTGAACGCTCCTCATGCAGGAATTGAGCACGGTGCCTTTGCAAGCAGGAGATAAACCTAAAGGCTCAATCGTCACACAAAAACATCTTTTGTCTCAAAATTTCAAGATAAATGAAACTGTTACAAACTCAGGCAGTTCATAAACAATGTTGTATATAAGAAGCTTATCAGTGGAAAGAATCATAGTAAGATGCATTTTATGTATTTACAGCTCTTAAGTGATGCACCATGTCAGTGTCAGTCTGCAGGATGCCAAAAGTAAAAACTAACCATTAATATGTTAAGCTTTAATGCACTAACAGCTTTTTAATTAACAACAGAAAATGGCTTATGATGAGAATAAGGGGCACATGGGCCATGTTCACACTGCAGTTAAAAGTGACCTGAATCTGATTTATCCACTCAAATGTGACCCATATCTGCTTTGTTTCTGACAGTGTGAACAGCACAAGTCTTGCTGAATCTGATGTGTTCAGATCAAATTCAGGTCGCTTTTTAAAAAGTGGAGTTGAATCAGATAAATGTCTGTTTTTTTTTTTTCCAAGTGGCACACATCACAGTTCTGCACTGCAAACAAAAACTGAGGAGGGAGTCACTTTCAAAAAAAAAAAAAAAACAGGGTCAGAGAGGTTTTAGACCCAAGCCAAATTTGAAGGGTCTTATTGTTACTGATCTTTTTTCAAAAATATGAATTAAAAAATGGTTGTTATTCAAACTACAGCTGCTGCTGTGTTTGCGCCCGTAAGACACTGTTCTGTGTGTGACGTCATTAAAGTTCAGCTGAGCATGTGAGTCACTTCAGGAGTGTGAGCTGTTCACATGATAGTCTGCAGAAAGGCCACATTTAAAAATATAATTTTAATCGTTTACCAAATAATCAGATTGGAGCAATAAATTGGAATTGAGCATAAAGGCCTGCAGTGTGAACGCAGTCAAAAGAAAGTGTGTGCAATTTGATACTTAATACTAAAACAGGATTCTGTTCAGATCTTAATTTGTGGTAAAATAATAAATTAGCTGCAGAGCTTCTTCTTGGCCTATGCCTTCTCAAAGCACTTTTACAATTCAGGTCACATTAATCTTTTCATACCACGTTTATTCACTGATGGTGCAGGGACTGGTACTTTTACAGCGCTTTTCCAGCTGTTCTGACCACTCAAAGAGCTTCACACTCCCAGTCACAGTTAGCCATCCACTAGGGGTGAGTATTGGCAAGAACCTCATGATATGATATGCATCAGGATACAACATCACGATATCACAATATTGTGATATATATAGCCATATTATACACAGTTTAACAATTTGATCGACAGCTTTTCTATTTTATTGTGTTTGAAATAATGAAAGTCAGATGCAGTGTTTCACACAAACACTTAACTTGAAAACATAAAGTGCATCAAGTTTGTCATTGAAACTACTGTGACATTAAACTAATATTGCAAAGAAATTATTGGTTGAAGGTCGTGGTCAGTTGGTGAAACTGATAAATGTCACTTGGTGAAACCAATGTTACTCATAAAAAATCTAATATTGCATAAAACATGACTATGATTATTATTTTATCAGTCTACCACACTGTAAAAATTAATTTAAATTAAATTAACTGACCCAAGAATAGAGATAAAAGATTGAAATTTACAGCATCAAAACCCACATCATCAAGTTTAAGAATAAAATATTTTGAATATACTTTGAGATTATATTTGTGATACAGTTTATGGGCAACATACAGTGGGGTAGCTCTTCGGCGCCATCTACCGCAGTGTAGGTGCAGATGACGTATTGTACTTCCAACTCACCTGAAATATGAATTTTTATTTTATCAAAAATATTGATATTTCATTGCAGGTCAAAGTATTGTGATATATTGCTGTATCAATATTTTTTCACACATTACTCACACACTGATGTCACAGCATCAGTAGCTAATCTCATTCATACACATTATAACCACTAACCAACAGTGGGGGCAGTTTGGGGTTCAGTTCACGTTCTCAACCTTTCAGCTGAGAGACGACCGACTAATACTGAGCCACAGCTGCCCCTGTGCACATTTGTGATGGTCTGCAGAATGCTAACTGTAAAAAGGATAATTTTATCTTTTAAAAACGGCTACAAGTTAGCCCCGTTACCACCAAGGAGTCCAGTTTAGATCAGTACAGTTTGGTACGGGCCTGGTCCTGTTTGTGTTTCCACAGCCAACCGTGCACCCTCTTGGTAGGCGGAGAGTAAGCTGGATGCCAACAGCCGCATCAGTTACTTGATAGCGTGACGCCATAGCAACACAACACAGTTTAACCCGCTAATAAATCCAACGAAGAACAAAAACACGACACAGAAAACAAAGAGTCATGATGGAAGACATCCAGCATTTCATCCTCTTTGTGATTGACATGAAGCTCTTTGATACAAAGTGCGATCAAGCTTTGTTTCAGAGAAGACTGTGTGTGCTGTCGCGCTGTAAGTGACGATTTTTTCAACCAGTCAATGGTCTGCAGTGTTGTAGCTCCACTTTCCGAGATTGGATCGGATTAGTCTGGCACCCCTACAGAAGGGTGCAAAAAAAGTGGCACAGCTCGTCTTGGTTATTTGGGGATCTGTCCCAGGATAAGTCAGTGGAAACACCATAAAATGCGTGCTGTGCCGAGACGAACCAAACTGAACCGCTTAGTGGAAACAGGGCTTATGAGAGCTGAATAACCCCATCCACACACTTCTAACTGTGCCACCAGGAACCTTTCGGTGTCTTTGCACAAGGATACAGCATTCTGGAGCTGGAATTGAACCACAAACCTGCCTATTGAGAAACAACCTATTAGCCAGGAATATGAAAAAGATGAATGTACAGGGGTGGGTTTTCAATAAGTTTGCAGGATCAGAGCGTAATGCTGTGTTTTCAGCTGACTCAGGCTGGGCTGCAGCCCTCTGTGGGGGTGGGAGTACGGTGGGCAAAGCAGCTCTCCACTGAGCCTAAAACTGAATGTACCAGGGAGCACAGGACTGCTGACTGGAGAGGGGGTGGGGGTGGAACAATTAAGTATAATAAATCAATCTGAAGTTTCAGCTTTCCTGTGATCACCCGGGTAAGAACATTCAAGCCCATAAATGAGCACAAGGTCATCATAACTTTCTGTCTTTTCCAGCAACCACAAATATTTGTGAGTTTTATTAGTTCTGCTTCTCGTGAATCATTCTCACTGAGTTTTTCATCCCCGGCTAATAAAAAGTCTTGTCTCTTTCTGCTGCTCAGTGTGAGATTTTGAACAAAGGCTGACACCTGCTGAAGCCTTTGCTGAATGCATATGAAGGACATCACTTTACAGGCCTTCAACTATAGTTAGCAAAATAATAAAATGACTAAATATTCACTTTTATGAAACATTTACTGAAAGATCGAGTTTCCCTGAGCTTTCACAAACCTTCCACAGGGAAACATGAGGAGGACATTAGCAGGTCCCGAAGCCTTGACCTGCAAACTGTGCGCACATTACTCCTGATGGCCACCTGGGAGCAAATCCATTCCACCTGACTAACCTTTGTTTGCAAAGCCAGATTTGTGCTGCATGGTTAAACCCCCCCATCCCCCTCTTATGATGCCTTAAAGTGCACAAACAAACTGTCGATCACCTTTTGAATGCACTCTGCAGACGGGTGATGGGCCTTCCAGTATAACTCTCACAAAGTAGGGCAGAAGACAGCCTGGCAAGATTTCTTCTTAAGCTTAACCAAACACAGATCTCAAATATTTAACGGCAGATGTATGTATGTATGCTCAAACAAACTCCATCTGACGCGCTTTAGAAGCAAGGAGTGAAATATTAATAGCTGTGGGAGATTCAGACTGCCTGGTGAGTGCTGCGTCTGCATGAAGAAAGCGTGTGCACATGTGAAATCATGTTTCTTTTTTAGCCCTAAACTACTCAAATCAGTTTATCTGAAAACATGTGAACAAAAGCTTTCATGGTTTTTGTCTGAAATCTGAAACCTGTAGCCAGGATCTGCATGGCAGCAGCACACGTGTCAAAAGAAAAGCAGTGGGGAACAAAGTGCCACGTGCACTTCACCTCACACCGCCCTCCTACTCCCAGAGCAACCATACAGCCAGGCTCTCTGTCCTTCCACCATGCAATCTACCAGATCTGGACAGAAAGTGCAGCTGAGAAGTGATTATTGAAGATTTCACATTCGAAATTGCTGCAGAGGTGAGGCTGTGGACTAACATACAGATCTTTGCATGAACAAATAAGACTGTTTGTCACCTGAGACATCAACAAATGCCACAAGCTGAACTGTTTCCACACCCACTGTGTCAGATTAACACATCTGAGATACTTACTGACTCAAAGAGAAATCACTACAAGAGCTCAGAATAGCTAACCCCCGATGTCCTCCTCAGTTCTTTCACAAAAACATCAACAAAACACTCCTTTCACAACTGCATGTGCACACACTCTCACATGCACTCAGGAAGGCAAACAAAGCAGCCACAGTGTGAGGTCAAGAGAGCACGAAAGCTTGGGCAAAAAGGCAAAACATGATCTGGAACTTGCTGCTGAAGTGCTGAGCTGTCACAGCTGTTAGCCCATTTCCAAAGATGAGACAGGAAAAGATTACAAAAGCATCATAAAGCAGGAAAACACAACAGAAGCAGTGAAATCAACAAAGACAAACACAAAGCTTGGAAGGGGGAGAACAGAATCATCCAGAGAATCATGACCTGGAAAAAAGAAGAGATGCTTAAACTTTATTTAGAGGTCACTGTCTGGAGTCCAAAGTCCTTCAAGAGGAAAAGTGAGAGCAGGGAACAGCTGGAGGAGAGGTTAGCGTCGTTAGAGCTCAACATTTAACACAGAGGTGACCAAGACACAGATGCACAAACGGTTTACACACAGTTCACAGTCAAAGAGCAGCCTGGGTGCCCTACCTGTTTGGCTGAGCTGCGAGGTGCTCCGGCTCTTGCGTGACATGCCAACCATGGCCTGCATTTTGGCACCAATGCTGGAGCGCCTCTTCTTATCGTCAGTGCCTACCGTGCCGACCCCTGTGTCCGACTGGCTCCCGTCTGTCTTCTCCAGGTTACACATGTCGCCGCTGATGCTTGTGCTCTTGGTCATGTTGATCCCTCCTGACGAGCCCATTTGCCTGTTTTTCATTTTGGATGCAAAGTCACTGTCAGCCACCACCATTGACACGGGGCAGGCGAAGACAGATAGGAGAGGATGAGGGAAGAGGATGGGACAGGATAGATCGGAGCAGGACAGGACGGTAGAGGAGGGATGACAGAGGAGGGAGCAGGAGGATAGGACAGAAGATGTGGGGTGAAAAGGAGAGAAGGACAGAGTTCAGGTACAGGAGTTCATGACTTACAGTATAGATGACTTTGGGGGATTTGGTTTGTCGATTGTCGATGAAATGTTTGAATTGTTGTTTTTGACATGTGAGGATCATACACAAAGAAAATAAACTCTAAATTGAACACCTAAACTACACTGTGACTCACTGATCTGCTTTCTTTTGCTTCTGTTGAGCAGTACTTCTGTAGCTACATATTTTCTGTGTTGACATGTGTGGATGAAGACACAAAGATTTGAGCGTATTAAGTGGTTGTTGCTTTCCTGTTTCAGGACATTTGTAGAACTCAGACTGCATGTTCACTCCTGCGCTGGGAAACATTGGTCAGTAAGACGTATGTAAGAACCCTGTGTGCCTGAGTCACGACCGCACATTTCTCATTTTTACACAGAAGAGGACACAAAACAAAAAGTTGTCTGTGCTCAGCATTATTCTCCAGCTTCCTCTTCTGGAGAGGAAATAGGCCAGCTTCCAAATTAGGGTCTTATTTTAGCTCTGCTGGTGAAATTATCTCTCAGAGACAAATTACATTCTATAACACAGCCACTGTATTCTTAATGGGATGAGTTACACTGCAGCGCCCTAAAGCCACCATTCATTAATTAAAGAGCCTGACCTCCACCATGTTACTGTCTTGTACAGACAATGGAAAGACATGTGGATGAAAACGGGGGAGAAATGAATTCATTTTGCAAACTGACTGCATCACTTAAGCTCCTTTAATTTCTCATCTTTTGTACATCAGATGTGTGTTTAGCTCTGGTGTTGAGAATTAAGAAAACTATTTATCATCATGTCTTAGACTGGTAAAGAGATTCAAAGAGGTAATATTTCATCACCTTGATGTTTTAGGTGAGTAATGTCTTAAATCAAAAGCAAGCCTTTCTTGTTTGAGGAGGAAAAATAGGAACACACTCTCAACCAGTTTGACGATTAACACAATAGGAACTGATTTTTTTTTCTTTTTCAAGAAATTTGAGATATTTCCTAAATAAAACACTCCCTGCTGTCAAAGACACAAAACCACATTTCATTCGAATTCTGAAGAAAGGTTTTTGACTTAACACCACATTATGGTTGTTTATCAATCAATCAGTAATACAATTTTTATTTATATGTTGTCAAGTCGCAGCAATTTTTTTTCTCTTCAGAACACTTTTCAAAAAGAAGCAGACCTAGACTGTCCTCCCTTCTTAGTTAGGGCTGCACAATATTGGGTTTAAAAACCATATTGAGATTTTTTTTTTTTTAAAGTTTACTGCTTTACTCTGGCTGAATTCTCCCTGAAATGATAACAGACTCTCACCTTATTGCCTCTGTCTTTTTCTGACTCCTCCTGACTGTTCTCACATCAGGTCAGACTTTTTAATAACGCTCTCCTGCACAGAGGTTCCATCTTTTAAGTTTCCCTCTGCGACCAAATAATATTATGAGGATATTTATCAAACATGAGCAGACACACAGTGGCTCACAAATTTATCCTCCTCAAGTATTTTGCTTTTTTGTAGGCTTGAATATTTTGCCAGAGATATGAATCTATGTAAAGTAATGTTTAGCGACAATTCTTTGACAAGCATACTGTATTGCGATGTGAATATTGAACAAGCACATGTTGCAATGAAGTTACTGAAACAATATATTGTGCAGCCCAACCCCAAGACTGAAGTCTACTTAACCTTCTGTCCCTGGAGGTCCAAGCAGCTCAGCTCTCTCTGTGTTTTTAAAAGTTACCTTGAGCCCTACCTTTACAAACTGTTTTTTTTATTAAAAGTGATGTAATGGTTGAGTGTAAGTTTTTGTTGATTTTAGGCTAGATTTAAGTTCCGGTATTCATTTTTCCATATATTTTTATTCATTTCACTCTATTAATTTTATAAGGATATTTTAAGGGTTTTCTTTTTTGTTATTATTTTCATTGTTTTAATTCTTGCTGTCTCTTTATTTTGGGATGCATTCTTTTGTGTATGAAAGGAACTATCTACAATATTTTCTGGACTACAAGGCACATGAGTCCAGAAATGTGTCATGAAGAGGAAAAAAACATATATACTTCCAGAGAGATATGTTCTTCCAGAAAGAACTATTTACATGTATCTTGGTAACTAAGCATTTTTAAATACTTTTCTCTACAGCACCTCATATCTGTGACCATAGTTAAGTTTCAGTTTCTCTTCTCTACATGTGCTCCTCTAACTCACTTCACTCATGTGCACTCCAGCCCTCTCCCTCCTCCCCTGCTCTACTGTAAGTATTGCTGATTGGACTGGTTCAGTGTCAGCTTAAACATTCCCACTTTTAAAAAGTTACAGGAGTTTTGACACAAGTTTGTGACTCAAGTCCCAAAAGAACGTCTACAACAGAGAGCAAAGAAGATGGAAGTAAACTGTGAAAAATGTTAAATTTGGTTGAACAAAACGTGGATATCACACTAAAGCCTGTATTATCAGTCTTTGTGTTTATGCCAGTTATAATGCTGCTGGGTTCTATTACAGATCAATCTGTACATGAACAGATATTTAATTATTAGCGATGGATTTATGCCTTTGACTGCATAATGATGCCCAGAAACTCTAAAGTATACTTTTGCCAGACCAGACCCAGGCTGAGGTGTGATAGATGATATTTTGTAATATGCTCTTTCACTGTCATCACTATGACGTTACACTTCCTCTGGTCACACTTTTTTCTCTTCTGTTACACTGAAAGTCATGTATGATATGACCATGAGAATGTGGAAGACAACAAGCCTCTGCAATGTTCTGTCACTCACTGACATAGCTGTGGTGACATAATGAAAGGACTGATGTGCGTTGACATGATGCCACTTCTATAGCAGTTCTCTACCTCCCCCAACATTATGGCTCTGCCTTAGTGTTGGTGTTAAAGGTTAGAGCCAGTCACATCTGCTCTGCTGCTAGTTTCAAAACCGACGCAAAAGTCTTTATTCTGTCCCATCACTGGAGAAGGGAAAAATGGTTGTTTTTAGTCTACAGTTTCAGCTAATTGGTTTTATTTTACTGTCCACTTAATTTTAGACTGCCTAGACAATCAGGGCCAACCACATAAAGTTAAACATGAAAGGAATGAAAATAGAAATAGCACTTAGATTTTAACATAATCACTCAGAGACATGTTGTCGTAAACACAGCTGAAGCACTGCACGTGAGCAGGGCAGTGTAAACTACAACTGACCGCTGCATGGACAAATCTTCCAGTTTGCAAAATAAAATAATCGGAAGACCAGGGAAAAAAACATGTAGTTAAAAATCAGAATATGGCCGGCAGATGAATTTAATATAAAAATATATTCTTGACAAGTAATTACACATGTTCCAGTCTCTGCAAAATCAGTTTTCTACAAACTTCTCTGCCACTGTATCTGTCTGTGCCTTCGCTCCTACCATACGAAACTCACAGCTCTGCACACCAGCATTCACCGTTCACTGCCTCTTTAACTCCTCCCTTCAGGACTGTTTCTCTACTCTCTGAACAGGTCTTGGCACTTGCTCCAGCCTCGCTGTGTAAATGTGCCTGTTTGGAGAACTGGAGCTCTCTGGGGATTTCTGATTCTCAGCCTCAGCCCTGAGCACATACTGTTCCTCATCATGCAGATTGCTCTCCGTGCATTTTCATCTAGGCCATCATGTACCCAGAGCAAAACTCAATCCTGGGTTGTTTTTTTTTCTTTTCTTGCAGAAGTGTTGAAACCTTGTTGACATAGAGATGGATAATCTAAATACTTTAGGGTAACAACATTTAACAACCTGATGACTGTTAAATTCATCAGTTTTACACCACATCACATGTAGACTGTGTTACAAAGAAAAAACATTATATCAGCCCAAAAAGCTGCAGTATTACAACATGATTGAATACTTTCACAGCAGAGTAGCTTTCATTAAGTGTAACCTAATGGTCAGATACTACAGGTTCTACTGTAGGCTCTCATAGTTGATTCTTAAGCTACTTTAAAGAGGGGGTTATTGTGCTTTTTTTTTTTTCTTAGAGTTTATCATGTCCTTCTGGTTCCCCTGTCATAGCTTTACATGATTTACTTTAAAAATCCAGATTTTTCATCACACTGGTGTTTCAGCCTCTGTCTGAAGCACTTTGTTTTAGCTGCTGTCTCTTTAAGGCTTCCCACTCCACAAACCCCCTTCACTGTGATTGGCCAGCCCTCTGGAGGTCTGTAGAGTGAGGTAGACCTTGGTGTTTGAGGCCCGCACCTCCAGTGTGTCACAGATGTGTCACAAACCAGTTTGGATAACCTTGGGTGATGATTTCATCATTTCAGCAAGTCTGATGAAGTTTGTTTGTTATATTTCTAGAGCAGACCAGTTTGATCAGTTTACAGTCAGACTGGGATTTCTACAACATATCAATATGTAGAAGTTTGAAAATCTGCACACACTCAGTACAAACATCCCGCATAGTTACTTTACATCAATGATTAAAATTTGGAAGAATAACCATAAAGGCAGAATAACCCTCTTTATGCATGATTAAGTTTTAATTGTCATGTTTATAATTGTGTTCAAAGGTTGATTTATCCTGTTTTGACAGGTGAATCTGATGCTACATGTGGATGTAGCGGGTGTGCACAATGCCTCGTCTCTTTCACCTTTCACAGAGGAACCCGCTCTTCTAACAGGTGAGGCAGAAAGATGAGCTACCATGGTAACAGTGTAACGAGTCTGAGCATCAGCCTGAGTTCGCCTGTCCTCACTGCTCCTGAGCTTCCTCCAGAGACTAAAGTACTCACTTCAAGTATTAAGCACGTATTGACATAATGTTAGCCTGATAGCTAACTCATATTCATGACTGTGTCTCAAGCTGCTGCTGGACAACTGGATCGACCTGAGGGTCAAAAAACAAACGCTTCCTGCCTCCACCCAGTCAAACTCAGCTCTTGTCCTTCAGCAGCGGTCCTGGCTCTCCTCACTGACCCATCATCTTGGCAACAATATGATAACGGTGAGGAGGAGACGAGGTAATGTGCTCTTCAGCATGCTGATGAAATGCTTCTTACATCTTGTGGAGCACTGGACTGCTTCGAGCAGAGTGTGTGCTCCTCTTTGCTGAACACATATGGCTGCCATGATGTTCACAGGCCAAACTTATGCAAACAGGTTTGTTTAATGAGCAGCAGATGTATATTTACACTCTGACCTCGATACACTGGAGATGAATCATACGCTACGTGAACATGGGAGTAGATATGTTTCTGTTAAATAACTGCTGTGTCTTTCATGCAAACATAAGAAGAACATGTAATTAACCTTTAGGCAGGCATCAATACAGCACCACCCAAATTCTTGACTACTGTTACCACATCCATTTTACCTTACTGGACTTCAGGGGCAGTCTGCTGCTCACTGATGAGTTCATGGTACAGTTGATATGAGTGTTGTCATTGTGCAGAGTTTATGTAACAGCCTTAACATGATACAGTCCTAATGTCTTTCTTCAGAGCATACATGAATGTAACACCCTGCTCAACTTCTGACCCTAAAAAAACACACATTCCACTTAACCATATGTGGAAAGTACAGACTAATAAAAAGGAGCTAGAGACTGAGTTAGCTTTGTCTACCTGAGAAGTTGTGTAATTATATCATGCAGATGACATTCAGTTATTTCTCTTTGAAGAAATCAATCTGTTAACTAAACTAGGAGTATGCCTACAAGACATAAAGACCTGGATGTTTTGCTGTTAAGCTCAGTCAAAAGCTGAAGTGATGTTTTCAAAAGCTTTTGTCTGACTTACAAAGCTCCAGATGGTGATAAAACACCCTATCTGAGACCTCAAAGTGCTGTATTATACTTCTCGATCACTGTGTTCCCAGCATGTCGGCCTGCTCATCCTATCTACAATCTCCAAAAGTAGGATGGGAGGTGGAGCCTTCAGTTATCGGGCTCTTCTATGGAATCATCTACTTTACAGAACAGGACTTTCCTTTTTGATAAAGCTTACAGTCAGAGCTGGATCAGGTCTGGACCAGCTCTTAGTTATGCTACTATAGGCTCAGACTGGGGGGGTTACCAACCAGAGATCTTTGAGGTTCCTTCTATCACAGGATCACCTTGATTGTTGCTGCAGACAAACTGATGCTGGCTAAAAAGGCCTATTTTTCCTGAAAAAAATGGCCTTCCATAACCCAGTTATGAGAAAACCCATGTTCCAAGGGACCTCACAGACCTGCCCTAGAAGTATCCTAGCTCTCAGGCTACATTTTATGGAGTTACGGTTGGTGAAAGGCTAAAAAAACTATTTTTCCCTGAAAAATGGCTTGGCAAAAAGGGCTATTTCCAACAGTTGGACCTGAAACCCGGTTTTGAGAAAAACCCACTGGGGACACTTCTGGGGACCTCATGGACGTACCCTAGAAGTATTGGAGCCCTCTGGCTATGGTTTGTGGAATAATGGCCCATTTGGTTTGAGGATAAAAACAGGCCTATTTTAACCTGAAAACTGGCCTGGCAAAAAGGTCTTTTTCCTAAAGTTGGACCTGAACCTGGTTTTGAAAAAACCCACTCGGAATGCTCCTTGGGACCTCACGGACACACCCAAGAAGTTTCTGAGCCCTTGGGCTATGCTTTGTGGAGTTAAAGCCTGTGAAAGGCTAAACAGGCCCTCTTGGCTCTGCCAAAATGGCCTGGAAATTTCTTACCTCTGCCACCTTTAATAGGTGTCTCACCGATTGTATCAATGTTCTAATGCTTACATGAATTTAAAAATATCTCAGCTTTGACTGCTTTAAACCATGTTATCATTGGTAGCCTGTTATCTCCATTATTCTCCATTGATCTGCAGTTGTTACCATAAGGCCTGATGACTTTAACTGCCATAATTATTGAGAATAGTTTATTATAATTTTATAATAATTTTAATGTGCAGTTTTGCATATAGTACACATACTTTTTCTGTCACTATTAGCACTGAACCTGTACATTTCTTCAATCTTGATGTCGAGTCAACACAAATAATATAAACAAAGAGTGTGGTCCAGACTTAGGGGGGCACTGTGAGGCAGGATTATTGAGGTAACTTCAAGGTTGACTCTTAAAGACGGTTCACTACTTACCCGAGCAGAGCAGCATGTTTACTAATCCAGAGCTCTCAACCTGCTCCAGGGCAGGTTGACGACAGGAGTCTAACAATCAGTTTGTAGTAAACCAGATCGGAGTGACGGATTGTTTTCAGGGAATAAACAGGAGAAATTTTATAGTCTAATCTGTCTGTGCTAACGATGGGAAAGTGATACAACAAGTCTTAGTTTGCACACAACACAGCGTTTTTGTCTTTTCTGCCAGTTTTTCATTCATTTTTGCAAACACAGCTGTGTTGGTTTTAGACTGGATTCTGTGTTTAACTTCTTCATATTTTAAATATTACTGCTCTGAGTTTAAAAATATGTGACAATGTGCAGATAATAGACTGTAAATGTCTGTGATTGGTCAGCTGTTGCTCGTACTGTGAACTTCAGGTTGACTCATCATGTTGATACCCAGCTCTGTGTGACTGCTTAGTGTAATCTCCTCTATCAGGTTAAATGAAGCTGGATGTGGAGAAGATATCTGGGGTATGTTGAACACATTTTGAAGTATAGGCCTCTGCTCTTTTTCAGTGTGTTGAAATAACATTTACAGTGAATTTAGCGCCGAAATAAATTAGTTGATGTTGGCCTTCAAAATAAAAGCATAATGCAAACAAAGTGTGGAATTTCTTCACTATATATACAGACCTCACATGTAAATGTAGTAAGAACACATTGAATTTTTAAAAATGAGTCAATATTAACAAGATTTACCAAAGTATTTAGGTCTTAACCAATCAGACCTCTCATTTTAACACCTTACATTTTATAATCTGGGACCTCTTGAGACTTTTTAAAGAGAACTATTTAAATGTTATTCAATCTGTATGAGTGTGATTTAAAACAAACCCTAACGTGTGGTGTAAGCTAAGCCTATATAATTTTTTTTTTCTTGCATCTTTGTATTGTCCTCATCATGTGTTGTCCCAGGAAAGCTGGATGTACAATCACTCACATGTCCTGAAAGATACACTTAAGATTTATACTGCAGCTGTCATGAAGGGATTGGGGTTGATCACACAGATAAGAGCTGTCAGCGTATCAACAGAAAGGCAGCTCACTTTCAGTCAAGATGAAAATGTTTATAGTTGAATGCTGTGCCCGAATCCACATGCATCTTCACACTGCGTTTTTTACTGCAGGACTTTTAATCGCACTTACTTTTTTGGTTTCTTCACTGAAAGTGAATGAACTGCTCTCTATGAGGGTTACAGTGTTACACACAGAGAAACATTTCTCGGCATGGTGAGGAGTAGCTTGAAGAATGTGCAGGGTTTGGGTTGTTGGAGTACAGGTGCAGAGCGTCACGGTTAGAGTCAGACAGCATGACACACAGAAAACACAGACATGACGTATCAGAGCTGAGCAGCACAGACAGAAAGGAAAACATCAATGACTGCAGCCTCTATTGAAAACTCAATAGTTTCATAAATGTTACTTCAATCAGCCTTTGTCCTTTCCCCCAAAATACCCCCTATATAGACGCTGCGTACACACCTGTAGTAAAACCTGTACACCTGCCTGAAGATCTGCTTGATAAGTTT
This sequence comes from Halichoeres trimaculatus, assembly GCF_033239565.1. NCBI lineage: Eukaryota > Metazoa > Chordata > Actinopteri > Labriformes > Labridae > Halichoeres > Halichoeres trimaculatus. The sequence continues at coordinate 8,407,579 of NW_027437190.1, forward strand.
GGGTCGGTGCTTTTAAAATCAGATGGTGCATGACTGCAGCACTGATCGTACATTGGTAAAGGTTTTTTTTTCTGATTTTCTCTCCAGTCCGAGCGGACACTAAGCCGGGCTCATGTGAGTAAGAAGAGCTAACTTGGATCCTGCTGTGAATGTGATTTGATAGAGCAGACATCTTATTAGTAGGTTGAGCTCGGCTTATATCCTGCTGAGGGATTTCAAATTAACTTGCTCTTGAATTTGCTCTTGACATACTTTTGGCACTTGCTGGTACGTCAATGTTTGGAAATTGGACTATCTTGTGTTGGTAGTGCTGTGTTTTCAACTTACAAGATTACGATTTCTATACAAGATTATGGTAATGTGTCTTAAATTAAATACCTCTGTAAAAAAATATGATTATACTTAATTTATGTGCCTCTAACATGGGAAATAAAGCTTCAGTATTAATCTGAATCTGAAATTTTCTCTGCACTTAAAACTGACACAATAAAACTGACACGACCCTGTCATAACCATTATATGACATCTGGCATTAAGATGAAGGAGGCTTTAAAATAATGTTGTCATCAAGTGTCGTTTGGTTATTTTGTGGTAGTGTCCAGATGTACAAAGGTTCTGGGTTGAAGTGGTGGATAAGGTGGTGGATCTGATAGGGAGGAAACTCCCACTAGAGCCGGCACTACTTCTCTTGAATGATGACTTTAAGTTAGAGATCCCGAAGGCAGAACGTAAACTCTGGTTGGCTGGCATGACTGCAGCAAAAAAAAACTATAGTTTCAAGGTGGCTTCCACCACACCAATTATCAATAAAACATTGGCTACAAGCTCTCCTTGAGGTGGTCTACTTGGAGTGGTCATCAGCCCTCATTAACAATTCTGAGCCCCGAACATTGGCGATGAGGAAAAAAGCTGTAGAGGGTGTTAAAACATTGATGTCATGAATTTTGAAGGCCATCTGTGGTAAAAATGTGTTTGTCTCGGAATTTTTTTGATCCAATGGCTTTGATTTCGATTCTACAAACATTCCTGTGCTGCACTGCGGGCTACCTTGGGGCTGTGGGGTGGGAAGGGGCGGGCTGTTCTGTGTGTTCAGGGTATCTGGTTTGCATTGTTAATCTTTTTGTATAAAACCCAATTAATAAAAAGTTGACTACAAAAAAGTGTCATTCGGTCATTTGTGTCACCTTTCATGTAAAGTTTACACTGTTTGGGATGTTTTTATTAGGACAACTTGACATTAACCAATACAAAAGAATCTATCAATGTCTTTCTTTACTTTGTTGTTGCTTTTGTTAAGATATTTACTATCATTTGCCTATTTAACAGCACTTCATGACATAAAAATGCCTAGTCCAAAGTGTGGGATGGGAATTGATAAGATTTTATCAATAGCAATCCTGTTAACAATCCTTCTAATCCATCCAATTCTTTAACAATTCCCTTATCAATTCCAGCAAATTTTGCATGTGGGCAAATGGTCTGATTTTCAGTGGCAACAATGACAAACATACATCCCAGCATAGATAACTGCTTCTGCATGTTGCTGGTGTTTCCACTCACTTAAGGTTGTGCAGTAGGTGTAATTAAAATTAAGCCACAATTCTGACGCTTCTGAACCCTGTCAATTGAATGGAATTGATAAGGGATTTGATTAGTAAAAAGGTTAATGATATCGATTCTTTGATGGAACTGATAACGATTCTCAACTGGAATTGGTTTTCGATTCCCATCCCTGACAAAATCTCTCACTTGAATTAAGGTTGTGAAAACTTTCATGATACTGTTATAATGGTGTAATGACAGCCAATGTCAACACCAACCACACATGACAGGTTAATGTATTGCTAACAGATAAAGCTAAATACTTTCAAAATCCCACATACACTCCTTTTTATGTTGTGCAATGCGTGGTATGTCTTTTAGGACTCGTTAAGTTTTTATTATTAAATCGTCACCCCATTTGAAAACCATGAGGAGTTCATGAAACTAGCGTTAGTATTAGCGTTAGCTGCTACAGATAGTGGTAGAGCCAAGTGGGTAAACTGTTTGACCTGCAGGTGAAAAGAATAAGGACACATTCTTATTTATTTGCCTTTTTGGCCAACTAAGTTCTTAATCTGATGAAATAACATTGTTTTTTGTATTACTTGCCCAAACTGTTGATTCTGTTAGTGACAATACATTCATGTCATTTTTTACACTTTATAAATGAAGCATCAGCTTAAACTATGTTCAAATATGTTGTTTCTTTGTATATACCTTTAAGCAATCAATAGTCATCAACTGAAATTACAACGCATAGGGATGGGTACCCTTCACATTTGAAACCATATGATACAGATGACCCGTACCTGGCAATCTGTACCATTACTCAATGGTACCAATATTCAGTACTTTTTTGAGTTTTTGTGGTAAAAAAATATCAATTTGTTCAATAATAGAATATAAATAATTTTCAATCTAACATATTTATTCTTTAATAAATAACCCTGTAATGCTGTGTTCATGTTGAGCAAGTAAAACCAACTACCTTCCACTCCCACATAGTCACAAGGATGCATTAAGTTACCTAAACATGGTACCTTGTGTTTTTCTGTGAATTGGTTCCTGGTACTTTTGACAGAATTTAGTCGGTACCTATAAAAGTACCTAATTCGGTACCCATCCCTAAAATCGCACGTTTGGTTTTGTGATTTAGTGATGAACCGTAAATATAATCATCAGAGTAATCGATTGCTAAAATAATTGTAATTTGCTGCCCTAATGTTTATATCAAGTTGTCATAAAAAGGAAATCCTAAACAGTGTCAACTTTGCAATAAAGGTAACACAGATGACTGACTGACACTTAATGACAACATTTATGGGCACATATTAAGCCTCCTTCATCTTAGTGACAGATGTCATGTTTATGACAGTGTTTTGTCAGTCTTATGCATACCCCTTCAAATAAAGTATTACAGAATCTTTAATTTCCCCCCACTCCCATTTTAGGATAATACATCGTGCATGTCTTTTCAGTAGATAAAGTTTCTGCTATGACTGAATCCTAGACCACAGTGTCCACCTGAGCTGCACATGTGTTGCTGAACTCTTGCTTTATATTTCAGTGCCAATTTTAACAAGTAGGAGCAGGCGGGATGAGCGGCACGGCTCACTGACAGCTCAGCTGCAGCTCCTCAGAACAGGAGTATTTTTATTCCTGACAGACAGTCTCAACATCTTTGCAGCAAAAAAAAATTCAGCAACTTTCCAACTGCCTGTTTTGGTTTCAAATCTCTTATCCCTAAAAAAGTAATCAGTGATAAAAATGGGGAAAAAATGCAGCCACTCAGGTCTTTGATAGAGGCAAGTGCTGTAGCCATCTTGAAGCCTGTGTGGACAAAACCATCATGGAAGTTGCAGCAGTTTAGCAACACAAAGCCACATCACGTGCAGCTCAGGTGAACATTGTGGCCCAGGAGCCATTTCTGACTGAAGAGGGGAGTAATTTTGGTTTATCTTCGTTGTATTGTATTTTTTATTTCCTTTTTCAAATACAAAAAATTACATACAAAAAAGCAGCACACACCTAAAGGCACTGATCTGTTCGGTTAACCATTAGAAGATAATAAAGGCACAATTACTCTTTTCATTTCAGCTCCTCCTCTTGCTGTACCACTTTAATAATTTCCTTGTGATTTGGAGGCTATTTCCACTCAAATGTTTGCTGCTTCTACATCTATTCTGTCTGCCACCAAGCAGTAAACAGGCTGCCTGTGCTGCCTGCGCTGCCAAAGGGATGATGCTACTCGAGTTTGGTTTTTAGGAGGGTTAACAGAGTCATGGTAAATAGTGATCCAGACTAAAGGTTGAAGGATAGTCACTGCACTTCACTTTGCACATATAAAGGTTGAGAGTCAGTGGGATGCTGGGAGAATCAGGTGTTAGTGGGATCCACAGTTTTAGGCTGCCACACACGTGTTACCTGAGGTCAGTCTCTGAGATACTCCTCTGCTGCAAGTCTTCGTCTTCGTTCTCAGCCACCTCCTCCTGACGCTCCACTGTCTTTATCTTCCCCCCTGATAATCTCCTGTCTTTACTGGCTCTGGCTCCTCTGTCCTCCCCACCTCCCCCACCCACCTCCTCCTCCTCTAACACTTCTCCTAACTGCTCCTCCCCCTCCCGTGACTGGCTTCTTGATTGCAACAGGCTGAAGATGGAGACAAAAGCATGAGAGCGGCACATGCAAAGCAGAAAGAAAATCAAACAACATGAACGTCGTCGACAAGAAGAATAAAAAAAAAGCCAAACAGAAAAAAAGCCAAACAGAAATGCGGCACAGCCAAGATCAAAGCAGACTGACTCAAAAAAATTACAATTAAAAATGTACTCGCAGAAAAACAACATGCAAATGAATTTGTTTACTACGAGATAAGACAACAGTAAAAGAGATGCAATGTGTTTCATGTCACAGTGTGTGTTGCCAGATATGGACAGACATCCCCCACACCCTGAATTAATTGAGTTCAATCATTTGGTTCAAGATTTTTCTGAAAGGAGCCAAACCTGAACTCACCAGAGAGAGAAAACAGCACGCACTAAGGGCTGCATTGTTCTCTTCAAAGTCAACCAGGTGCAAACAGTTTCAGACGTGAAAGTGTTTGAACATGGCAGGTGTGCAAAGACAAATTCACAGGCAGGAGGGGTTTGTCCATTTCTGATTACAGCTCGATGCAGAGACTGGGACATATTCTACTGTCCACTGGAGAGGACTTCAGCCTACCGGATCTTTCGGTTTCCTTGCGGCCTTTCGGATTGGACAGATATGTAGCTCGTGCTGCTGAACCGAGAGGCACTACTGGTTCTCGACACAGCGGACACGTCGCTTACATCACTGTCTGAAGACTTAGCCGACAGGTTATCTGAGCCCCGGTGATCTCTGCCTGAGCGCTGTGAAAAGAACAAAAACGTGTATGTAGACAGGTTAAGAGGTGCTTTAACAGAAACAAATATACCTTACATCACACACATTAAGTAATGATGGTAAGTAATGGCTAAAATACACCAGATGCATCTCCAGTCTGACTACGCTTCATCATGGCACCGGATCAGGTTTCCATTTAAGTCAATATGTCAGCTTACGCAGGATCTGCTCAATTACAATCCGGCAGGTCCTGCATCATATACTCAACAATCCTATTTTTGATGAATGTCAGAGCTGTGATGTGTGAATTTAGTGAAATGCAGATTGAGCTGGACAGGAAATAGTGCATGAGAACCACCTGCAAACGCCCAGTGACTTTCAAAATAAGACAAACTGATTGTATTTGATATGATCTTGACTCCAACAACAAACTGACAATGAGTGCAGCCAAGCTAGGAGTCAACAGGTTAGAGGCCTTACAGCCAAATATGACCAAAGAGAGGCTCATCAATGGATTGGGAAGTGTGGGAACTCTTCATTCTAGGGCTGGACAATTTTGGACAGTAATCTAATTGCAATTTTTGGACCAACACTGCGATTGCAATTGAGCATGCATTTTTTTAAAATTATTATTATTAATTATTTATTTTATTTTTATTTTATCTATTTATTTATTTATGTATTTTTATTTTATTTTATTTTATTTTTCATTTCATTTTATTTTATTTTATTTTATTTTATTTTTTTATTTTATTTTATTTTTTTTATTTTTATTTTATTTTTTGGGGGGGTGGGGTGGGGTGGGGGGGGGGGTGTGTCTTCTGCATTATTCACTTAACACAAGCAATAAATGATTCTATAGTAAGACCAAAATGACAAAGAATACTGAAATCGTATAAATAATTCTTCACTGTTGACCAGGCCTTTATAATATGATGAAATGAGATATAGTGATGTACGAGTTAATTGGAATAACATTCTTATTCAACTATTACAATTATGGTATATTATTGACTGATTGATTTAACTGTAAGTCCAGCAGATGTGATATTTCAGACAGAAAAAAAGCAGCGTATTGACTTTTATTGGTTTTAAGGAAGAATAAGTACAAGTTCCTATCTTCCTTTAAGGTCCGTGTACATGAAACTGTTTTTTATTCTATTTTATTTTATTTTTAATTGCAGCCTTTGCGATTTGAAAATTGCACTCTTTTACATTGCGATGTTGGTTTTAATTCCATTAATTGTTCAGCCCTACTTCATTCTCATGACTCCAGCTGCCTGCTGTCCTGCGAGGTGCCTTACTGAACACAGAGCTACTATGAGTTGACGTACACAGCCAAAAACAGCAGAGCAGAGCCGAACCGGAGACGCATCTGGTGTATTTCGGCCTTTAACCCTTTTCTTCATTTCTGGTGGTTATCTGTTCCAATTTCAATAAACCACAAACTCTTGATCAATGTGTAGAAAGACAACAGCATAAACCTTTGACAGATAACAAAGAGGGTCAGAAAGTATCTCAAATCGTGTTCAATAATCTTGGGAACTGAATGGGTTTCATAATGTTGCCATTAATTAAGAGGAAAGACACACTGAATGTTGTCAACAGACATCAATACCTGCTACCACCCTATCTCAACATTTTGCCCTGCCTAACTTTGCCCACCTTGGCTCTGTGTTCTGGCAAAGGTACAAAGAGCTGCGTACAGCTCATCATTTAACCAGAATATGTTTTAGGCTGAACTAAAGCAACAGAATTTTACTATTTACCTTTTAAAGTCAGGCACGCTTAGGGCCACGTCTGTACTGTTATGACTACTGGAGCTGACTCATGCGGTGGTGGCATGAAGTATGTCTCAAAACATTCGAAGGAATGGCATTTATTTACAACTCCCACTCTGCTAACCATGTTTATTTAAATTCCTTACACTAATGCATTCTCCAGAAAATCTTCTACGATAAAATCTTGAAGGGAAGACATATGACCAAAGACAATTTAAAGCATTTTTTTCTATTTTGACACCAAAAAGATGCTGATATCTGTACTTTTGAAAATTAAGACTGTGTAAGATTTTGCTAGCAGTATCTTACAGACTTTTCCTGCCAGTTACCTGTTTTCTGAAACTGACCGCAAACTATTTGTTGAAACTTAAGATGTCAATAAAAAAGGTGGCCACTAGGGGCAGCAGATCTGGTTTGATTTATAGTGTATAAACACAACAATAAGACTTTTTTAGTTGAAGAAGTCATTTTTTTTCTTTTTCAACTTTTTTCAGAAGACAGGTCAGTGGATAGAGTAGGAAACAGTGAGATGTGACATGTAGGAGAGACACTGCAGGCTTTGTTCAAATCTAGGCCACCTGCTTGAGCGCTAACCACACGAACCTGAACCATTAAGCCATATCTGCCCTAATGATGTGACTTTTATGATTATCTACCTCATCAGAAAAAGAGTGGCTGTGTTTCTTCACGTGTTTGTGCTGCTGGACTGAGCTTGGATTTTTACAATGCTCTGTTTGTTGACACTACACAGGCAGTGATAACATATGTAGGTATGATTGTGGGTGGCTGGTGGGATCACTTATACTTAAGGTCTATAATAAATATATCACTCTAAAAAATAAAATCTCATCATGACTGATTACTTCAGACTGATAAAAGTCTGACACATTCGTTTTAAGAAGAACTGTAAACTAAATGTTTTCATAGCATGTTCTTATTTGTTTGATGAAATGTTTGACCTGTAACAGGAACTGTTCTCTGTTACAACCAGGTTTAAGAGCAAGTGCCTGGAAGTCCTGGAGTGCTGTTTTACCGGTGACACTTCCAGAGAGGATAATGTTCAACACACAAGAACAGCTCATCATTTATCAATCTGCTTTTTATAGACTTAAAGCAAACACAGCGGCTACTCCTAATGCAATCGCTTTCATGCCCCGGACATAAAAGGAGAGTTGGACCACGACGTGCAGCAAGAATCCAGGCTCAGGCTGAGCTCTCTAAACATGTTCAGGAGCGCTCCTCAGAGTAGTAAACACTGGAGTCTGCACACACTCACTGTCACATTCTTCCAATTTACAACCAAGAAAATAAAACTTCACCCGCTCTGCTGACAAAGAGAAACTTTTCCCAACCTACTTCAGGCTGAAGCTAGTCAGGCACAGGAATTTGGCTGTATGTGATGAAACTTAGTTTATCTAAATTTTTTTTTAGATTCACTGATTTAAAAGAATTGGCTTTAAATGATTAACCCCTCATCATGTTATCCAACCTTTAACTGTTGTAGTGCTCTGTTTAGAAGTGTTCATGTGGCTTTCTGTGTTCGTAGCATGCAAATATCACAGAGCATGAGCAGCACCGTGTTGATTTTTGCATGTGTGCATGCTTCACTGCTTGTAAGTATGCCATATGGTCTGTGCACATCGCATCTATGTAAACAGCACACTGGAGCTACGTGACTTTCCCTGAATCTGGAGAAGTGAAGTATACATCCTGCATTTCAGGACACGGTGTTACCTTGTGGTAGTCCTGCTCCAGTCTGGAGTCGGAGCCGGCCCCCTGCTTGTACTTGTTCATCTTTAGCTTCATCTGCTTGGTCCTCTCCTCCATGTCCAAACCTGAGCACACAGATGAAAAACAGTCAGATGGGAGCAAACGCTTCGAGGAGGGTCTGATAGAGGGACGTACTGATATGGTGAGAGACAAGCTTCTGCTGAGCTATGAGCCATGAGCTGTGACAAGGACAGATCCGATGGGAAGAAGCTGAATGGTAAGCAACATTAACACTGAAACAAACACAAAAACTGACAAAAATACTGGCTGGTGACGGTAAGAACACGTTAAACTGACAATCACCAGTTGAGACAACTGCACAAGTTGTTCTGAGTCTGCTCTGAAGTAGAGCCACTTCACTGATGCCGGTAACTCATGATCATACACATACACCTGAAATCTTAAATCCAAAAAAACTCAGATGATTATACTAATAAAAAACAACAATCCTTGACCAATTGGTTCCTCTATTCTCAGATTGACTCCATGTTGATTTCTTGCAAAAGCAGTTCATCCTGTTCACCCAATTCTGGTCTCCCCAAAACCAATTAAAATGCTGTACTTTTTTCATTTTGCTGCACGGACTATCCAAAGAAAACAAGCATGTGGCCTACGCAAGGAATGCACTTCCTCTCAAAGGTCTTAATATCACTGCATAAAACCTTTGCACATTTTTTGTAGCTTAAACAAAAGGAAAAAAAACAGAAACAAAAACTCACAAGAAAAACTCTTTAATCTGCTGCATGTTCTCTGCAAAATAAAATTTAAAAGATTTCAAACGCAGCTAGCTAACAACTTTCCTCCATCTCCATTCTCTCCATTTGCACTCTGACTCTGCTTTTGTGTCATATGATAGCGATGATCAAGTAACAGTGAATGAAGAAGCACAAAGGCCATGCTGACATACAGTATGCTTTTGGGTCCACGAACACAGGGACGACAAAAAGCAGTACAAGCTGAAAGCAGGTGAAAGAAAACAAGTGAAAAAAAAACTCTTGTCCTCTGTTGAGTTCATTTTTTGCCTTTTTGGTTTAAAATAACAACAATGCCCAAGTAAAGTCACAGTTCTGCTTCATCTTTCACCCTGCAGTACAAAAACTAACCTGCATTACGAGACACATTAAAAAAAATCTGCCTGTAATTTACACAATCTGTTAACTTTGTTGATAAACCTGAATAGTTTTGGTGTTACAACGCCACCATGGAGTCAGGACGTCTCAGGACATCTACATTATAATGACTTTATCTCAATAATTAAGTTTGGTATTGATCATTAGCTTTGAGATTAAAGATATAACTTAGAGCGGCTCACTCTGTTGCTTGATCCATTAAAAGAAAAAAACCTTAATAACACAAATTTTTATTTCAAATTTCATTTTTTATTATCTTAACTATTATTTTGTCTATATTTTTTATGCATTTTTGTCTGTTTCTTTTTAAGGAATTCTGTTTTTCTTACTTGCCCTTTGACCTATTGTCAGCCATGTATAGTTTTCTCGTTCCATTATTATCCATTTCTATGTTAATTGTGTTTTATTTGAGTATTTTATTTGTATGAAATAAATCAATAAACATACGATACTAAACAATAAAAAATGTGCAACTTTTAACTTCACCTTGATTCCTGAATATTAGCAGTCATATCAAAAAAATTGTTCGAAATTCAGGCTTTTTTTTTTTTTACTTTAAATGTTTGGACGAGAAATGTATTTGTTACTGTTAAAGTAAAGGACTAGTCCGTCAGTCTTTTCAACAGTCCTTTAACCTTTTCTTTTCTTTTTCTCTCCATCTAGGCTACAGACTGACACAGAGCTTTGTATCTTTGCTTTCCACCAAGGATGTCAAAGTCGTGCCATGGAAGGCCGAGAGGCTGCAGGTTTTCCTTCCAACCAAAAACTCCACCCGCTTATTTCACTGATTACCTCACCTTCAAGCAGAGATCAGGGACTAATCAGTGAAATCAGCTGGTGGAGTTTTTGGTTGGAAAGAAAACCTGCTGCTTCTTGGCCCTCCATGGATCCCTGCTTTACACCATCACATCTCTGAGAAGAATCTTCAGTATCTCTTGAGTAACCTTAAAGGAAAGTGTTAAAAATTGACCATTTGACCTGAATATGAGCTCCAATCTAAGACTCCTGCTATTCATTCAGGTATACTTATTATGACTTGGATATTAGGCACATCACTAGTTTAGGTTAATGTTTAGAAAGTTTCAGGCCTGATGTATTTTAACGTAATAAATAACACCATGAATGCTTTGGAGACCTGTGTGACCATGACCATGCGTCTCTGAACTGTAAACACATTCTGTCCAGAGCAGAGTGCAAGATGGCATAGAAGCTGAAAGCGTCTTTTAAAAAACAAAAAAAAACAGCACAAAAGAAAAGAGGCAAGCGAAGCAGGAAAAGAAAAGACATTCAAAGTGAATGAGGGGAAGTGGGTGGGGTAGGTCAAGCCAGAGAGACGTACAGAGTGAATGGGAGTAAGAGAAGAAGAGTCAGATCAGAAAGAAGGTGAAGAAGAAGAAGGGACAGACCTGAGTTCGTCCAACTTGGTGAGTCCGTGTCTTCTGGGATCACATCACAGAATGGACAGACACAGACAGAGGAGAGGAAGATGGATGTGAGAGGATGCACGAAGGGTAAGGGGGGAGACAGAGAAGAAGAGGAAGAAAGGAAGGAGGGTGACGCCATCGCCGTGAGCACCAGGAATATGCCAGGTTTCAAGGGTCAGAGTGAAGAGGAGGAGGAGGATGAAGGGTCGGGAGGGTCGGGAAGGGAGGGACACGACACAACAACAGTACGACACAACAACGACAAAACAACGAGCACAGAACACATAAACAAAATCATAGAGTACACCAAGAACACACAAACTTCACCATGGGCACAGTGAGAAGTCAAAACAGAGCAGGAGGGTGCGAGGCTGGGAGAGGCTGAGCTCGAGCTAAGAGCTAAGTTATCAGAAATCAGAAAGGAGGAAAGGCTGGGAAGGTGAGGATCTGTGCTTTAAAGGAAAAAAGAGCTGAAACTGTAAAGAGATGTTAATGTCCCCAAACGGATAGAGAGTCTGGACCCCTGAAGACAGGCAGGGAGAGGAGGGAGAGGAGAGAGGAGGAGAAAAGGAGAGGTGGATGTCACTTGAATCTGCATGGATCTACTGTGGGAGGACGGCCTGGAAAAATAACATGAACAAAAAAAAAAAACAAAAAGAAACAAAAAAAACACAAAAAACTGAAAGCACAGAGCAGCGAGCACAAAAGAGAGCTGACTACTTCACAAAGTTTCAGCGCAAATTGTGAAACTTGAATCAATATTGACGTTACCTGAGTCAGCAACAGTGAGATTCACACACGCATACACACGCAAACACACACACACACAGGCATCAGCTACAGCAGCTTCCTCCAAAAATTATGCAACTACTCGATGAGTTGCTTGCTTTCAGGCATCTCTGTTGGTTTCAATTACATGTTTTCTCCCTCGTTGTATTATTCATCTCCACTTGTGCACAGCCAGCAAAAATCAGGAAGTGTTCAGGGAACCGTTCCCCTCTCTGCAAAGATTAGCCGAGCTCCAATGTTTTCTTTCATCATGTTCAAGCCACAGCTCACAGACCCACAGCTCAGATCCAGGTGAAGTCTGAATCAGCGGTTTCTACAGCCTCGTATACCACACAGTGAGTACGACCTCCCTGTAGATCACACAGGACGGCTGTAGAGCAGGATTGTGGGCCGTCTGGAGCCTGAACCTGACAAACCCACAGTGACAGCTGAGAGAAGCCCACCCTTATCATGCTTACATTTCATACCCCCTTACACAAAATTTGCATTTGGCTCAATTAGTACTCCATTAGGGTGAATAATGAAGTGTCACATGAATAAAAAGACAATGTGAGACATCTGCCTCAGCAGCTTTCATCTCTTTGTGCCAGCTAACACAATCTCATTAGAGAGTCAAATGATATCAAGAGAGCAAGTGATTTTTCCCTTTACTCCAGCTCCATCATGTAGGTCACGAGGAGAGGACAGATATATATAAAGATGAAGGGAAAAGTGAAAACTAGAACAATACGGGGTAGAAAAGTCCTCTGTTATTTAAGGGTTAATATGAGGTATTATTTTTAACCAGTGAGTCTGTAAGAGACAAGTTATTCAAACACTACATGATGCAGTTTTACAGTAAAATACAAAAAACAGTTTTTGATGTAGCGACGAGAAAAAATAAACAACAGATGATAAATATTTACACTGTGCATGATTTTACACTGGTGGCCAAAATGATAAGAACACTTATTTAAGAGGTTGTTGTTTTCATTAAATTATTAGTTTGTCTCTAGAAGGGCCACTCGGCGAGCTGCCACGAGTTTTATTGGCCCCTCCTGCACATTTCCTGATGTTACTGTTTGTTACTTAGTTCAGTTTTATTTTGTTCTCTTACTAAATCATTGTGTATGGTTCATTTCATGTTTTAATTTTCATATGTGCAGTAAAGAAATGATAAATGATAAAAATAATAATAATAAATGCTAAGGAAAACAAATAGAAAAATGAAATATCTACAAAGCCATCCTTATGCCCTTTAAACCATATAATAGAGCCACTATAAAAAATAAAGTATTAGGTCATTTTCTTTATGAAAAGGAACATTGAAAATGATGGACTAGCCTCCCTCAAATCCAGACCTCAACCCTATCCAGCAGGTTTGGTCGAGTTGCAAAATAAAGTGGACAGATTAATGAACACTCAAAGGAAAACTTTTTGGCTGGAATTTCAGAAGTTATGGGACAACATTGGTGTTGAAGTACTCAGAGAAAATACTGACACTAAACCAGAGACATTTGCTGCTGTAACTGCTGCTAAAGGAGGACAAACTAAATATTAAAATTGAAAAGTAGATAAAAACAGAAGGGGTCACTTCATTTGATACTTGTTGTGGTCAGAGATGGGTACCTTTCACACTTAAAGCGATACGGTACTCAACGGTATCAATTTTCAGTACTTTTGTGTGTTTATGTGGTAAAAAAAATGTTAAATTGTTTAATAATAAAACCTTGAAGTTTTTCAAACAAACATATCTATTCCTCAGTATATAAACCTGCAATGCTGTGTTCATGCCCAGCATGGAAAATTGCCTACTCTTTCACTTCATCACAGTCACAAGGATGTGCTTAGGAACCTAAACATGGTACCTTTCAATTTTCACGTGAATCAGTACTCAGTGCTACAAATAGAATTCGGTCTGTACCTATAAAAGTACCTAATTCCGTATCCATCCCTAATTGCGCTCAAAACCATTTACATGTTTAATAATCAGGATTTGGAGGCAAAACAAAAGAGGTAAGAACTTTCAGATTTGTCTGTTCTGATCGTTTTGGCCATCACTGTGGATTACTGCTACCAGAGACTGGAAGGTTAAAAAAGTTGTACATTGAGTCCGATATGAAGCTGAAAGAAGATTTATTTTATAACTGTGCCATTCTGAATATTTGGTCCACCCCACATGGGATTACAGCTTTAAATCACAGAAGATACAGAATGTAGAGAACGTAATGTAGAGTATGTGTGTCAAGGGAGCGATTCTTCATAGACCATGTCCTGAATATTTGAAGCAGACAGGAAATGAGGAGAGGCTTAGAATTTCTGCTTCGTCTCCAAAAAGCAATTTCATGACCAACTCCAATAAGCCAATAACGCAAATATTTGTATTTACCAGAACCAGAACCCTAGCTCAGAAAAGATTTGATGTAAGCATCAGTTAGATCAGAAACTAACTGAGTGGGTATGTAGGAAATGTATCGTGCAGGGGTTGTTGACAAAGAAGAGAAGGAATCAAACAATGCACACAAGAAGAGAACTGAAAGAGTCAAAGCAGCAGCTCTTATAGGGACCAGAAACCCTGGGCTCATGGGCTTTGAGTCAGGCTAATTAACCAGCCACGACCACCAACTACCACTAGGAGGCAGAGGAACCAAAGAGGCCAGAGGGCTGTCACCGTAAACTAAAAAGTAGTTTGTTCTTCTAAGAAATAACACAGCACCTACAACAACAATAAAACCATTACACTATGTTGGTGTTGGTCACACATTTAGTCTGTTTCTTTAAATTTTTTGGTTGCAATGATTGAAACAAAATGTATGGTTAGTTTCAGCCAGCCATGTAGTCAAGCTCAGTCCACAGTACGCCAGCCTCTACCTGCTGATTACATCTTTGCGTCCAATTGGCAAATAGTCAAAGAGTTGTTATATTTAAACTGCTCAAGCCTGCCTCTTTTCCTGCTTCAGCTGCAAACCACTTTGCAATCAACCACCACTCCAACTCCTCCTGTTATACTGAGCCTTATTTCATCAGTGTCCAATGTACCCTGGGATCTTTGCTTCTGCTCTCCCTGCCTTGGTTTTCCTGTTAGGACACGGAGGAGGGGGCAGGTGTGTTTTTCCCACCCAAGTATTTGTTATTATAGCTTGCCATTAATGGATGTTTTTGAAAAGACAGATTCTGACTGATTGTTGTTTTAGATCCAGAGATATGTTGTTTATCATGTGAGTACAGGGTTACAGATAGGACAGAGTAACTGCCTAACACAAGAGGGTGATAGTGGAGTTTTGTTTAAAATCCTTGAGACAGCTAACAGTGTGAAAATAACATGAACATGATCAGGCCTAGAAAGCAGAGCATGCTCAGTCAGCCTCTGCAGGAAAACACTAACAGGTGGAAACTGAACTTTGCAGAAACATCAGCAGAAGAGAGAGCTGGAGAGTTTTCTGAGAACTTAAAATACAAAGAGGTGAAGGTGGAGGTGGAGGTGGAGGTGGAGTCGCAGGCAGTCAGAGATTGACTTGCTGAAGTTTTACAGCAGTTTAAGCCTCAGGCCTCACTGACACCTCTAATTCTGAGCAAACCATCAAGAGATCCACACGGCCCACATCCTCAGCCCACAACACTTCACAGTATGTTACATATAGAGAAGTCAGCAAGCTTAACTACAAGATACAGCGCAGGTAGTGTGAGCACAAAGCCTTCGTGACACACTGCCACTAATTATATATATGTAACACAAATGAGTTACCATGTCCGTTAAGTAGGCCACACAGCGTTAGATACACAGCTGCTTGTGGCGTTTTGAATAAGCATCTTAAGACGAAGCAGCTCAATAAAGCCTGTTTGTATAACATCATGTAAGAGGTAAACTTTAACGAGGCCTAATTGTGGAGGAACTAAAGAATGTTACCATGGAAGCAAATGAAGCTATTTCCAGCTGAACCTTAAGACTCGACCAGAGCCAGTACCTTAGCAACACACCTCATGTTCTCCTGCTAATCATGAGCAGATCACAACTTCCCACCACACTTAACTACAATATGTTTAATTTGTTGGAGTTTTGACAGTGAGGAAAATGAGATTGTTAAGTTTAGTGTAGAAATCAGTTTTCCAACTTTTTAAGGGAACAGAAAACTTTCAGAAACATCAGCTTCACGCTGCACTGCAATCCAAGTCAAAGAGGAAGAGACAGAGCGGCAGATCAGCTCCTTAAGGACTGTTCACTTTGTTACAGTACAGCTAAGAGAAAAATTAAATTCAGATAATTTTATAAATAAATAAGAAAAAATACTTCAAAAATTGACATTGGAAAAAAAATTAAGTCTAATAATTAATAATAGAGTCTGTTTTGGGGCTTTAATTTTGTTGATTTACCATTTGTTGATTTAAAAAAAAAATAGCTTGTTTGCATCCAGGTTAAAAAAAATGTCTGCAGTTAAATTCTTAATTTACATTAAAACAAAAGTGAGCAGATTTAGTGCTTTTAAAAATAAATCAAAGAAAGATTTGGTGACTGATTGCTGACAAGAGACTTGATTATTTAATTGGTGTCATATCTTGTAACAGAGCTGACCATTAGGTGGCGGTATAGCCTTTTCTTTTTGCTGTGATGAAGGTGTCGGATCAAAATAATTGTGCTGCTTACTGTTCATGGACTCATATGCATGAATGTTAAAAAAAAAGTCTGATGCTCTACCAAAGTGAAATCTGCCCTTTTAAGTGTCAAAAGTCTACATCCAGACCAACCAACCAACAACCAACCAACCTGTGAGGGAGGGGTGTGTCCCTCCATCAGGATCAGAGCCGTTCACCCCTCGCTGCTGGTCCTCCCATGTCACTTCTGAGGTCAGATACACACACATATGTGTACAAACACACAAACGCATTTTTTTTTTTTTTAAGTCACAGGACTTTTAAAAATCAATGGAAAAGTTTAAAGAAAGTTACTTTTAAATATGCAGGGTGTATTCATTTTAAAGTCTTACTTAATTGTGAGATAATTAAAAACATTATTCATATTCACTGAAGTGATGGTGAGAATCTGGAACTTGTTTCATTTTCAGCACTAAAGTCAAGGACAGCTCCTTATCAAATAAAATGAATTAGTGCCACCTGCTGGCCAGCAGAGGTAACAACTTGTGATTCTAAAATCAACAAGATAATACTGCAGTGTGTCTACAGCCATCTGAAATGCACAAGATTAGGAGGAAGCTGGACTATTTGGACTGATAAGACTAAATAATGTTTTTGGGTTTTTTTCATGGTGTTCTGGTTTTGCTTACACTGGTCGTAAACTTGTTAACTAAGAATAGGTTCAGTAATCTGTGTCTAATAAACACAACTTATCATTTACATAGTGAAAATGTTTAACTGTGTCTTGTGGAGCTGGCCTGAATAAAACCCTGATAATACAAATCACTGACAGGGTTGTACTGGAGCCTGAGAGGGACAAACAAGACCAAATCACAAAAGTCAACTCGATGTATTTCAATCAGCTTCAACCAAACACAAGTCTCTGATTTAATCAACTCAATAGTGAGAGAGAATAGTGTCACTCAGTCTTGATAAAGGATGAAATGTGAAAATAGGGATTAAAGGACTTTCTCAGTGTGTGTGAGTGTAAAAATGAAGAGTCACCCTGAGTAGCAGAGTCACAGATGCTAAGTCACACAGTTGAGTTGAGTGAGAGCAGCCACACAGCAAACTCACACCGTCACACCGTTCAGAGAACTTGCCTTTCCTCCCATTAACCGGGGCGCCTTGAGGTTTTTCATCCAAGTCTGCTGCAGCTATAAAGATATATGGAGGCTCATGAAATGTTCACACTCTTACACTTTTACTATACATCAGCTTAGCATGGCAACTCATGCTACATGCTAACAACAGCCACAGCACAAAAAGGCCCCAAACACACAACTCTGTAATAGCAGTAAGTTCCCAGCAGAATATCACTCTGTTCTCAATCATGACAGATTATTATTGTTAGAACAAGTGTGGCTTTATCTGGACCTTATGCTGAGTGTTCACTGAGTCAGTCAGTTAAAATAGTGATGTGTAATAGCACCACACAGTCAAAGGACAGAAACACACCAACAGATGGGAGGTAGGAAGTGGAAACTGTGGGGCACTAGTTTCTGCCAGCAGTCTGGCTGCTTCATTCAAGCCTGAGGATGAATGTACTGAGCCTTCACTGCACTATATCTTTGTTTAAAAAGAAGAAGTCACATATTTTGATGGACTTTTCTTTCATTTTTTACTTGTTTTTATCTTGAGTAAAACTGGAATCCTGTTTATAACTCCTAATAAACCCTTTAAACTCTTGGATCTCCCAATCTGGGGACAAAAGGCATAAAACGAAGCACTGTTTACTCTGAGAGCCAGTGACTCAACTACCAATACTGTGACCTCTCAACAAATTTCACAAGTGTTACTTTTATTATGACACCAAAATGATTTGAATAGTCCTTGTAGATGCAGATATATAACCTTTTTTTGGGGGGGTGTCATTTTTGTAGCAGAGACTAAAAAAAAGAGGCCTGGGCTTAAAGGGTTAATGCTTCTTCCTGAATTAAAAGCAGCACATGCTGCAAGAAAAAGGAAAAACACACACTGCCACACACACCTGGGCGACCATTTTGGGATTCAGGTGGCTTCAGCTCCTTTCCTGTCCACTCTTAGGTATTGTCGCACATAAACAGATAACATAAAAAACTGTTAGGTGTGTGAAAGCAGGAGGTATGAGCCATCTGATTCATGAATCAGAATAAGTGTCAGTTCATCTGCTTTTTACTCTAATCAGTGATTAGCTATGATATAGATTTGAAGCTACAGTCACAAAGTTACACAGTTTGCATTACATAAGCACAGGGAGCTACACAGCCCTGTGGGAGGTACAGCAGAGGGTCAGATCGATACCTCCCCCACTGCCCACTGACTGCCAATAGCATGACAGGTACAGCAGAGGGAGAAAGAGGTGCACATATTAAGAAAGAAAGGAGGAGGAGGAGAGAAGTCAGATAAGATAAACTGAGAGAGGCAGCACAAAGAGGAGACAGAGAGCTTCAGAGTGATTAACACTAGAAGTCCCAGGGTTTTCTTACCCCTGCTGCCATGCCCAGAGGACAGCCAAATGGCTGCTCAGTTAGAACGTACAACTGAACGGCCTTCAATTAGCCACCATTGTTTTGCAAATGCAGCCCTTACCTGACAGATTGGCAGTCCACAGACGTGATACATGATCAGGGGGGAGGGGTGTGCCTGAAAAGAGCCTGGAAGCTTCCAACATCTACTGAAACTTTTTGCATCGGGCTGTTGGGAGTGTGAGGCAAGTGTAGCTGTAAATATCTCTGATATAATTAGAAAAAATATTTCTTCCATAACCCGTATTAAAGTTCCCCTGTCCAAAACAGCTGTTGACTGTTTAGTTTAAGTTTACAATATTTATTTTGAAGTTTTTTTTTATAGCTATACTATCTCTATATTCTTCTTGATAGAACTTTGTTTATGTGTGTACAGCCTTCTGTGCGACTGTGAACACTGTAAGCTGCTACATAAAAGAAACCTAAACTGAACTGACTGCCTCTGTCACAAGCTCCCTTCAGGTCCACTGTTTGCATGGCTGCTATTTTTTTTTTTGACAATATATTTGCTTGTATAACTGTTGGTTCACATTTCACAAATGCACACACACACACACACACACACACACACACACACACACACACACACACACACACACACGCATATTAAAAGAAAATGATCCAGTGTTTTTTTTAACTATGACAGAGAGTTGAGTCTCAAGCATGCAAAGTTGACATGGGGTGCTTTGAGTAGCCTGGATAAAGTTTATCTTCATCTACCCACATTTGACATTTACTCCTGAGAAACACAGAAAATCCTGGTAAAAACAATAGAATAAGAAAAGAAATAGTTAGAAAGATGGATGGAAAATGTAAAAGCAGGCCAGCTGGATGTAAGGTGGAAGGGTGGGTGTGGCTGGTACCGATGGCTAAACTGGGGACCCGAGGTGGATAAAAAGCTCACTCACGGCCCATGATAGTTTCTTTACTCAACCTGTGCATCAGCAATAAATCTCAGCAAGAAATGAAATTCATAAACTGTGTTGACCTCATACTGAGAAGGGAGGGGAAAATAACTTTCTGTCGTGATCACAAAAGTGGAGTAATTATAGCTTGTTGAACATAAAATGAAGTCATTAACATTTTATACTAGTTGTAAACCTCTACCTCTCTCTCATTACATTACAACACATTGGTTTATTCAGGTGAAGGCATAGCAACATCTTTCCCTTTTTCAGTAGTTCAGGAGACAGTAATTGCCTCATTTACAAAACAATGGTGATCCGATGGCTGTTCACACCTAAAGTAGAGATGTTGATTCCAGACTAATCCAGCCACTTGGCTGCCCCTTGGGCATGGAAGGTAGAAAAGCCAAATGGCTGGGCTGTGGGACTTCTAGTGTTAAAAGATGAGACAAACACAGAGAGGTGCAGGAGAAAGAGCAAAGAAGAGAGGGGGAGACAGGGAGGGAGACAGAGAGGCTGTTGGCAGCTATACAGAAGACAGGGAAAGCCCTCATGGACTGGCAATGATGAAATGGTTCTGGGAGAGCTTTGACAAGTTCTCCAGAAGAGCTGGAGTCTTTTGCCCTCTTTCTTCCTCTGTCCCAGCCATTATCTCCACAGTCTTTGTTTCTCTGGCTGCGTTTGATTCTGAGACACGGTCGAAATAATCACCGCTTTCATCGCAGTCCTTATGATGCACACCAACAGTCGCGAAACATTGTCAAAGCAGAGCTGAGGAACAAATGTGACTTTGTAGATGTGAGGATGTGAAGAGTTCAAACTGTTGTGCCTTAATCAGAGCTCAAAGCCTCAAGCTTACCCTGTTTAATAGATACAGGAAGTAAAGCTCTGTATTCCCTTTGGTGAGGTATCTCAGTGGCACAAGTAGCTACAACAAAGTGAGTACGACTCAGAGAAACAGGGAGGATACGTCTGAAAACAACACTGGAAGAATCAATAGTGGGATCCACACAGGCTAAGGTGGGTATAGCACGAGGGCACAGGACAACTTCAACACAGCCACAACAGAGGGAGGTTTCACAGAGCAGGTCTCGCCCCTCGTGAACCCAGACACCTGCTGTTACCGGCCGGGTTTAGGCCATCAGAGTGGGGTGCTGATCAACCAGCAACCCCTCTGAAAAACCAAACCCACACATCCAGGTACAGACCTTCACAAGGCTCTGTTCCTTCGTCTCCATCTTCTGAGAGAGAAATGGAAAAGGAACCAAGCACAGGAGTTACATTTGAATGATAAAATCGAACACTAATAAAACAAAAGAAAGGTGAATATCTAAAGACTCTAACAGATTTAATCAGCAAACACAGCCCTCCTCTCTGTGAGTCAGCAAACAGCTACAACCACTACACATCTTCAGCTCCATCAGCTGAGGCACATCACAGCAGGGCACGGCACAGAAACACACTGATCCAAAGATGAGCTTTGAGCTCCCGCGTCGTTACCTCTTGACCTTTTCATACAAAGAGAACAAAGCAGGTGACTTACTTCTGTCTTTCCCCGTGGGTGGAAGCTGAGGGAGTTGTCGTCCTCGCCTGTTGGACATGGGGGTACTGGAGGGACTTGTCTGAACTGATCCACTACGAGGATGCGCCCTACATGACAAGAGAAAAGTCGACAGAGGAGTGAGACACAGTTCTGTACCCGATCTGGAGGCTGATGCAGGGCCTGGCCGTACTGCACCCAGATCACAGTGAGAGGAGGCGAAACTCCAAAACTGGGGTTTGTTATCAGTTTAATCTGAGATGCTTAAAATGAAAAAAATGAGAGCTTTTAACTTAAATCTGAAAAAAATCTATAATCTATCTATGGAATCTGACTCAGAATCTCTAGAATTAGAATAGTTATGTATATACTTGTTTTGTTGCTAGTTACAGATAGAGAGATACAGATGATAAAAAGACAGTATTTTTAAAGTCAATAACACTGGGGAACACAATTTTTGTTGAGTTAGGTCTGACTCATTTTTGGGTGCAGAATCCAAAACTGATCTTAGTTTTTCTCTATCACCTCAAGTTTTTGAACTATAGGATGCCCATTTCTTGAAAAATGTGAAAATACTTTACCCAACAGACATGTGCTTGTTTTATAAAACTCTTTGAATATCAGGGTACAATGAAATATGAGAGAAACAGGCATGGCTGCAATGTTAATTTAACACTATAATGTTTTTACAAAGGATATGGCTACTGGAGGAGTTACAGGAGCAGACATGATCCGTAACAAAGGAAATATAGACCTACGTAAATGAAAAGCTAAGATGGAATAGTTACAAGCTTTGAGAACTAAAAAATAACATACAACGAAATAGAACTGAAAACCACAAAAAGCAGCACAAATCCTATTAGTAACCTGCTATGCTAGCTTTCTGTTTGCAGACACTGATAGTACTGACCTATTGGGAGCTGCAAACACCACTGACCACACAGACTCAACTGTGACTGCACAAACAAGTTTCCACGTAGCTGTAGATGAGTCCAATTGTAATCAGCTGGAGAGTCTTACTTAGGGACGGGTACCTTTCACATTTGAAACGATACAGTACTAATGCCTGGTACCTGGGAAACAGTACCGGTACAAGGTACCAATTTTTGGTACTTTTGTGTATGTTTATGTGGTAATAAATACTAATTAAATATTTTATTTTTTTTTAAATCTCAAAGTTTTACAGTTAATATATTTTTTCTATAAGACAGACCTTGGAATGCTGTGTTCATGTCCAGCATGGAAAATCACCTACTCTTCTACTCCCTCACAGTCACAAGGATGTGTTTAGATACCTAAACATGGTACATTTTGATTTTACGTGAATCAGTACTTAATACTACAGGTGGAATTTGGTCAGTACCTATAAAAGTACCTTATTCAGTACCTATCCCTAGTCTTTCTACAGCGAATCAGTGGAATTTTGCTGATCTGGAGGATAAGCTGTGGAGAAAAAAAATTGACGTGCTAAAAAAAAACTGACTGCAATTTTGAAATCAGCCAATTTTAGTTTTAATCGGCATAAAAATCTAACTCAACAAAAAGTTTTTTTTCAACTTGCTCCCCAGTGTAATCTAATTCCATCCTTAAATGCATATGAATAAAGTGGATTCATTTATCTAGTTCAACAAATAATGAACTACAGCTGCTATTAGAAACAAAATCAAGCTGCTACTCAACTTACTTATTACTTGACTAAAAATCTAAACTTGAATACAAAAATCTGTTTCTCAGTGTATAAAACCAGTGTAATAAGCAAAGATGTTTGGCACATGGCATGGGTGTGGAGGGATACGTCAACCGTAGCTGCAATAAAAGATGCCAGGTGTGAATCGCATGTATAGTCGACTCATCAAGCTGCAAGGAGAGAAGAGTTCAATGCAGATACAGCAGACCAGTGCGACCATGCGTTCAGACTGTCCCCAAAAGGCTTCAAAGCAAGACAAAAGAAGGTAAAATAAAGAACACAAAAAGAGAATGCCATCACAGGATAAACGGCACCGATGGTTAGTAATGAAGTCAAAGTAAAATGTTGGTCCATTGCTGCTATACTCACGCAAGCGTATGAGCAGAATGTTCCAAATAAAAAGGAGACAGCACTCTGTCTACGGTGTCGGACTGTCGTGCCTGTGCGGGACATGTGTGAGGAAAATACAGCACCAGTGCTTTTGGGGACAAAACAGAAAGTGGTGAGGTGGGTTGTGGGTAGCTGTGAGGGGGTGGTGGGTAAGGCGGGGTGAGAAAGCAGGGTATTGGGGCAGTGAGGAGGTTGTGATAGTGATGTTGTTCTGGTTCATTCTGAGAGTTAGTAAGGTCTGGGTGGGTGGGTGGGAGCTCATGGGACGGGGTCTGGACTGGTTCAGTCTAACAGAGTTTCAGTTATGCAAACATTTAGACGTAAAGCTGCGCTCATGTAAATCCTGTAAGCCCTTCGACTGGTGGCTGGCAGCTACATGTCTGGATTAGGAGGGAATATTAAATTGGGAGCTGTATGAAAAAAGACAAAAGACTTTTTTAATAAACTGTTGCTCAAAAGTCTAAACCATGAATGTAGTGAAGCTATAAATTATCAGATGAACTTGAATCTACCAGATCTTTCAGTATTCATACTCCTCACAGTCTGTTCCATTATACCAACGCTACAATGATGTCATTTCTAAGTCCCAAAACCTGCATGTTTTTATTCTGGTCCATTATTGATCTTGAAGACTTAAGTTTGGGTCATCTCTCCCTCCAGAGAACCTACGCCTTACAGAAATGAATGTATAACTGAAACTTCAGTCTGCTCCTTGCGCTAAGCTCTTATGCATCTCCGATCTGGGTCACACCTCGTCAAGGCAGGTGAGGGGGGGGCGGATCTCCCGGATGGCAGGGACGGCATGGACCTCATGAGTGAAGAGTCGTGCGGGCGTTCAGTGGAGCGCGAGCGGGATGTGGGGCGCTCTATAGTGGGCCGCTGGTCTGCAGAGCGGGACCTGCTGTGATACTCGTGTCTATCCATTGCTCCGTGGTTCCTACAGAGGTCATTGAGAGATAAGCAGGCACTCAGTGGGGCCATGGCAGGGCAGGGACCATATGCTGGCAGGATGGACAGTATGTAGGGATGCACACCCGTCAAAGTGCACGCGGGGTCAAGCGGCACACCAGTTGATATGCATGTTTCAGACTGTTTTCAATTAAAGTCAATGTGAAAATCAGCTGTGCTTGAGTTGTCAAATTTGACCACATTAAAGGTTTTTGCAATGGGTACGATATTCACCAAGATCATTGAGATGCCAATTAGTTTTAAGTCATGACATTTGAAATGTTTCAACTAGGGATAGACCGATTGTCAGCTGGGCCAATATCGGGGCCGATATATGGCATTTTGAGGTATATCGGCATCAGCCTTTTTTTTTTAAATCCGACGGCGGATAAAAAAAACTGCCAATCAGCAGTGCAGTTATTACAGTTATTGCAGTTACATTGGCATTTTAGAAAGCTTTGTTTACTGTAGGAAACTTTAGCTATTTATTTTTTAAAGTTTTCATTTAACTTTATAAAACATGCTGCTGAGCCTAGGAGCTGTTTAATAAACTAATGCTTCAAGATATATGAATGAAGATAAGTGTTGGAGTTTGGATTGTTCAATATTTTGACACCAATATTTTCACTTTGACACCAATATTTTCACTTTGACACCAATATTTTCACTTTGACACCAATATTTTCACTTTGACTGCAAATTAATATCAGCTTCAAATATTGATTATCAGCCTCCTTGACTACAAATAATCAGTATCGTTATCGGCCCACAAAAATCAATATCGGCCTATCCCTAGTTTCAACTGCCATTTTGGAATTTATAAAAAGCAAATAGTGCAACTTCTGGCTTATCGTTAGCATCGATGCACAGTCTAAAGTTCTCCCAAGCTTATTTCACAGGTGTTGGTCATTTGGAAAGGAGACTAAGGTGATCCTGCTTTGTGATTGGTTCCTGTAAAGCTGAGAAAAACTAAGGCCACAGATCACATGGAATTGTCAGGGACCACATTCCTACAAACGCACAGCTATCATAAGTGTTTTTGGCACAGTGAAGATGAAGGCAAATCTTGTTGATTTAAAAAGCTGTAGAAAAGAAAGCTGGGTGAGAGTTCTCAAAGGGAAGATCCATGAAAGTTTACAGGGGTCAGGATAAACTCACAGTGAAACAAGAGAAAAGTAAGACAACTGTAACAAACTGCACACATTAAAAATATCAACCTTTGGCCACAGGTGTTAAAAGCATGCACTCTGTTTGAAAATATGCAAAAATTTAGTAAATGACACTTCCTCAAACTCAAGCCCTCAAGCTTTTTTGTTCTTTACAAAGCAAACAATATAAATCAAAGCATTAAAATGTTTCTTCTTATTAAGGTGCAAAGGACAAGCTTGTGTCTACACAAACAGAGGTGTGAGATTCTCCTAACAAGGCTGAAAGACACTAAAAGACATTTATGATTCATTTTTAATTCCAACTTTGAGATTCCATAAAATTGCATTAAAATGTAAATTTAATAGTTGATATTGTAAAAGTCTTGTAGTGTCAGTAGCCTTTAAATTATGAAAAATTGTCCAGTAGAGGAGATATCTTTTTTTTTTTCAGATATCAAAACAAAGTCCCATCAGCCAATGACCTGCTGTTATTTTTAATCAAAGAATAGTCAACGTCACTGTTTAAGGATTCACTCTGAGAGGATGTTATTGTTGTTGAAAAGTTTGTGATGAAACTCTGTTTTTTTTTTACTGATACACCCTTCTTAAAGAGTTATATGATGGATATAAGTACAGTACAACTTCCACTGTGTGAAAAGTGAAACCAAAACTTTCTTCTGTTCAGTTTTTAACAGTGTGTATTTCAGGCTTTCACAAAATACACTCGAGGGGATGGAATCAAACATCAGGATCATGAAAAACCTTTTCCTATGTTTTGAGCAAACATCACTCAAACATCACTTCAGATCTTACTTCTGACTTTACTCTTCAAAGTGTATTTATAATATTCCTCGTGGGAAACACTGGGAAGCCCATCAACTGTCCGCTCTGGGAGCTCAAACTAACAGAAAGGGGGTAGAGGATGAGGGCTGTTGTCAGTGGGTATCTAGGCTATAGACCGGGCCTGACGTCAAGCCAAGCTGGCCCTCGGGCAAACTCTGTGGCGCTTTAATAAAGTCGCTCAGGCTCTTGGGCGGGGTTCTGAGGACTCATCACTTTTTTACTCCTGGAGAGGAGAGAAATGGCACAAATGTCACGTTACTCCTGACTGAAAGCCAGATGGCAGCAGGCAGAAGATTGAAGACGGAGAAAAGTGGAGTCATTTACAGCATTTGGGAGCAATGTGGCTTCTTTCTTTTTATTGGTGCATCAGAATGCTGGCATGGATCCTGGAGATGGATGGGCGTCAGCATGCTTAGAAAGGCCCGGCAGCCCATTCTGGCCAGACACAAAAAGCCACGGGGCGGACACAGAATTTACAAAGCTACTGTGCAGCCCAGAGCAATGCATCAGAGATGCCATTGTAAAGGTGTGCAGTAAGCAGCTGCAAATAGCATGTAAAAGAGGACAACACCAAAAACCACACACACCACTGACCAACATACTGCTGCTGGTACATGGGTACATAAACAGGTAAAGACAGTCAGGTGGTGGCCAGTAATAAACTCCACAACCAGAATACAAACAGCTGACAGCAGCAACACATATAAAGCTCTGAACCTCGTCACACGGAGGCGGTTGTGTATTCATGTTTTACACCAACAACTTCAGAGCTGTGATGACTTTTCAACAAAAACCGATATCAGACGGATATCATTTTCTGTCATCACGTTCATGGGTCACGGATAAAAGAAAAATAGACCAGGGACAAATTTTGGGAGACCACAAGATGCCGGTTGCACGGATGCAGTGCAGGTCAATACCTCTCGTAGTCAAAGTCGGAGGAGTAGGCGCCCTCAGAATAGGCACGGGCCATCCTAGTGGAACGCAGTAACCTGACTGCTTCCTCCCGACAGATCGGGTACACGCGGTGGTTGCGGCTGCCAAAGAAATATCACAACTGGTGAGCATGTTTTAAGAAGGGAGAGGGTCACAAAAACCTGCAAAAGAAGCAATGGTGTAAACAGGAGACTCTTAGTGAAGACCTGCTCTGTTTGACCCCGCAGATCTCAAGTTAACGTCACACTTTAAAACTAATGGATCAACTTGTTGGGAGGAGAAACCACCTCTGCTGGACAAAACTTCACAGATACCACACATTATCCATTTTCAGTATTGCCATATCACAGTCACTTCTTTGCTGAATAAGATGAAGAGAAACTGGATCACCAAAAGATCACACTGGCCCTTGTGATAACACATTTTTAGCACATTGAGAGGAGTGAATGGAAATGACTTGGGTGATGAAACAGAGAATAAGCAATGCTGATACAGGATAGAGAAGCTTTCAGAGCTCAGAGTCACAGTAAATCTGAAAAGTGACACACTTAATGTATATATTTGATCATTTTGCAGAAGAAATATATACACTGTGAATGAAAAGGTAATAAAACGTGTTCAGTACATCTAAAAAATCACACCATATCATTTAGTGTCGACTTTGATGCAAAGCTAATAGTGGATAAATGTTGAGAGACTGTTGTGAGGTAGAAATTTGCATTTACATCAGTGAAAGAAAACATGCCAAAGTGTCTGTGCCATGTGTATGTGGCGCCAATTGTAAAGTTGCACACATAACGTTTCTCCACATTTAGCTCTAAAATATCACATTTTGGTAACACTTTACTTTAGTGCTCCACAAATTTCATCGCACTTAGATAATAATCAGACAATTCTTTTTCTTAGTTCTTTGAAATTACCCCCAAAATTGTATGAGGGATTTGGTGAAAATTGGCATATAACTTCTGTCCAGATTCTGTTTTGCAGTGCGCCTGTACTCATGGTGTCTATCACAATCGGGTAAGGCCAATTTACAACCCCACTCTTGATAAATATCACATCTGAAGCCTTCAGTTGTATCATGTTAAACATTATAGGCCTACTCATAAAGGTTTATCATTTTGCATGTGATTTCAATTCAACAAACTGGGTACTAAAGAACTTGGTGAAATTAAATAACAAATAGCTAACTATCGACTGCTTATTGGGAAACTGAATTATTCACTGAACATTTCAAAGGTAGCTATCAGAGGAGACAATGAACTTAACTTCTGTATAAAAGAACTAAGCAGCTGTTTATCACCTGCTTTCTGGAAATAGCAGAGACTTTGGGATACTTCTAAAAACATTTTGTGGTGGGTTGTGATTGAATTTCAAATAATTTATTTGTTAATTTGTTTATTTGTTTCTTCACCTTCTTACCTTGCAATTTGGAGTAAGTTTCAAAGAAACTGGAGAAAAAAAAACAGTAACCTACCAATTGTGACTTGAAACAACATATTTGGACATTATCTTAGAGAAGTTATGTGCTACTTTCAAAGAAATAAGAAAAAACTTTGTTTAATTATTACCTAAGTATGATGAAATTTGCAGACCTCTAAAGTAAAGTCTTACTCACTTTTTATGCCGATTTGAAGATTATATTTCTTAAATATTATATATATATATATATATATATATATATATATATATATATATATATATATATATATATATATATATATATATATATATATATATATATATATATATATATATATATATATATATACAAAATGTTCCATAAATGTTGTCAATAAATATTCTCATTTTAAATATTTAGCTACATTTCTATACATTTAGTTTTCATTCTAAATTTTTAGCAAATATTTCCATAATTATTTTGTCAAGATTTTTGAATCTTTAGCAAAGATTTTAAAACATTTGCTATGATTTCTAAATATGAAGTCAAGTTTTCTAAATCTTAAGCTATAATTTTTAAATTCTGAGCAAGTATGTAAATCTACATTCCTGCCTGCTGATAGCACCAAAATCAAAGTTTGAGCGATCCAGCTGAGCTGGATTTGAGAATGTCAAGCCCAACTGCAATCACAACACTCTGTAAATTTTGTTCTTAATGGCTGATAAAGCTGACTGTGCTTGACTTTTTCAACATTCTGCTTGGCTGGATCACTACCTCCAACTTCTACTGTGGAGCTTCTGGAGGGCGGGAGTGTGAATTTGCATATTGGCTAAATATTAAGAAAACTTTGCTTAAGATTTAGAAATCTTGACTTAATATTTATAAACC
This sequence comes from Halichoeres trimaculatus, assembly GCF_033239565.1. Taxonomy (NCBI): domain Eukaryota; kingdom Metazoa; phylum Chordata; class Actinopteri; order Labriformes; family Labridae; genus Halichoeres; species Halichoeres trimaculatus. The sequence continues at coordinate 8,437,180 of NW_027437190.1, forward strand.
TTAGCAAATATTTGAAAATCTCAGCTAAATACTTTAGATTGAAAACTAAATTTTTAGACACATAGCTAAATATTTAGAATTAGGATATTTATTTATTTAACATTAAGATAAAACATTCAACATTTACATATAACATTTGACAAATATATTTCACAAATATTTTTCTAAATCTATATAAAAAGTGCTGTTGCAGAGCTAAATGTGGAGAAATATTATTTGTAGAGTGTGCAACTTCACAATTGGCGCCCCATACATGTGTTCTTCGCCCAAATGAAAGATTTCCTCATAGATAACAGAGGATTGTGGGTTTGAACGTGTATTTTTAAGGGTGGGCTTCATGCTCTCTGAGTCAGAGTTCTACCTTGAGTCCTCTTGAGGATCATCACTAGGCTGAGTATGTCTGGTACGAGGTAGGGTAAGAAAATGGCTGCAACCACATGGAAGAAGGAGAGAAGAGATGGATCTGAGATGGCACCAAAGAAGAAGTCGAGGAAGACGAGGAGGAGGAGAGGAGCAAGGGAGAAACGAGGCAGACAGATGGAGGGGTGAGAAAACAGAGGGGAGACAGCCAGAGATTTCTCAAAGAAGCAGGATGTGAAGAGAAAGAGAAAGCTCATAGGAAAGGTTGATGTAACAGTTTCAAAGAGAGAAAAAAACAGGCGGATAGGAGGATAAGGGAGGGTGAGAAACTGGTGAGATGTCTCTCTCAGCTTCAGCACATGGACAGATGAAAGTGGTTCACTGAACACTGCAGCAGAGTCATGGAGGACGGAAGAGTCTGGACAGTGTATGGTCCAAACACCTAAACCCTCTGGATGTTTCTTCTCCTGGATGATCAAAAAGTTACACCAAGCATACTTCACAGGATTTCACTTCCTCACAGACATTTCTAACAGATTCAGAGCCCTAAGAAAATACAGCGAAAATGACGCAAGTACTGAAAAATCAAACACCAGCCTCAGAAAATGCTTTACAAATTCAACTGGCTGTTTCTTCTCTTTTTAATCAATGCTGTTTTTCAAAGACAACGTTAGATTTACTGTGACTTATTCCCCGTGTCATTTTCAGCTGTTTTCAATAAATAACAGGACACTGTTAATTAAAGCAGAGGAAATACATTCAAGTGAGCACTGTCCCAGACAATTTAGATAAGTGCATTTTCTGCGTCTGACACTGATTTAGGCCAAGGCTCAGAATATCAAATAAAGTTAATTGGACAGGGAAAAGTAGCTGCAGCCTGGCAGTGCCAAGGCTATGATTGGACTCTTGGAGCAACATTTTCCAACCCTCACAAAAATAAGTGCTGATGGAGGATAACTGACCACTTCCCCTTGACCACCTCCTCCTCCTCCTTAAAGAAAGTAAGCTACATGCAAATACTTACACCGCATGCAGCATAAGCCAGGGACGGAGCCAGGATTTCAATTTTGGGTGGGCCAAACCAATTCGGGGTGGGCCTTAAATCACAGAAGTTAGTAAATAACTACAGATACTGTTACTATGTACGTTTAAAAGCAGATTTGGTTGCTTTTTGATCCTTTAACACTTGATAAAACTCAAGTGCATCAGTGGCTCTTAATGGTATCAGCCAAAAAGTAGTGCTCCAACGCCTCAGCTTTCCATGTGTTTCAGGCTGTAAGAGCAGCAACATTAACCAAAGTTAAATAAAAGACTGCAGCCTTTCCCAAAATCTTTCTCTAGTCCTATTGGTATAACATAAGGCTGAATGAACCAACAGTTTGAAAGATTGTCAAACTTGGCTCATTTTACTAAAACAGGGCTTTAAACAATAACTAACTGAGCGTAAAGTTTTATTTTTTTTCCCCCTAAAACTGAATAAAAAAAAAAAGATCAATAATAGTACTTAAAAAATTCAATGAAAAGTCTGAGGTGGCCTGCCAGAAAGTGGGTGGGGCCCCCCATGACGCCGCCCCTGGCACAAACAGCACTGGCTCCATATTTTAACACTTAGTTTGTACTGAATGTGGCTCTGCCATTCTTCTTAAAGAGGTTTGGAGCGCTGCTGTGCTGAGTGCACATGACTGAGGGAGTCAGAAGAAGAGGATATTTCTCAACATTGGATCAGGTTAAAGTTATCTCTCATAGAGATTGGAAAAAGTTGCTCCCTGAAAGCAGGAATACCAGTAAGCCCCGACAGAAGTCCCAAAGAGTTCAAAGCAGACAGCATCATGCATACAGGTATGCATGCATAAAACCTCCCTGTACGTCTACACCTCATCAGCCCCCGCTTGTGCGTGTCAGCATTTCTTCATGCATGCCAGTGCATGTACATGCATCTACTGCACACAAGCTGAAGCGGGAGTGTGTGTGTGTACCTGTCAGGTGAGTAGTTATCTTCAGACACACTGTGACGGTCCACTCTAGTGGAGGAGCTGTACTGAGAAGGCCTAAGGTCAAAGGCTGGGTCCAGACTTCTGCTGTGTAACAGAAGCGGACTGAATCACCCCCTTTGCACTTCTCACACCACACACTTCCACTGGGGCGCCTCGATGTGCACGTGAGGCATTTAAACTAACCCACAAGAGAGAATATATCCCACATAGGGGATCTGATATTTGGCTTTAAGGACAGCAGCTCCTCACACTACAAACATATGAGTGACAGAGTTTAAATGCTTATTTTCTAGAGTAATGTGCAGTAGCTTTTGGTTTAGCTAAGTTAATCAAGCATGTGTTAGCCTCTGTATATCAGGATTAAGGCATCAACCAACAAGAGTAAGTTTGTTAGTAAAAGATGTTAATAGGGTAGAAAGTACATCCATGTCAGGAACAAAAAGGAAACATTGTGCTGGAGGTCAGCCCAGCAGAGAGCCGAGCTTTAGTTACCTGGAGGGAGGGGGAACACTGGGAGAGCGCGACCGCGCTCGATTGATATCAGCCGACCGAGAACAGTGATTAGAGGACATCACCTGCTCAGGGACCGACAACGTGGAGCTCTGGAAGTCTCTGCCATTTGGCCGGTAGTCTGTGAAGAGAAGAGCAGACAGAGAGGGATGGTTCTGCATAAATATATCTCCAAAAACTCTGCAGTGGTGCACATTTTCTTTTTTTTTTTTTGTACAAACATAACACCCTGTGAGCTCCCCATATCTTTCAGAGGGTGACAAATAAAAACCTGGAACAGAAATGAAAATAAAGACAGCATGTCACAAATCAAATTTAACTTAACTCATCAGAGAAGGAACAGACTGAGCTTTTTTAGTTAGACTGATTACTTAACTGCAACAAAACTTATAAATCCTATTAAGCTGACTCTCTTAACATCTGTACTGCTGTCTTTACGTTGTACATTAAACATGAAAACAACCTTTGAAAATCTGAAATTATATAATGACTTTTCTTTGCAAGACTGATTAGTCCACTGAACTCGAAAGAGTTCATTAACCTGTAATCAGACGTGGCTCAGCTACAGTTAAGGTCAATGCTTAGCACCATTAAAGCTGATTGATATTCAATCGAGTGTAAAGCACATTAAAATGAGTTAAAGAAAACCATGAATTAGATTTCTAAAAAGGTAGGAAAATTGAAGGTAATGATAGAGAAATGGAGAGTTTCACGTGAAGAAGTTGGATAGATTGATATATCATGTTTTCATTTTGACAGAAACTAGCAGCTTGAAACATTGAACTATAAGGATCTGTGAGGCTGTTCCAAACAAACTACTCAGATTTTAGAATTCAAACTATCGTCATTTACTGATACACTTAATCTTTACACTAGGGATGCTTCAATACTGATCAGTAGTATCGATCGGTATGAGTGGGAAGAGATCCGTGGTGCCGATTTTGTCTTTTTCCCAGCGCTCTTTGCTACTTGATTGAAATGTTGCCTCTGATGCTCTTGCCTTGTTTTTTGCTGCATTACCAGTCTACAGGGTATAAAAGTTTGTAATTGAAAAGAGCTTGTGTACATTCTGAAGAATTATTTTTTATGGTAAATATTTAAATATTTCATGGTATAATAATTTCATCTACTCATTTTTTGCTTTTTACCTAAAACATTACCAGTCTTATCTCACAGTAGAGTATGCAGGTTATTATTCAACACCGGTATCTGATCAGTATCGGTATCGGTCAATTCCAAAGCCCAGGGTGTCAGAATCGGAACCAGGAAAGTTGGGTCGGTAGATCCCTACTTCATGTAATTTGTTATTACATATTCTATTAAAGTGAAAAAAAAAACTGTGTTAATCGTGAAGGGGGTATTTGGTCATTGCAGCATCACAGATATAAGTAACATTTAAGACAGAGTGGGGAAAAAACAGAGTACTTAAACAATAACAACAACAAAAAACAGGACTCCTTAAAAAATAACAAAGTATAATTGAGTGAAATAAATATCAAGTTAGAGTGAATACAGAGTAGCTCCACACCTGGTTTATGTGATTCATAAAGTAACGGCTATAGGAAAAGTAACTTGTGTGAATAAGGTGCAGAAAAAGATCTTCCAAAAAAGAGTGCGATTTCAATATTTAAAGTAAAAAACTTTTCTGTAGCAGCTCTACACGGTAACATAGAGCCAAATGAAACATAGATTGTCTCTTCTGATATGCTGCACCATGCATGAGTACAGCCAATTAAGCATAGCGTAGGAGACTACTAATAATTTGATCTTACTTCAGCTATATAAGTGCATAAACAGAAAACAACAGGACGAGAACAACAACAACAACAACAACAGAGTAGTGTGGACCACAGGAAGGCTAGAAACTACTTTGTGGAAGCTAATGGAGATCCAAACACAGAATAAAGAATAAATAAAGACAGAAGATTACACTAATGTATTTTTCCGAAGCATAAGATTCACTTCTGTAACTCCTCTACATCTCTCAGAAGCAATCAACAATGGTAGCTGAAAAGATGACATAACTGTATTGTACGTGTTAGTGAGAATACAGTATATAAGGATATTATCAGGTCATATTTGAAGTTAATTACGTCAGAGAGTTGATGCAAAGACTGCAGGATAAACAGGCGTGAGGTGGAGTCTCAGTAAAGAATCAGAGGGGCATCCCCTCCACAGAGGATGAAGAGAGGGGGGCTGGCATGGCGAGGCAGGGAGTGTCTGATGAGAATGTTAAAGAGGCTGGAGGAGGGTTTTCCTCTGATACAGAATCATCAGTGAGGTCCTGCCAATGTCTGTCCTCTAGCTGTCCGTCTGTCTGGAAAAAAGTGACTTAATCTATTTTCATTTCAGCACCCAGCCCCCTTTCTGTGGCCTTATCTGCTCATAGGGAAGTACAGCATGACCATGTCCTCAACCTAAAGGACAGGCAGACGTCAAACTAATGACTTTCTACCTTTTTCAGTGTTATTCTCTTCCAGTTCTGGATTATTATTCTACATGCTCATGTTTCAGGCACTTTTCATTCTTCCTCTGCACTTGTCTGAAGATTTCTTCCAGGTAACAGCTCTGCTGCTCCTTTTTGGATGTGCAGCGTGGGTGTGCTGCTGAAGTCTTGTGAGTACAGCAGAACAGGAGCTTGCAGTGCAGAGGCAGACAGAAATCTCAGAGCTCTGCTGCTGATGGGCTGCAGCATTTTAACCTGCTGCTCAGCTATATAACAGGGTTTTTAGGGTTTAAGTCTGGGACGTATTCGAAGGGTAATGATGTGAAGGAGGTTGTGTGAAGGGAGTAAACAAAAAGATAAATACACAGCATGAGAAGCCAGTTTATCACTACACCTCTTCACAGTCTCTTTGCCGTTTCCTTTTTCAGATTTCACCAACTTGCTGTTGACAACTTGACTTACCTGTTATTACCCCCACACCATCTTCACAATCATAGTCCGAAATCTCACTGTCACTTATCCTCTGGGATCCTTGGGAAGAAAAAGGAAGAGAAGTGAGGAGGTGAAGAATCAAATGTGGAGAGATGAGACACACAGGGATGAGATGAGAGTGGGTCATTTTCTTTCCTGTGTTGTTATATGAACCCATCCTTTGTGATAGGCCTACCTGCCTGTCAACTCTGATAAATAAAGCTGCATTTCACTGCAAATCTCTCTTCATCTTTCCTCTTGACACTTGAAAAAAGACACATTCAATCCCTCAGTGTACATGTAGAGGTTGCAGAGCTGATATGGTTTACAGCTCTCCTTTCAGTTGCCTTGTCCCCCCTCTCCTTGCCCTACCTCTTGAAAGTATGACCCCCTCCTTCCTGCTGCCCCCTCCTGCCTTCACTATTCAGTCATCTTAAATCAACTGGGCACATGTGCCTTATCAGAAATGACAAGTGCTGCACTCTGGCACTGCTGCTCCCAACCCCTCATCTCAGTTGGCTGGAGACTTTTTACAGCTGTCAGCTCTTTCACCTCACTCTCACACAAACACCCTGAAAACCATCCTGGTTGTGGAGGCAGCCAGGCCCAGAGTATCCAGCAGGGAGAGTACAGTAAAGCTGTGCTGCAGTACATGAACTAGAGACACTTCAGCAATGGTATGTTTACAAAAAAAAAAAAAAACAGTGATTCTTCAATTTCCTCAACTTCTGCTCTGGATGATTCAGAATAGTAAAGTTTCACACAGGACTCACAAAGTTATCTACACCCACGTAGGAACAATTTTATAAACTTATGCACACCCAAACACAAAAACACAAGCAAAGCAGAATGAGCCATAAGGTTAGCTGATATTTTGTTCATTTTTAAAAGGAAAAATATTAATATCAGGAACAATGAAACTGAATAAACACGATGGGAGACGGGCAAGTGGTCAGACTAAGAAAAGGGTTTTTGAATTTGTCAATTAGCTCTGGGCTCTTTTGCAGTTTTGCAGGACATGGTTGGTTTCAGGGTGGGATTGAGATAGTGGGGACCACTGTGTCCTTAATCTCTGTTTCCTTGGAGGGTGCAAATGTGCTGTAGCCTGAATGGATTTCCAACATGTGGTGTAAAATTGACAAGTTTATCGCACCAACTTGCACCCTTCATGGAAAGAGGGAAGAGAGTGAGGGGACGAGGATGCCTCTCTGAAGAGGAGTGGAGGACACGCAGAGGCTCCTCAGAGCTGCGCTGCTTTTACCTGAGTTCTGTGAATATGAGCCTTTGTCTGTGAAAGCAGAAGCAGTGAGGTAGATGTGACATAGAGATACAAACTCAGACACAGAAACTTTTTAAAACTCAAAACAGTTTGTGATTGACCAGTGGACCTTGATTTTAATCCCCCTTTTATTGACTGTTTATTCTTTCCATTTGTAAAGGCCTTTGTAACCTGTTTTGAAAAGTGCTTTATAATGAAGTCAGTCCCCTACAAATCAAAAAGTTTGGAGTTCAGTCTCAGTCTTGCTGTCTACAAAGTAGGGCTGAACGATTTTAAGAAAAGATTGAATTGCGATTTTTCTTGCAGATATTGTGATTTCAATTCGATTCACGATTTTCTTCAAATTAAGCTTTGGGATATTCACATGTAGGGCCAAACGATTTTAGGAAAATATCAAATTTTTCTGGCAGATATTGCAATTCACGATTTTTTAATCATCAATAGTGATGATAAATAATCTGTTTTCATCAACTTCTACTCCTAAACAGAGGCTTTGTGTTGTTGACCTGCTTACCAGCACTTTTAACATATAGATTGTCTACAAATTTGTAAGACAGAATGTGTATAATACTTGACACAACAGATCCTGAGTCAGTCAGGAGCGCTGCAAAAAATTGCTGCTTTGGCGATCTCAAAATTGCATTGTCTAAAATTGCGATTTCGATCTGAAAACGATAAATTGTTCAGCCCTACTACAAAGGTATGACACTCAACCTGAACTATCCCCATTGGTGCCAGTGCTGTGTGACTGGGATTGGTTAATACTGATGGGGTAATAGCCTCCGCCATCAGTGTATAAATGTGGTGTAAAAGGGTAAATGTGACAAAAAACTGCTTTGCTTGAAGAGTAGTGGAGCACTTTGTGAACACAGTCTGTTTACCATTAGTGATACCAGTAGAAGTAGCTAGTAAGAAAACATCTGTGATGTTATAAAATAAAAATGGAGCACTGGGTGAAATATAGCTGTATCGTTACAGACATAACCTGATTATTGAGAAACCAGGAGTTCAGTCCAGACAGTTTTTGTAACCAGACCAGTGTGGTTTCTTTTTTCTTGCAGTCTTCTTCAGAAGAGTCATGTGGTGTTGTTGTGACTCATCTCTCCTCTTAATTACAGATGGTCAGTTGTCCTACATGAAGTAGCAGGATGACCATGCCCCCTGTTGTCCAACAGTTTTAGGACAGTATCCCAGGTGTGTGACAGCATGTAAACGCCCCTTATCCCTGTTTACCATCCTCTCTGCCTTCTCCCTGATCCCTATATACTCCTTTATCCAACGCTGGGACTTTTTGCTCTTTAAGTAGACAGTAAACTGGGATGAGGGACATTTCATACTGTCCCAAATCCCACTGGTCTGGGTAAAAGAACTGTCTAACTTTGTCATGAGGTGCCAGACCAAATAAACCTTTTTGGACTGCAATTTGGACACGACTACTACATTACCAGATCTACCCAGGTTCGAGACCGTTGTGCGTGCATGCATGCCAGGACTTCGAGGGTGGGCTGAAAAGTTCGTAGCCTGACTAGGAATGAGTTATGCCATAGTGATAAAACTTGTCATGCATTGAATTCAACATTTTATGACACCTACAGCATGGTTTATTTTCAGATTAACTGGCGCGGGTTCAGTGTTTGAGGACTTTGAAAAGTAGAACCAGAGACATTTTGTGAATATTTTTTTAAAAACATCTGCAGAAAAAGGGGTTGACCCTCAAGAAAATTCACGCCAACATTGTTCATACATTAGGAGATGATGCTCCAGCTTTATCAACTCTGAAAAAGTGGGCAGCTGATTTCAAGAAGGGTAGGGAGAGCCTTGAAGATGACCCAAGGTCCTGACATTCTGCCACAGCAACAACGAAGAAAACACTGACCGTGTTAAAAAAAATTAACCATGCTGTAGGTGTCAGAAAATGTATCTGACACCCACAGACATATAAATGTTTGTAATGCATGCCAAATTTCATCACTATGGCATAACTCCTTCCTCATCAGGCTATGAACTTTTCAGCCCATCCTTGTAAGTAGAGTGCTAGTGAGCATGTTAAAAAAAGCTAAAACTTTGGCTACACTTAGATAAACACTGCCCACACTGCTCAAATTCACATTATGAAAATATTAAAGATTTCATTCACCTTAAATACATTGTTTAATTTGCAAATTCAACAAAACATACTTCAAATAATTGTACTTGTAAATAAAGGTTTATAAATACAGCTGCACTTGGTTTAGATCACCTCTAGTATGTTTGGTGACATTTTTTTTCTCATCACAGAGACATTGAACACAGTAAAACCTCTGTGTTCCTCCCTCTGTGTCTCGCTGGGATATTGGGAACTTACTAATACACAGAGTAGGGATTTCAGCTTGCAGTCTCAAAAGTAAGTAATAAATAAAAAAAGCTGACCTCACCTTGTTGGCATCTTTGAGTGTGCACAGAATATGTTATATCTCCCTGCGTTATGTTTTCTCTGCTGAATGGTCACTCTAAAAAGTACATCATGTGTTCTGTGGCGTGCGTCAGAGACAAAGAGGTTTACGTACTCTGCAGCCGCCGTGTTGGACTCTCTCCGTGGAGCTGCCTGCGCTGAGCGTTCGGGGAGGCACGTGGGAGTGGGATGGAGGACACGTCGTGGGTTTGTAGCTTGTACCAGTGCGGCTCATCATCCAGAAGAGCAGTCTCTAGTTCAATGAGGATCTGTAAAAGGAGAAAAGCCAGGTAATCAGGTGTGTTCTTCTCAGGCATGGAGTGCGTCTCAGTGTTTTTGCTACAGGTGAAGGAGTCTTTGACTTTCACTGTGTAGAAATTAAAATGTAGCACATGTCTGGCGTTAGTATGTCATGTTCCCTCGGCCTCTTCTCTCTCTGGTACTGTCAGTAGGGTATGTGTTATTATTTATTATTTTATTTATTGAACTTATTAATACTGAGTGCCTTTATGTCTCGGTTATGGCAAGTTGTCGTATCAAACAGCCTCAACACGTGTATGTGTTAAAGAAGAATGCACATCGATACTCGAAAGCTAAAACACAGTAAAAATATGTTATTGACTTAAACATTCACTGAGGTGTGAACTGAGGGAGGTGAATCATACAGGCAGGCTAACAGGTTATAGCTAGGTCATGCTAGCTTGGCACCTTAATAACTTTATCCCAGACCTACTTGTTTATTCATTTGTTTATTTAAACAGTGAACAGCCATTTATCTGTACCAGAGTTAGCTATTGGCCAATTAACACCTTTGTTGTAGACATGCTAGTTAGGTCTGATACATTTTAAGACATAATCAATATTTTTAGTTTTACTTAGCATTAGCTTAGCTTAACCTCATTTTTCATTTTATCTGTTTTTCTTCAGTTCTGAATCTCTCTGCCACATTAAATTTACCATCAACTGTCCTTTGTATTGTAATGTTGATACGTTTCTATGGAAGCAACAGCTTCCATCTGCCCTACAGCCACTGTCTGGCTGCTGCACTGCATTACAGCCAAGACAAGTAAGAACAATGGATAAAATAAATTTTAAAGATAATATAACAGTAACATGAATTATTCAATTATTCTTTCAATAATTCTTTCAATACACTAAAATCTGAATATTTGAAAATTACAACTAATCCTTTATACCTTCACATTTAAATTAACACTATTTCAAGCTTTTATTAAAGATTTTAATAAAGATATTAAGACTACGATATAAACCTGACCTTAAAAAGGCACCAGTCTATGGTGCAAAGACAAACCAGAACTGTTTCAGACTGTCATAGAGCTATAAAATATAGCCCATTATTATGTGTTAATGTGATAATCATGTAGCTCAGGTGAAGAGCTAAACTTCTATACGTCTGTAAAAGATAACACAATGTCTTGTAGTGTGAATTTTTAAATTTGGCACACTTGCAGAAAGAAAACACAAGTTCTTCTTGAGATGAAAAGATGATTTAACAACACATTGGTGAATAAAGATTAAAGACTTAAGTTAAAATCCCTGAAAAATGCTGCTTTAAAGAATGTTGGGCTGAACAAGTGAATAAAATAAAGTGGGTACTGCATCAGCCTACTTTGAACCAGGAAAACCCCAGTAATGCTTTTAACTAGCTTAAAAGTCTCCTTAAAATAAGAAAAACAAAATATATTACTACTTCTTTTTTTCTAAATGTAATAAAAGTAACAGAGAAGACACTGCTGTAATGCTCAAAGCCCCCTCTGTAAGGCTCTTCTTCAGTCTTGTAGATATGGATGGATAAAGTTTCACCCACAATTAAAAAAACAACAAACAGATATCCATGCGTAAGGTGTGTTATTATGTTGTCAGAGTTTTATCAAGAGCCTGATGAGCCAAACCAAGTTTGACAGAGTCCACACTGTCCCTGATGGGTGGGGTGTGTGGATCTCTTACCTCTCCCAGGAACTCGCTTTCCTCCTCCCTCACCCGGGCTTGGTCCCACAGCGTGATCTCCAGCATGCGCTCCCGAAACTCCCGCCGGTGCACCGGCGAATACATAAAGGTCTGGTTCCATTTGGGCTCTAAGGATTTCTTTACCGTTTTTGTTCTCCTCTTGCTTTTGTCGCTGGAGGAACAATAATTCAAACTGTTTTTATTTACAACCATGATAGAAAAGAGCCACGAATACAAGAAGTCAACAGCACCACACAGCACGGAGCACAAGATAGAGCATGCTGGTGATGAGATGAGATGATGACCTATTATCTCGCTGAACATGTCCACTTAGTGTATCCACTAAACATCCACTTCCTGCCTTTTTCAACAGGAGCACAAAACGCTTCTCAACAAAATCTACCAGTTAGTCAGTATCTGAGGAGCGGGGCTCAATCCCAGGCGGTCCACATGCTGAGGTGTCCTAGACACTTAACCGCAAACTGCCCCCAGCAGCTGTGTCAGTGCCGTGTGAATGGGATTAATTAATCCTGATAGCGCTTTACACAGAGGCCTCTGCTGTCCGTGTGTGGATGTGTGGTGTGAATGGGTGAATGTGACAAGCAATATAAAAGCGCTTTGAGTGGGTGAACACGAAAGAAAGCGCTTTATATATACAGTCCATTTAGCCCATTTACACTCTATTTTTATTCATATAGCTCCTGAGAAGCTAACGGCTACAGAAGACCCTGTGGTACCACGCCAACGTCACAGAGAATAAACTCAGATTCTCTTTTCAAATACATCTAAACTTCCCCACTAATGTTCAGCATCTGATCAAATGAGTCACATGATGCGTCGTTGAATGATCTGGGTTTACAGTCACTGTCTCAACTCTTACCTTCTATCAGGGAGGAAGTAGATTTTGACGTAAGGGTTCCTGGGCCGGCCATCTTCCCTGGGTGGCAGGTCTTTGGCGCCCAGGATTGTGACGATGAGCTGATGGCCCACTTTGTCATACCATAGTTTGACCTATGGGAGAAGAGGAGTCATAGCCTAATGAGAGACTGCTCAGACCCAGAAAGACTTACACCATACAGAGTTAAATACAGGAGAAGACGACTTAATCAAATCATATATTAAAGTTACAAAACAATCAATTTTTACAGGACAGAACCGGAAGAGTCTTCTCTGGTATTCAACTTCTGGGTAAAAAAAAGGAGGGTGTCTGCCTCTCAAAATGTTGTCATGTCAGGTCACATGCTTGGTGTGCAGTTTGATAATAGTGCTCATGAACTTAGTGTTTGAGTGCTTATATGATGTGAAAATGCAAAACATGTCAAAACAGTATCAAACTGTTATCCTGACACTTCAATTCTGAGTGTTCCTTCATGAAAAGATGTGTTTTGGGAGATATGTGTTTGCTTTCTGTATTGTCGTTGTTTCAGTTGCTCCTAGCTTTGGTGTTTTGAAGCGTATGTGTTTATGCTCGTCATTAAAAAACTTCTCCTGCAGGGATGAATAAAGTTTATTGAATGGAACTGAATGCAATTGGCCTGAATGTCACTTCCACTGAAGCAAACTGAAATAAAATGCTCAAGGCAACATGCTCTAAAATCATTAGTGTGCTCAGTAGAAGTAATACAGTTTACAAGTGTTGATGTTGCCTCTCATAGTACTCCCTCACATATTCTCCAGGCATCAACATAAAGAAATCAACCATGCAGTTGTGTGAGGAATAAGGACAGGTCACACTGGAAGGGAAGTATGGACTTCAAAAGAGGACACTTAGAAGAAGACAGAAAGTCAAACTGAAGCCTGAAAAAAATCAGATGAAATGAGAAGTACGACTTCTAAGCTCTCGTCCATACTTCTTCAGAAAGGTTACATGAAGAGCCCGCACAGTGTAAAACTACTGGTTTGACATGCAGCTAAAAGCATTCAACACAAGTCAAAAGATTTCACTGGCAAGAACAAACAGCAGAGGGCTCTAGTAGGAAAAACAAATTGTACCAGATGACTTCTGAGCTTTACAGATACTTCCAATAACAACTAAACCCTTTTTACAAAGGCCTGTCTTAAAATCATAAAGATGGTTTTTAACAGTGTTGAAGTCGAGTCACTTAACTTTGAATCCAGATTGAGTATCATGTCTTTAGTGTTTGAGTTAAGTCTGAGTCAAGTCCCTCTTTTATGAGTCTAAGTTGGGTTATTTAATACAAACAGGCTCTCCTTAGGGTCTCCTGACCACTCACTGTTTGAGCCTGACTGACCGAGTGAGACCTTATGCATGAATGAAAACCCATTTTATCTATTACCAAAAGATTCAGAGAGTGAAATTACTGATAAGTGCACACACTTCACATGGAAGTGCAGTCATTACTTCGGCTGTGGAGGATCACCACAGATGACCGCTAAATTGAAAAATAAAAGCAACCCACTGGGTTTATTTTTGTTATTGCATTCAATCAAAATTTTAATTATCCAAAAATCTTTGAACTTCTTTAGCTCGCAAACATGACCGGTAGCTTAACGTTTCGGACATCCATGTTAGCTTTTGCATGACTCATCTTTTTTCTGAATGCACACAGAACAGGTCTCTTTTAGTTTGAACGTTTTCCTGTCTTGCTCTTAATGCTTTTTAAAGGTAGAGTCTGCAGGATTTTACTCAAAAGTAAAATGTCAATTTTTACAGGAATAGTCCTGCTCAATCGTCACTTCTGGGCCTCTAAATATGTGTCAGTGTCTGTGTCTGCCACGAACTCTCTCCTCAGCCTGTATGTCAATGTTTTGTAAACTAGATGTGGTTACACCAGCCAATCACAGAGCACTCAGTGCACAAGTGACTTTGCGTGCTGGTTGGCGAGTATAAGAAAATACAAAATTGCACAAAGCATGGAGCAGAAAAAAAACCCAACCAAAGTGAAATGAGGTGCCAAACAGATAAAGCTTTTTACTAAACAAGGGTGAAACTTGGCCCGGCTTTAAATCACTTTTGGGCACTTGGAGAGCAGCTTGGCTGAATAGCAACGTGAGTTAGTTTTCTGCTAACCAGGTATGCTTCAAATAACCCGTCATTAGCTTGTGCTAACGTGCCAAGTCAGGTGGATGGCTTTCAAGTCTCTCCCATGTAGAAACAGGATGCTACAGGTGGTTGCTGGGCTGGTGACTGTGTTCAGGTTATCACAGTCAGAGGTAGTGGGTGTGTGTGCTGCTGCTGGCACTGAGCCAAGGAGGAGGAGCCCAATTTGAATGTTGTGTTTGGTGACAAGTAACAAAAATTACTGCAGACTCTACCTTTAACATGTTGGACATGTTGCACGGATTTTAGTTGTATTTACTGTAAAGCATTTGAAGCAAAAACACCTGATTTGTGGCACATGCAGGCAAACACACATGCCCTAACCCTAAACAAACAAAAAAAAAATCATCAGGTCCTTTTCAAAGAGAAAAAATAAATCAATAAAACAAATGTTCTTTATCAATGAATAAGTCTGAGTTTGCCTCCACGTCTTCTGGGTACCTAAGAAGTCAAAGTAGAAGTACGAGTCATCTTTGCTTGGATCAAAGTCTAAGTCTAATTTTGAGTCTTAGTCCTGAATTTGAATACCATAACACTGGTAGTCATAAACACTGTCCAGGAAACATAAGTAACAAAAGAAAAAAATGAATTGGTTTTAACATCACGTCTATTAATTTTATAGATGATTTACTAAAACATAAAACAGGAACACAAATACAAATGAACTAGGTCAAACGACACATGACAGATAACTCAGAACGTCAGATTCTGCTCCATGCCACGTTTGAGCTCGATCAATGAGTCTGCAGACTCTTGCAGTCAGTTTTTGGGGTACTCTTAAACAAAACAACATAAAAGAACAGTATCTGTGAGGTAAGACTGCAAGCAGGACTGTTGCAAGATACCTCAAAAAATAAAAGAAAGAAATTATAAAAAGACGCACTGATGTTTCAAACTGTGGATTATAAGAGACTCTGTGACTGAAGCAAAGCTTTCAAAGCTTTGTTCAGTTTGATGTCTGTTATTAGAGAGGTACAATTTGCTTATAAGTTTTCTCTCATCCTGAGGGAAAAATGCAGTTTGTTTCCAACACAGGACAGTGGACTTGGTACTCTTTCACTGTAACATGAAATGAAGGCAAAATGACCCACAACACGGTTCCTCCTGTGGATAAGTGAGGGGACCTGGGTTTCATGTCACACTGAAACGAGAACTGAAGCCTTTTGTCCCAAAGTAATTCAGGGAGACACCCTCCTGCATTGCCAAAGTTACTGCATGTGTAATCCAAGGATCATTAAAGTCTGGTGTCAAATCAGGCAATGGAAGAGTGTCTCTTCAAAGGTGAGCAGATTAGTTGAGCATGCACTGTCAAGAAATAATAATGTGAATGGGTTAAAATGAGTTATAACAACTCTCCTCATAACAGTGATACCAAGAAATCAAACTGAGGAAAAATGACACAATGCACTGCACTGAGAGGGAAACTCGTAGCTGCCACTTCCCCCCGAATGCATTTTCAAAGTATGGAAACAGAAAAAGGCCAGTCGACAGTCAATGAGCAAATACCAAATAGTTTGTGCCCTGCAGACAGGGCCCATTACCTGGACCCTAGGGGGAAAAGGCGTTGTTCTTCTACTAAGGCTTTGGCTCTGGATAAGCAAAATTAATCAGCAAAAAAGAAAAAGAAAAAAGAAAGAAAATGCATAAAACCAAAACCCCATAAACAACCACAAAACTTCAATACACCTAAAAAAAGAGATTTAATCCTGTGGGTTTAGTCTTAATTCACTTTCTCCTCTTTTACCTATATTTTCTCTTCTTTGCTGATTCCTTGTCTCTAAGCTTCTCTCCTCTTTTCTGCACAGACTCTTTGAAATCATCAATGACTCACAATTATCTCTTCCCCTTTCTTATACTCTGGAAAATTTGCTCCCCTGCTCCACGTCTTGCGTCAAAGTGACGTTAGACACTTCTTATTCCTTAACTCAATAAAAAGACTGCTCCAAAAATATCTTACTATAGGTCTCTGCTGTGTTGGATTACTCATCTTACAAGGTCTTTTCAAAGAACTCAACGGTTTGATGATGCAACGCTTTACCCATTTACCCCTCCAGGGTTTTTATACAAGATAACTGACAAAACAGAGTAGCCTGGCTTTCCTTTGCTCGAGCTGCATAATCAATGCACATTTTTAAGAATACAATCAAAATATACTCATATGTTTCCAATAGAAGCCAAAAAATCTAACAAAGCAGTGTCTTTTCAGAGGATTTTACATGTACGCTGTATGACATGCTGAGGTCACTCACTGAGAGCTGTCCTGACAGGTACTGGGGGGCGTCCCTCAGCATGCTGGGACTCATAGGGGACGTGACGGAGATGGACGGGCGATCCATCTTCTGAGATTCAAAAGAACTTGAACCTGACCGAGCACAGAGGACACAGTTACATCCACAACAGCATTGATGTTTTTACTATGTAGTTTTAGCATCATGAGTAGAGGCAGGAAATTTACAAGTCCTGAGACATTTCCTCTTTGATGTTTTCAGACTGATTCACAGGATAAAACAGGATAAGAAAAGAGGTTTAAGAAGACTTACTTGATTCCAGTTGTGCATGTGTGCTGTCTGGTATCCTTGGAATATCGCTGGGAGAAAGAAACAACAGAAAAATGTTAGCGTTACGAAAAGGGGAGAGGGAGAGGATGGAAAAGATCAATTTGAGCTAATGCTGACTGCACTGTGCCGTAATGACTGTAAGCACCACATTAGTCTTGATTCACCCAGAAGCTCCCTCAGCAGCACAAAGCAGGTCAGATATAAGAATCGACAAAGGTGCTGCTGTTTCCCTTACTGTTAACCCTTTACAAAACAACCAGGAGGGGAGGGTGTACAGGAACAGAGGCCAAAGCAACAGAGGACTGTCACTTTGTCTCGTATGGGGCGTCGTTGGTCTGAGCTGACTGAGCCACAGCCAGAGAGGCTAGGTCGCATATATTAAATATGTTGAATGAGAAACTCAAGTCTTCATTTTCAAAGGAAGTTTTTTCAAATTATTTTTTAGTAATGCTTGTAGAAAAAAGCCACAATGGGATACAAAATCCTATAATTTCGGACACTTGTTCATTTTACGTCTTCTGCAAAGAATTATGAATGACAGTATTGGTGCTTTTAATAACTGTCGTTTACTTTTTGTTTGTTTGTTTGCTTTTTTTAATTTCACTTATGATACTTATTTGTGATTTATGTCTTTAAAATTGTCTCTGCGTTTTACATGTAGTGTTCTATTTTCTCATGTGATCTGCTGTGATATTTTATTTATTTTCCTGTACGGCACTTTGGTCAACTGTGGTTGTTCAAGGGCTTAAAAAATACAGTTGTTTTGGATTGGACTAGCTTAAACCAGGGTATGTTTAAAACCACACAGTTGTTAAATTTATATAAAATGAAAAAAAAAAAAAACTTTAAAAATGACATCTAAACCTCCATATGCTGCCATTGCACTGGCTTCTGGGCAAAAACCTAGCTCTTAACCTGGTAAAAGAGGGGATATTTTGCTTTTTATAGGCTGTTCATGATTTACAGTTAGTTTTTCTCTCCCTAGTGTTTCAGAAAAAAAGCTTATTTCAGTCTCTTTTTTAAACACTTAATTTTGGCTGCTGTTTCTTTAAGAATGCTCCTCCCACAAACCCCCTTTCCTCCGATTGGCTGGCTCTGTAGAGGCCTGTTGGGGGCAGAGCTATAAGCAGACCTTTGTGTTTGAGGCCCACCCCTCCTCTACAACCACTATTTAAAGGACACTGGACCTTGTACGACAGAATCACTATTACTTCCTGGTTTCTGGCCCCATTTGTGAGTCTAAGGTGATGGTATAGACACACCCTTAACTCCAGGACATGACCTGATCAGTGATGCTTTAAGAAGGCTTGAGAGAGAATTTTGAGTGCCATTAAAAAGAAAATTTCAAAAAAGGGAGGAGTTTTTAATGACAGAGGAAATCACATGACTTCCTGTTCACCGTAGGGGGCGCTGTCCCTTAAAAGAAGCATGTATATGTGTTGGGGATAAGACACTCAACGTGTGTGCATTTTGGTCCTGATCCAACATTGTACAAGAGAGTAATCAAGATTTTCATGAAGCGGCAAAAAAGTCAAGTTTGGTGGTCATTTGTGGCCACGCCCATTGAGATTATAACAATCCTTTAATAACTTTTCATCTTCAATGTGTTTAGTAAACACAGGAGAAGTCTCATTTCAGCACGTCTTGTGAAGATCTGTTGCTATTTTTAGAACGGACAGTTTTGATCAGTTCACAGACAGATTTAGACATTTCTGCAACACAAGGACATCTAGAAGTTTGAAAATCTGGACTCGTATAACATAGAATGATATCCATGTTTACTTGTTACTCATTTCATGAGGTGACAGGGGCCAGGAACCAATCCCAGCTTTGACTACGAAAGAGGTAGCCAGGTATTACAGACAGGGTGAAGGGCAGAGTGTGTTTGCAGAGACGGCTCACCCTATAGGCCGTGAGACCACAAGCTCCACCTGTGGCTCAGGCTTGGATTCAAGAATGATATTGTAAACTTCTTTAAATGTGGCTCCTTGTAAAAGCTTCCCGTTCCACTCCAGCACCTGGTCACCTGTGAAAACACCACAGACACACAGGTAATGTTTTTACTGCTGTCTGTGGAATAAAACAAATGTTTATGCACTTTTAGAGCATGCTAAACATGAATTCACTGCATGAAGAATGTGTTTAAATACCTGGTCTGAGGTGTCCAACAGTGTCTGCTAGACTTCCTTTCCTCACTTTAGTGATAAAAGCACAAAGTCTACCAGATTCTGTCATCTTGCCACCAACCACCTGTGGAAGCAGAGAGGTGTTGTTAAAAACATGAGTCAGCTTTGATAGTCTGAGTTTGCTGCGCTAAGAACACTCATCACATGCATCCCATTTTAATGATACTCAAGTTTTTTTCCGCTAGAAGTATCCTGCTAATAACTATACTTTGGCATTTGCCTTAAAGGTATTCACTGTCAGTCTTAAGGGGTAAAACTGCATCTGTGATTTGTAAATCTGTCCAGAGCTGTGGTGTCTCCCCCAGGAGCACGCTGTGGTGGTGCTGCTCTGTGTAGCAGTGCTCACTCGTGGGCTGGAGCTGTACTGTACAGTCCTGAGCTGCTGTACTACATTCTGCTCAGCTTACATGGGCATCATACAAATAAAAATCCCTCTTAATGGCAGCTGAATGCCAACATACAAAGGAGCTTAGGGAAGTCTGCTAAATGAAATGGCTTTATGTAACAGGCTGGAGCCAAAGAGGGAGGCTTGTGGAGGAGAAGAGAGGAGGAGGAGGAGGGAGAGACATGGACGGTGAGGGCGAGGCTGGCAGCCTGACTGATGGACTGACTGGCTAGATTGCCGAGTTGGCTGGCTGCTGCTGAGCGGACAGAAACGCGCAGAGGCACTGAGCAGACACAAACATGCCATTTCAGGAGGCTCATTCAATCAGTAATGATTTTTCCCCATCTTGTTGTTTCCTGTTTCTCTCTTCATGGCCCAGCGTGCTCCTGAGGACTTTGACTGCTCAGCTCTTTTACCAGCGTGCACCACCTACAGATTTATATAACAGTGAAAAAGGGAAGGGAAACCAAAGCATCTGCCACAACAAAATCCAGGGACGCGCTTTGGCAATGTGGTGGATGGCGACAGATAACTGAGGGACACAAGGTTTAAATCACAGGAATTAAAATACTGACCAATGGAAGTGGGGTTTTCACTAAATGCACAAGACCACACACGTTTGGAGTAATAATACTTATAAACTAGTGTAATGTTCTCTTATTTACTTGGAGCTGTTCATATGGATCAGAAAAATTTGGAAATAAGGGAAATCAGGAAAATAAAGGTCAGACCTCCACCAAGCATATCCTGATTGTCACCAACACTTTAGTCCTACTTTAATGTTATACTCCCTTTCAGCAGACTGTCTGCTACAATTTGGTGTTAGTCGCAGGTTTGTACGATAATTTGTTACCTGACAGTGTTGAAAATGTATGATGACCCAGTACATATTTCATATTCCAGATCTTAGTATCCAGAATATTGCCAGGATCTGGATCATACTTTTACATCTGTCAGAAATTATGGTGACCTTGTCTTGTATTGTTTTGCAAAGCAATCTGACCATTTATGGTGGAGTTATATACACATATGGTGAAAACAGCCCTATCTCACAATGAAAAAGAATCCTTAAAAAAAAGTCCTACACCCAGACGGTGATCCAGATCACCTCCAAAATTTAATCACTTCTTCCTTATCCCAATCTGAACATTTCCTGAAAATTTTATCAAGATCCGTTTGTAACTTTTTGAGTTTTGTTGTTCACAGACAAACAGACAAACTCCCAAAAAATAACCCTCTTGGTGGAGGTAAATATCAAATATCAAATCTATTAATCAGAAACCTCAATGTGTGTTGAATGATGAGCACAAACACTGAAATGAACTTAGACAATATCAATATTTGGAGAAAGGAGAATGCTTTATCAGAAAAAGAAAACAGTAAAAAGTGAAACTCACACATCTAAGGTGGTTTAAGGTGAAAAATACATTTTTTAACCTGCTTTTGGAAAAATGATGAAGCTCCAGCATAAAGCTTGATGATGCAGCGCCACAGTTTGAAATGTTCAGCGTTTTTATTCCTGCTTACTTCATAGACAACACTGACAAAATCATTATCAGCTCACCTTCAGACCAAGCAGAGCTCCTGAGTCTCGAGGCACACTTCCATCTTTCATGCGCTTATTGAGCAAAATTCGCCCTATTAAGCGATCTCCATCTTTGGACGGCTGCCACGTCACTGGGTGCTACAAGGTCAGAGCAACAACACACCTTTTGTTTAACAACTCATCCACTCCAATTTGATTACTTCACAGCAAAGCAGAGCAGTGTTCATAGAGAAAAGGGGGCACGGGGGAAGTATTCACTCAGGGGGAACAATTCACACAAACTCTGATGACTCTCCAAGACTGTAAACTTTTTAGATAGTTTTTCATTTTCTACAAGATGAAACGTGTATTATTCTGCAGCTAAACATGAGCAAAACTATTGATGGAAACACCTCACACAGTAGTGTTTGATGTTATTTCTAGAGCTTGTGTGAACCTGCCAGTGTGAGGGTGGAGTGAGCTTCATGCAGCATCCCATGCAGAGTAAAGCAAGCAGCCCCAACACTCCTCCAACCAGCTCTTCAAACAGAGCAGGAACACTGGAGTCTAACCCCGGTGCTGCATCACACACAACATTAAGTCACTGTCAGGTGGAATAGTGAGGGGGAAGCAGATAGCAAAAAGTGGGGGGAAAGGTGAAGATACAAGAACAAATGAGTTGGACCATGAGGTGCAAGTTTAAAGATCTAAACAGATGAAATAAACACGGCACAGAGTAAAGCCATGAGACACAGGTAGGGTGAAGTCACAGACGCGCAGTGGAAGGGAAAAAAGAAAAACAAATGTTTCAGTTTTTTGTGCAAAACAATTCCAGTCTTTCCTGTTTTGTGTTCTTACAATAACTGGGTTTTGCTCTAGAAGTGAGTGGAAAGTTGAGCAGGGGGCAGGTTCTGTCTGGACTGGGTGCTGTGGGGTAGGGTAGCAGAGTGAAAAGGAACGGGCCTGAGTAGAGGTGTTCCAACTGCGCTAAAAAGGACCGCTGCAGAGCAAGAACACAACATACGGAGGAGAACCAGCATGCAACTAGGAGAGACCCACATTCCTGTGTGCCATGACAAACAGAGAGGTTGTGTATCGATGCTCTTCTTTTACAACAACTGCAAGATGTGTAGTTTCTGATTGGGGAGCAAAACAGCAAGTACAGGTAGCAAGCAAGAGGGTGTCCCCAAGAGACTGTTTTAAGGCAACACCAAGCTAGGTGAAGCCACAAGTCACCGGAAAACAAAAAGGAACGAAATCTCAAGGTAAATCCATTTAAACAACGTCAAATAAAGTTAAAATAATAACAAAATCATAATATAATAACAAAACATCTCACCTATTTACACTTGGTGACAAATAGCAAACAAAGACTGGATGGGTAGGTCATAAATCATAAAAACAAAATGCAGGCTAGATTGTCTCAGTACCTTCTCACTATGGCTATGCTCCTCGTTTAGGGTTGTGCTACTGCACGTATCAACTCCCGAGTCTTTAACCTGCGGTTCACACCATGCCAAGTCCTCTTCAAATGAGTGGCCCCCAAAGCGCACCATTTTCTTTTGCCTCTCAGATAAGGTGTGTGTCGGCTCGGACATAAATGCTTGCTCAATAGTTTTTCTTTTTCCCCTTTGACTGTCCCCTACAGGTGTGGGATAAAAACAGAAAGAAAAACAGAAAAAAAACATGCAAAGGTGTAAATAAAACGAAGGAAACATGAAATGACAAAAGACTGTTGGAGAGGGGAGGGTGGGGAGGAGAGAGACAGAGAGAAGGAGAGAGAGATGGGGGTCAAAGGGCATGGGAGGGGGGGGTCAAGGCAGGGCTCCACATGTCTCACCAAAGACATTGGGGAGGCCTCGCTGCTATGCCAAGATGCATGGTCCCACCAATGGCCATCCAAATCTCCTGTAAGGTGGGGGGGAAAGGGCGCACGTTCACGAGAGAGGACAGCAAGAGGGAGCAGTGAGGACACCACAGAGCACAACGTACGGACAGGATCACACAAAACACTCACACACAGGACTAACAACTCATTCAGTCATAATACACACACACACGCACACACACTCTCACATACTGCTCAGAATCACCCTTTACAACTTTAAGGAGGAGGCAGAAAAATGCTGCTCAGGTAACAACACACTGATATGGCTTAGACTGTAAAATAATAATAGTTTTTTGAACTTGTTCCTTATCATTCCAGCAGGACATTAAAACCTCAAAATTAATCTTTATGAAAAAGAGAAATGAAACTTTTATTTTGTTCAGACATTGTGTTTTAACCTTGTACACAACACACCATTTGACTTCATTTTGCCATGTTTGTCTTTTTTTTTTTTTTTTAGTTTTTCTCCCCCAAACTTATTGTTTCATGTGTTGGTGTATCCATGTTTCAGATGTAGGCCCAGATGCCTTCCAGTCATCGATCGCCTGAGGTCTTTTCACTAGCAACTGCTGTCAAAGCGCTCTTGGGCAAGACACTAAACTCTATGAGTAAATGGGATTACATCACTACTAATGGGTAGAATGTCACATTACATGGCAGCCTCTGCAGTCCGTACATAAACGTGTGTGAAAGACTGGACAGACTACAACAGCATAATCATTTAATTCTTCTAATTGACTTTATTTAAAGGGACAGTGCAGATTTACTAACACTCTTGGAAATTTGCAAGTTAGCCAAAAAGCTTTTTTTCTGTCTGTAGTCCCAGGCCAGATGTTTAAAAAAGTGATCTAGAGAATCAAATCAAATCAAATAAAAACTGGATAAACATTTGGGAATGCTATTCCTCTTTAAAGTTTATGTATTTCTTTGTTTTGACAATTAATATGGTGTCAGCAGTATTGCGGACAGTAATTTTTAGACTTATTGGCAGAGGTGTCAAAAGTATTCACATTCATTACTCAAGTAAAAGTGTAGATACAAGGGTTTAAAAAGACTTTTGTAAAAGTTGAAGTATCAACTCAAGCTTTTTACTTAAGAAGTGTAAAAGTACTGGTTTCAAAACTACTTTAAGTATAAAAGTAAAAGTAACTTCAAGGGTGGAAAATGCCATTAAGGTCAAAAGCTGAGGCTGTGCCACAGGAGCCTATAATTCATATAGTTCATACAGTTCATCCCCCTCCTCAGTCTCTGCCACGAACATCTTCATACTATGCTACCTACATCTGTTTTGTCACAGCTGAAGTGTGGCGTGATTTGTGTCATGTGCAGGTGTGATGGATCGTGTACAAACCAATAGGGTGTTGGAATGGTATTATGTTTATACATCTCATTCATCCACAATCAAATTGTCTCTTTCCGGATGATGTGGTTTCAGTGATTTTGGGACAGGTTTTTACTGTTTTTGGTGTGTGTCTTTTTGAACAATGACAAGCTGGAATGAAACTGGAGTGGCAAGGCTATTTTTAAAACTTGTGAAGTAGAAAGTACAGATATTTGCCTGAAAATGTAAAGAGTAGAGGTAAAAGGTTGGCAAAAAAAAAAAAAAATTACTCAAGTAAAGTATAGATACCTTACTTAAGTAAGATAACGACACTTCTGCTTATTGGGATGCTACAGAACTTCTAAAGTCAGGTTTAGCTGATTCTATCTGACCTCTTCTCAAACAAAGTGGTATTTGCTGTGGTTAAACCCTGTATGAACTTAAAACTGACTTTGACTCAACAATACATGGACAGTTACTCTTTTCATCATCTGCTTTTTGTGTCAAATGCTTTAAGCTTCATCAATGTGGGGGACACCTCATAATTTTTCTGTTTCTATTTAATAACGAAAATACAGTTAGGTGTTTCCTAGATATAGTTTCACATGAGCTAGACACTTAAAGTAGTCAGCATGTATGGAAAATTAAAGGTGGCTGTTCAACTTGTTTTATTTTCTGTATCTGACATTTTGATTGAAAGGACCTACTTTACATAGGTTATTCCCAATGTCTCATTAAAATTAATGACCAAAGACTCTAGGCGAGTCCTGGAGTTTCTCTTGTTTCAGTGATGAAATTATCATACTACTTTATTGCTCCCCTAATTCAATTCTTTAAATTGCCTCGATATGTGTCAAATAATCACAAACCTTTTTGGCCTCAAAGTTATCTGCCTACAGACGGTGTGTCTCTGAGGTGGACCTGATTCACACGTCTCTTTGAGCGCTGTATCACACATTGAGATCCCCAGCTAAGCTGAGCCCATTGACTTATAAACAGACATAGCAATCCCAATCTCAGGAATGATAAATACTGAGCACACAGACTGGTCCGTACTGTCTGTCATTGTCTCCTGGATTGAGCAATAGGTTGCTCCCTAGATTGTTGCTGTAGACAGCCTGCTGCCTTAGACCTACCAGACCGCAATTACTACGACTATTAATAGTGTCCCCATCATCATGATCACTACAACACTGAACTATGAACTCCTTCCATGTCTCTTTCTTTCTGCTCTCTCCTCTATCCCTAAGACAGTCTCTATTTCACATGAGTCTGGTCCTGCTCGAGTTTTCTGTCTGTTTGAGAAGGTATATTCTCACCGTAACTGAATAAATGCTGCCAGGTCTTCACTCATGGTGGGTTAGTATGAGACAAGACACCTTAATGCTTTGATAAAACATTAGCAGGTCACATTTTTCATCATCCGACAGACACAGCATGCAGAAGTCTGCTGTGTTTAACTGGACTTTCAGACTGCTGTACTTAAACTGACCTCAATCTAAAGTGCAACCAGACAGAGCTTAAAGAAGCTCCCATTACAACGTCTGTACTTAGCACCTGCGGACTCACAGCTTGAAGAAAAGAGGCTGAGCAAAAGTATGTGGTATGTACGCTTAAGTTAGGATAACGATTTTAGAGAAGGGAAGTAAGGGAAGCACTTTTTGTGGGTAAATCATTATCTATAACCTTCATTTTGATGTTTCCATAACAATGAACTCACAGTAAGTATTTGATCAGCCGGTAAGCTTTGCATGCAAAACTAACTTTCCTGTTCTAACAGATATGTCCTGCTCTCCCAAGTGGACGCACAGAGCAGAGAGATGAAGAGCACCTTCAATTTGATTAAGAGGCTTAAAAATCCCAGCTAATTAGATGAGTGTAAAAAATTGAATCTGGAGGTGGTGCTTAGATTCCCACAGGAGAGAATTATGGAAGTAAAAACAGACTGAACGATGAGGCTGTGGTACGACGGAGAAATCATTTCAGTTCAGAGAGATACTGCAGACAAACTGGTCTTTTCTTTGTCCTGAGACTTCTGTGAGATGCAGCTAACTGGTACGACAGTTATGAAACCAACACAGTTTTACTCTAACTGGATGTAAATGAAGCTTTGTATTTACATGAATGCTGGTGGCTGCAATGAACCTCAGGGCTACAGGAACAGGTAAGGTCATCTGAAAATACTTCACTTGTGCAGGGCCGCAGCTTTATACATCACATTACTCACACTTCACTTCCCCTTCAAAGACTTGTACAAACTAATGGATCTATACAGGACAGGCCTCCTTCAGGCATTATCTGGCTAAGGATTCAATCTCAGGGAAATCAGGGAACTCTGATGGAAAAGTTTAAAAATAGACAGGCCCTCAATGTAAAGAAGGAGGCAGTGCGAGGCTGGAGTATACAACGATAAAGAGGTAAGAAGTGATTCTCAAAAGAAAAGAGAAGAAGTATGGACAAAGCCAGACAAAGACAGCTACTGTGTAAAAGTACTTCCTGTCTTAAACTCCCCTGACAAGGTCAAAACATTTAAGCCAAAAAAAAAGGAAAATTTAAAACCCAATTGGATACATCAAGGATCTTGTTTACACTTTTTTAACAAGAACAATGAAAAATCAGTAATAAGACGTACCACTTTTACCCATGTTTATCACTTTTTTGTACAATGTTTCTAACAAAATAGAAGCTGGTGAATTATCAAAGAGAGCTGCAGTAAAAGTGAAACTTTTTCACAGGTCATCTTGAAAAATTTGGGGTTAGCATTTCAAGTGTTGTATAATGTAACTTCACTAACAACAGATTTAAGACCGATTCTGAAACTAGAGGTTTGGACTGTAAAAGTTTAGCTCGAAGCTTTAGGGATGGGTCATAATTTTAAAAGCATCAAATATTTATTATGTTATCAAAACATTATTATGAATCTTAGTTTAGCACGGTTGTAATACACCCTCCCTGCCAGACAGTGGCTGAAGCGCATCCTAAAGCTGTTTGTTAACCACATTGCATAACAAGAGAAGAAGAATGATGGCTGCATCATATAGCAAAAGAAGAAGATGACTTTCAAAATAATTTTCACTCTGAAAATACAGATAAATGGCTGAAAATTGCAAAGACTAAGCATTGTGGTAAACGAAAACAAACACTGCTGCACCACAGAAACACCAACTTAAAGGTGGAGATAGAAGAAACAGCAGCCTCTGTGAGTTTCTGCTAAACACAGCACAAGAAGTAAGACAGTCTGTGTTTGGTGGATTATTTTTTCTGTTGCTTCATGTCAATAAATCTTTTTGCATTAGAAAGTCTGTGCATTTAACTTTTGAATGATGCCACATATGTAAAGAACATGCATTTATGGGTTTGTACACACGTAGCTGGGTATTTTCAAAAACCAATATCCCCAACCTTGTTTGTTTTTAAAAACAATTTTGTCCACACATACCAGGCAAATCTGCTGGTGACTGGGGTTTAAAGTGTGAAACTTGTGCCATCCAATCAGAACGAGTCCTTGTCATTCAGCTGTAACGTTTGAGATCCAAAAACTCAGTTCTCCAGCATCTACACGAAACCAAAAAATCAGAGTTTTCTAAAATCTTCACTGTGGCAGGAGTTTTCAGAGCACATCGTTTTCAGTGATGTAAAACTGCAGTTTCATGTGGAGAGCAGGCCTAAATGTATAAAAATATATGTGGTTTCCCAAATACCAAGCTACGTGTGGACATGGCCTATAAGATGAGCAGCAGAGCCGAGTTAAAAGACTGAACCCATAAAATAGTTGCCAAATCTGCTCTGCCAATGCTGACCATCTTTTTCTGCTGTACCACCAGGTGCTGAAAATCAGGTACCTATGAGATAGGGCTACTTTGAGCAAACAAGTTGCAGTAATCAGTGCAGATACATGAAGGCACAGTAGATTGATTTGAAAGTATTGAGCCAAAAGGAGAAGAAGAAGTGCAATATACGGTTTGAGCAGTATTGATAAGCTATGTGTAGCATTAAAAGGCCCATCCATAGTTTGGATTAAAAAAAGAAGGATTCTAAAAAACTTTGCTTCTCTAAATAAATGAATGAATAGGGATATGACATGCCTACAAAAGTCATAGAATTTTATTCATATGTTTTAAAGTTTCCAGTGTATGATCTGCCAAATCACTTCTCATTCTTTACTTTGGTTTGCTTATAACTCTTAAACCACATGCGTGCCCAAGCTTTAGGGGCTTCACATCTCACAAGGTGCAGGTCAATTTGAGCTAAACAAACACATTTTCATTCTTTCCTCATACTCTGACACTATCTGTCAATCAGTCCAAGGAGGTGTTTAAGCGACTAACTGTGCACAGTTTGCCAGTGATAAAACGTCATGGATGTCTCCAGACGGGCTTTGCCCTCTGTGGCCCTCTAACCCACAGCTGACAAAAGTGATTACCCTCCTTGCCTGCAAGCTGCTGTTCTGTCGGCAGCATAAACACCACAGCCACAGCTCAGCGTGGATGACACTCTTATCGAACCAGTCACTTGCCTAATGTGGTCTAAATAGTCCAAACAGCTGAGGGCTTGCATTTTTGATTAGGGAGAGGCAGAAACATGCCATGCAAATAACATTAGGCTGAGAGAGGAAGGTTTTCTGTGTTTATTGTTGTCAAAAAATTTTATCGTGAGGTTAAATCAAAGGCGTTTTTATCTCAAGCTGTGCCTGTTGTACCTGACACCTCAGTGCTCTGCCCTCAGACCCCTCCTTGATCCTCACTGTCTGTCAAAGAGAGTTTATGGAGGCTCTCGCAGCCCTTCTGCTGTCTTCCTCCAAAGCTTTGTTACCAGCAGCATGCCACAATTGGGCACCGATCCCCAGCAAGGCAATGTGGTTTTTCAGGGAGCAGGAAACTCATCATGGCCATAAATTGTGAGCATCAGCAGTCTGCGCCCAACCCTGCCGTTTCGCCCCGGCTCCGAAGCCTCGCAAAGTGCTGATTCAGGGCGAAGGCAGAGCGCAGGCAGTGGCCGAGTTCACTACCAGCAGGCTCTCCATCACTTTGACAGCTCAATAAAAACCAGTGTAAACTATTAATTGGATCATTAATTATTGATGCTGTTTTTACTACAATTCAAGGGGCAGGAGCAGAAAAGAGGCCGGGGTGAAACTGTGTGTATGTTTAGACATAGTCACTCTGCTCGAAAGGTGACACAGTGTCATGTGGAACCCCGTAGAGGAGGCAGATCTGAAACAAAACAAAAGACACAACTGCTCCCACATTAAGGACAAAACACATCAGCCAATCACTAATACAGGGATCTGATCAGGAGATGTTTTCAGGAACTGACTGACATCTTCAGGCGCCACAGCACAAAGGGATTCATGTTGATGTAACTAAGGCGATCCTGTCACTTCACCATATCCACCTCTGCCGGCCTGCCCTTTTCTGTCTGTTCAGCACTATTATGAGACTGAAAGTCAAGAGAGTCAATATAGAGGAAAACACAGGGAAAAGAGCACTGTGATAAATCAGTCTCCAGTGCTCACAGGCACAAGCCAGGACCATTACAGTCTCCTCCTCCTCTTGATCTCCCCTCCTTCTGAACCCATCAAAACCCAGTACTTCCTCAGTGGACCCCTGGGGGTATCAGAGATTTTAGAGAATGAGATACACCCTACTTAGCCTGCTTTTACACACACATACACACACACACACACACACACACACACACACACACACACACACACACACACACACACACAAACACCACATCCCTCTGCCTGGTGAAGATAAGTGCACAAAACCAGACACTCACAGGTCACATATGGACAAAAATGCTCCTAGCCCTCTTTTTAAAGCTCATTCTTCTCTCAGCTCCACATGTTACTACATATCCAACAATCCAAACACTGAATCAGCTGTTCTGGTTCTGTCCTTGATGGAAGATCTAATTTTTTTTGTACATTTTCACTTTTTTTTACAATGTTTCAACCAAAGTAGAAGCTGATGAATTATCCAAGAGAGCTGGAGTCGAAGTGAAACTTTTTCACAGGTCATGATGAAAAATTTGGGGTCAGTATCTTGGGTGTTGCATAATGTAACTTCACTTGATACAGATTTAAGACCAATTTTAAAAACAGAGGTTTGGACTGTAAGAGTTTAGTAGATATGGGTCATGATTTTCAAAGCATTGACTATTCATTATGTAATTAAAACATTATCATAAATTTTGTTGTTTTTTTTCAATTAAGTGTAATTGTAATACAGTCTTCCTGCCAGACAGTGGCTGAAGCGTATCCTAAAGCTGTTTGCTAACCACAGCACATAACAAGAGGAGAAGAATGATGGCTGTACATATAGCAAAAAAGAAGACAACTACATTCTGGTAATACAGAGCCAGAAATTGAAAAAAATTGCAGAGACTTAGCATGGTGGTAAAATGTAAACAAATACTGCTGCCCCGTCACAGAAACTTAAATCTTTTCTCTAACTCAAAGGTAGAGTTTGAAGCAACAGCAGACAATCTGTGTTTGGTGGATATTTTTTCTGTTGCTTCATTTCAACAAATCTTTTTCCTTTTGAAAGCCTGTGCATTTCACTTTTGATTGATGCAACGTTCATTAAAAAAGAATGCATTTATGGCTTTGTTCACACGTAGCTGGGTATTTTCAAACATGAATATCCTCCCTCATTCTTTTTTCAAAATATTTTTGTCCACACGTTCCGGGAAAATCTGCCGGTGAGTGCAGTTTGAAGCATGCCAAACCCATAATTGCCAGTGTTTTTTCAGACATGTGTCTTATTTTCAGGCCCAGAGTTAGCATCCCCTCTCTGTTGTTAGATACAAAGTGGGGTCTTCTATGACACAGAGCAAACAAGGACGCTATGGTTCAGTAGAAGTTTCTAAGCCATTTATCAAGCTCCCTGCATGCAACATTTCACGTCACACATAATTATGCCATAAAATTATGCAACTGTCAATTATTTAAAGTATCGTTAATTATGGAGTATATTTTAAGGATGCACCAATCCAATCCTGGTGTCAGGTATCGGCGCCGATAGGAAAGTATCAGTCCAAACTTAGCACTTAAGCTAAACTATGATTCAGTCTACAAGGTTTAACATTTTGCAATCAAATAGTCATTTCTGTAAATATTGAAGCATTTTTTTTACCAAACTGCTGTTAAACATTTAAACACTCCTAGTTTAAATGAATATTTACTTCAGTAATTCCATATGTACTCATTTTTGTCTTTTACTCAAAACATTACCAGTGCACACCTACTATATTTGTTTCTATTGTTTTCAGATCTTTTCCAATGACTACTGATGTACATGAGCTTTTTTAGCCATCTCTGACTCTGCAGATGTATCGTCTATGTCAAATCGAACCAACAAACTAAAGTGAAAACAATCAGCTGTCAGTCAGTAAGTTCTTCAGCAGGTGGAACAGCTATACTTATTCAGGTTAAAGGTTCAGCTCCATCCTTTGTTTTACCTCTGTCTCCCACACAGGCTGACCTGTGGAGGAGGCAGACAGAAGCAGACAGAAACAACAGAAACTCTGACCCTCCAAACAGCCTGCTTCTCTCCCTATTTTTGTACTATGGCTTCCTGTAAACCTGGAAACTCCCACATCAATAATGTAACACTGGTGCTGGGCTGCTTCCTTTAGTGAGGACAGTTATACAACAGAGCAGACCAGGTGGATACCTCCCCCCGTCTACTTTAACTTTCTGAGGATGTGGTACACGCTTTGGTGTACTGCTACGACTGCCGGACAGACACAAAGTAAATTCACTTCAGACAATACTCTGAGCATCATTTATTTACTGGAGTATTATCTTAAGGGAAACTCATCTAATTTGAAAGACATATTTTTAATTCAAAGTTCACAGCTTCATCTTAATGTGGTATAAATGACCACTACAGCAGAGGACCGGGAGGATTTTCTACCAGAGCATCCAGGGCCTGATCTTAAACCGGTTGTTCCTGTTGTTAAAGTTGTTCAGAGTAACAAATCTGCAAGCTTGTAGCGTATGAGTTAGTGTCGTTTTCTAAATAAACCTGAAGTAGCAGAACAGGCACCCATGTATTCTCCATTGCATTCATGCATTCAGGAAAAACCAAAGTCTATCTACCTGGACTCACACAACGAAGATGGAGCATGAAAGTAGACTAATCTGAACTTTACTCCTCCCGTTCTTCTATTCCAGACCTTAGATTGGCATTTAAATACTTATGCAACAATTTCTTTAACTTTTTTTTGTATTTCGTGTTTATGCCATGTACGAGGAACAGGCTGCTGTAATAAGAGGTCTGACCATGGGCTCTGTGATATATGGACATAGTCTCCTCAACGTCACCTGTCTGTTTCTGATACAGAGTAAAGAAGCCAGTCTTTGGCGGGAGCCATATTGGAAATGCCAACTCAAGAGGCGGGCTTTGAGCATCCTCACTAACAGGTAAAGGGCACCAGACCTATCAGTCATGTGAGCTGCATCCCTGATTGGACAAACTCATGATCTAAATATCTTCAAAAAATTGAGTTATTAAAAAAATTCATGTCCATACAGTGTGTGCCAAAAGGGAAATTAGTGATTTTCAGATCCTAGCGGTATTTTTCAACCTGGCTAATACTGTAAAAGCTTTTTTTTCTTCTTCTTCTTCTTTTTTGGTTTGGTGTGATGGGGGTTTCTGGTCTTTCTGTAGTCAGCCTCAAGCAGATCGTCAACGAACTGCAGCTTTTAGCACATCCGCATAGGCTTCATTTTTTTAGACCTGGTGTTGCCCCTTGAGTCAGACAACTAAATAAATATGTAATTACATCATCCAACCAGGTGGGGCAGTCTTCAGGCTAACTAACGCTTTTGATGATGATCCTTTGGAACCTGAGACTGAATGCAGTCACCCTATTGGAAAGTGTGCTAACATATCAGTGAGAAGGAAGAGTTTGATGAAGCAACTGATGGCAATTTCTAATTTTCGTTGATATTTATAAAGTATATTTAAAAAAGTTCTACAATTTTCATAGATTTGCTTTGTCTGCCTGCAAAAGCTCTTGTTTTTTCCAGAATCAGCATCATTGTTTGACTCAACTATTTCAGCCAAGATCTCTAATCCCTGCCACTTTTTGTAACAGTACTAAACTGCAATACAGCAAAAAAAGAGCAAAAAAACCCCCAAAACCTTCAAATATATGAGTGGAGAGGATGCTTTAAGCATGCTACATCTATACTCCCTAATCAGAGCCCTTAGATCTTCTGACCAGCTGCTGTTGGAGGTTCCCAAAACCAGACTCAAGTCGAGAGGTGACAGGGCCTTT
The DNA here is from genome assembly GCF_033239565.1 of Halichoeres trimaculatus. Lineage (NCBI taxonomy): Eukaryota > Metazoa > Chordata > Actinopteri > Labriformes > Labridae > Halichoeres > Halichoeres trimaculatus. Next base: position 8,470,857 of record NW_027437190.1, read on the forward strand.
GCAGCAGCTGCCCCCAGACTGTGGAACAGTCTCCCCATACATATAAGAGTCTCCCCGACCATAGAGATTTTTAAATCTTCCTTATAGGCCCACTTTTTCTCCCTGGCGTTTCATCAATGAGCTCTTATAAAACACTGGCACCTTAGTTTTTAGTTTTGAAATTTTTACTGTTTTATTACAATGTTCTTCTATCTTTTTATTGTTTTTATTGTTATATTAACTTATTTCTTTGTATTTGTGTACAGCACTTTGATCGACTGCTGTCTTCTTGAAGGTGCTCTATAAATAAAGCTGACTTGACTTGACTTGACTTTAAGCATGGACATCTGACAGGCTTCTTTATGTATTAATTAGAGTCAGGGTATGTCCCAGAATAAATGCAGCAATAGGAGGACGAGGCTGCAGCTGATCTTGCACAATATTGCTCATACAAGTAGAATATCATGAGAAGGAGGGCTTTCTCTGTCGGGAGATTTCCACTGAGGAGTTTAAGGCTTCATTTAAAGTTTTTATAATCCTAATCCTGTTTAGAAATCCATGTGTTTTAGAAAACAAATGATCTAAACAGGGGGAAAGCAGCTACTTAAGGTAAACTTTTGTTTTCCAATCACCTTGATGTCAAACTGTTGTTCATTTCTGAAAGCCAAAGATAATGTAACTACAATAACTGGAAAATCACAAGACTGTGCATTAAAACCTCTGTTCTGTAAATGGGTCACAGTTATTAAGTTATAGCACATACAAGGCCTCTGTCCCAGGAGGATGCATAAGCTAAGGAGGAATGGTATACATAAGTAAAACTACATACAGGTAATTAACAAAGTATACATTAATTGTTAATGTAGTGTATTTCACTAAGAAGAAACACAGCCTGCCCTCTCCTCCTCCTCCTCCTCTATAACCCCGTCAGCCGTGTAACACTCAGCCTAACGACAGAATGATGGTGTTAGACAGCTGAGTAAGGACCTGTGATGTAGTGTCATATCAGTGCAGCACAAGAGGGGGCCCTGAGAGCAGTATATGCACATTCAATCACAGCCATACACATATAAACATCCATCCACATGGAAACATATCTGGCAGACTCATGAGAGAACCCAGCTCCTCCTCAGACGCACGAGAGCTGTTAGGAAGACTCAAGATTACATTATACAAAAGTGATATAAGGCTCATTGCTTTCACTTCTCAAAGATTTGGAATAAGAAAATATGAGGTTATGTAAAAGAGAAGATTTTTTTAAGCCATTAGCTCATTAGTTTGAGGTACAAAGCTGGGAAATAACAGAAGCATGAAGGAATAACACAGCTACTGTGTCAATTAGTGGCTAGAAAAACAAAAGATTATTCAAATTTTAATATTACTGATGTTAAAAATATCCAAAGTCTGTAAACATCAGCTTTCAATCATTATGTTCATGAAAATAATGAGCCCTGCATCCATCAGTGCACATATAAACAGACACAGAGCACACAGAGAGACTGTAGACTGGGGAATCTGCAGGTCATATCTCAGTCGACAGCAGCATGAATCAATATGAGACAGCAACAACAGTTAATCATTATCAGAAGTCATTATTTCCACACAACATTTCACCAGGTATAGCATTAAAACATGACTGAACATTACTGCATCATCTGACAGTCAATAAATCAATGGATCAGAGTGAAAGTGTCAGAAGAAGAGTGATGGTGACTGTGGCCCTTACCTTTCTCACTGACTGACTCACTCTCTATCTCCACGTCCTCACAGCTGGTGTACTCTGGCGTGGTGGCCAGCTCCTCCTCCGAGCTGCTCAGCGACACCTGCCGCATCTTTCCTCCCTTCTTAGTTTTGTGGGGCTTTGGGGGTGGTGGGCGCACAGACTCCGACTGGTCTGAGCTGAGAGAATCATTCCTCAACATGCTCTCCATTTTCTCCCTCTTTGTCTTGCGGACAGCTGAACTAGGGTCCAAGTGGTGCTGCTGCCTCCTCATCGGATCCCCCATGTCGCCCCTCCGCAGGTCCCCTGATCTGTCTCCCAGTACAGGGCTACGGTGAGGCGTAGGGGGGCTGTGATTAGAGGTTCTGTGGCCCCCAAGGCCAGGACCCATTGGCCCCGGAGAGGAGCGGTCGACGGAGTAAGAGCGCTGTCCCACCATGGGCGGCCTGCGCTCAGTGAGATGCTGTCGAGACAGCCGGATGGGGCCCGGTTCATCCTGCTCCGTGTAAGCAAGGGACACATCACTATGGCGACGTTCGTGCCTAAGGCGCCCAACCTCAGCGTGCATCCTCATCTGCTCCTCGTAGGGCTGCGGCTTCACAGGATACCGTGCCAAGTTGGGGTCGCTACGATACCGAGTTTGGAATTCCTCCTGGCGCTGCCGCTGCAGGTCATACTCGCTCGGTGGTCCATCTAGCTCCTGGTCCAGCGGGTATTCCTGGGAGTGCCAGCGCCCGGGACCCCGCCGGTCCCGGTAGCCCATTCGTGCTGCATCCACATCTGGGTACATGTGTGGGCCCCGCGGAGCCCGCCGGGGGTCCCCATCCCCATAGTCAGACGGTGATCTAGGCATACTGCCGTCTGTCGGGGCATACTGTGAGTGGTCGCCCCCCTCCCTTTGGTCGTATTTTTGGTTTGGATCCCTGGATGCAGACGGACTTCGTTTCCTGTAGACCAGAGATGGAGAAAAAGAACAGAAATTATTAGTCTGTAAACTGATTTCTTCACACGTTGTTCAGGTTTGGACTGTTTTTACTTAAAAACCTGTTCATGTTCATGATCACAACACATGTTTGCCAGTTTTCTGTCGGAATATATCCACCACCACACTGCTCATAGAGTGTCATCACTGTTTACTGTGAAAATCTGCTGAGACTGAAGCCTTTGGTGTCTATGGTCTATAGCAGGGGTCTGCAACCTGCAGCTCTTTGACTCCTTTGCTTTGGCTTCTTGTAGCTTTAAAACATTTTATTGAATTTTTTTTTTTTTTAGTTTTTCCTACAGAGGGTATTGATGATAAAAGACATTGACACAAGATAAAGCCACGCGTTAACGGTTTGTTGAACTGAATATGCATCACATTTTTAATAAAGCTTACCACCGCTCTACTTCACCTTCTACAACATCAACAGCTCACCAACTTTCCATGGCCAACCTCAAGTTTTACACTCCTGGTAAGATAAAACTCATTTTGTTTTTTTAATTTAGGAAATTTTTGAATATTCAAATTTTTCAAAATTATTTCAAATTTTGGAAAGTTCAACCAGGAATACTGGGGGAATTTTTCCAATTTTCAAAGTTTTTGAAATTTCAATCAATTTTGAAATGTCATTTTTGTATTTGATGTTGCAAGTTTTTAAAGTTTGGAAATCAACTGTTTTTTTGTTTTTGTTTTTTGTTTTTGTTTTTTGTTATTTGCAAATCTTGGACAGTTTCAATTTTTTTTTTTTTAAGAAATTTGATTCAATTTTTAGCCATTTTTTAATTTTGAAATCTTTTGCCAATTTTTGAATTTCATTTGTTTTATTTGTTAAAATTTTTTAAAATTTGATTTTTTTTTTTTTTGCATTTTTTTCACAAAATCCAAAAAATGTAGACATTGCATATACTATTTCATAAATTCAAAAACTTCTCATTTCAATAAATATTCACTAGATTTTGACTATGTTGAGAATCTGTACACTTTATTGTCTTTATTGTGGAGGTACAGTAGATTTTGTGGCTCTGGAGTGACTCCTTTAAAAGTGAAGGTTGCAGACCCTGGTCTGTGGCCTCTCTTCACTTGGCCCTGCACGACTCAGGCCCTGGTGCTTCTAAACTTGGGCATCAGTCTGAGTCAAACACACACACAGAAGAGAAAGAGAGACAGTAAGAGAGAGAAAGACTGAGGAACACAAAGAGAAAGAGGTACATAACGAGACAGACAAAAAGAGGGAAAGAAAGAGACTCAGGACTGAGCAGAAAGATGCAGCACTGCTAACTTTTCTCCCAGTGATCAACTCTGCAAGCCAAATATCATTGCAGACTGTTTGAATCTGCAAAGAAAAACACCCATTGCCAAATACAAGAAAGATAACTTAGATTAAATCCTGTTAGTTTCGTCTCATACCTACATTTTATAGAGCAGTAGCCTACATCTTATGCAATGCATCATAAATAAAAGGCTGACAAAGGATAAACAACAGAGGCTGACAGGATATGACCTGTTTGTGTTCTTTAATTAATTGTGCGTGTGTGTCCTATATAGCATGTCCTGTCTGTGTACCTTATGTATGCATGCATAAGGTGTGTGTAAGAGGAGATGAAGAAGCAGGCAGTGTACAGAGAGTAGCGCACTGATAAATGATTTAGCGTTGTGCAGATTGTATCTGTGTGCACAGCACAGCGGGCATGAAGGGCTGCAGAAAGACAACACTGTCTGAGTTTCCTCTGAATTCATGAGCCTCTGCGTCTTGATACCTTTTGTTTACTTCACCATATTTCCTGTTTGGGGAAAACATCAGCTCAGACCGTCCCAAAGGAGAAAGCACACACACTCACACAGACAGGCGTTAATGAAAGTTTTAACTTCTTACTTCATTCGTTTTAAGTGGGGTTTAGATTCAAGTGATGAACTGGCCTTTTTGTTGCAGAGCTGGACTTTTCAAAAGCATGACTTGCTAAGATGGATACTGTTGGGAACGGTTACATTCAGTAGCTCCATATTTCTAAAATTAGAAAATCAATCATTTAATCTTTTTTTCTGACTGTCGAGAAGGAAACCAGCCAGGAAAGCCTGAAAAAGCCTCAAAGGCTAGAAAAGGCTGGAAAACCCAACTGTGCATTTATTCTTTTGTTGAGCACCAATTACTCATGAGCCACTTTTCTCCCACATTTCCACCAAAACAATAATGTCATTTCAGTGGGTATAAAGCTCTGTGAAGCATCCCCTTTCTATTCATGACAACTTTCCAACAAATTCAAAAGGCTCCATAAATCACGCTGCCAGCTTCGCTCAGCAGCCAAGGTAAGGCCGCCGTACATGTGACTGGCTGTTTCACTGAACCACAGAGGAGGTTTGATCTCTTCCTGCAGCAATAAAGACTGTTTGGGTTGGTCTGCATTCAACTTACTGTACAAAATAAACTAACCTGATGTCCTGACAGATATTCTGTCAATATTCAACATTCATAAGGCTTATTAATGTACAGTTTTCCTGTCATGAGCTGGTTCTGCTGCATGTAAAGTGCAGTCTAAACATGTTCTTCCTTATTAGACTAAAAAGCTCTTGATCAAATTCTTCTATTCAAACTAAAGATGAAACAAGAGCTGTCCCTCACACCTTTGCAGATAGTTGTGCATATGTCACAATCATGAGGTGTGGAGTAGCAGCTGGCTGTGCAGTAGCTGCAGCAGCACTCCAGCAGTTTGTTTAATTTAAAGCACCCAGGACAGTGTCGGAGGGGTCTTTACCAAGCAGTGAGGTGACCAAGTTATCATTCATAACATTGTAAACCACACATTAATGGAACATCTAAGATTGATGATTCAAATCTGGGAGGTAATACTGCTTGTGTCCAACAGGAGGTGCTAATTGGTGGGCAAACTGTGTCCAAAGATCAGATTTGGTTGGGAATGTTATCAAACAAGTGGAATATTGGTGCGGATGAGACGTTTTACAAGTTAGAAATATGGTTTCCCACGAAGCAGCAACATGACTTTGGTTAAAACAAGAGGAAATGAAAATACATTTAGATGCATTCAGGGCTAGACGATTATGAAAGCTTTAGCAGACAGCATGTTGTTTGAAGGGTTTACAACTTATTGTTTCACGGCAAGACATTGAAGTTAACGTTTTACCAGAGACACAAAAAGTTTTCTTCTTCTTTTCTGACCACATCTGAAGTGAATATAGGAAATAGAGGAGACCTAAACAGGATAAAACCTGATTTCCTGTTGGACCCAAAAACAGAGTAAGGGCGCAGTCACACAGGCCATTCAGACTGTACTAGGGCTAAACGATTTTTAGAAAAGATTGAATTGCGATTTTTCTGGCAGATATTGTGATTTCAATTCGATTCACAATTTTCTTTAAATCAAGCGTTGGGATATTCACATGTAGGGCTGAACGATTTTAAGAAAAGATCTAATTTTTCTGGCAGATATTGCAAGTCACGATTTTTTAATCATCAATAGTGATGATAATCTGTTTTCATCAATTTCTACTCCTAAACAGAGGCTTTGTGTTGTTGACCTGCTTACCGGCACTTTTAACATAAAGATTGTCTACAAATTTGTTAAACAGAATGTGTATAATACTTGACACAATAGCTCCTGAGTCGGTCAGGAGCCCGGCAAAAAATTGCTGCTTTGGCGATCTCAAAATTGCATTGTCTAAAATTGCGATTTCGATCTGAAAACGATAAATTGTTTAGCCCTATACTGTACTCAAGCATGATTGCTCCCAACCCCTGCAGCGCCCTTCCCCCACTGGCCAGTATGGCCGGCAGTCACACCAATAATAACCAGACTTAAGGCACATGCATGGCCCACCTACTTCATCATGATGTGTCCGTTTAGAAGAAGATTATCATTAGAGTCAGCGCAATGGAGATCACAGAGAATATGGCAAAGACTTTAGTGACTTTTTGGCTTATGCTAAGTTGTTTTGGTCCAAGACAGCCCTTTAACGATGCATACCTCTCCAAAGTGTGCAAAAGAAGAGAAGTGCACTGTTTCTGAACATAGCACACCGTGTTCACACTGGTCAAACGATCTGGACTTTCAGGGTTGAAGCGTGCTTGGGTCGGTGTGACCACGCCCAAAAATCTGACACTCGACCTCAATCATTGCACTGAAGTGTGGTCACATTTTAAAGTACCCCATACTGTGCTGTGCTTAGGCATGTTTGACCCCTCGCAGCATCATTCCCCTACTGGCCAGTATGGCTCGTGGTCACACTACACCAATAGGAACCAGACTTCTGCACAATTACCTCTTGCAATAGGATAACACAATAAAAACAAAAAACACTGTTTAAGGTCAAATCATGATACTTATGTTCATGCATGTAAGTCACACTCAGTGTAAAGGCTGATTTTTATAACCCTTAGGGGGTGCTATGAAGCAATTTTTGCTACTCTTAATCACAAAAGCATCATCTTACATAAATTACCTACTTCTGATGAACTCGCAAAATGTGGTGAGTGTAAGGGCATGTACAGCAGCCATATGAGTAAACTACTTTGAATGAGAAAGAAAAAAACAATGGACAACATTTGAATTTTAAAGATTACCGACTCACCTAGCCATGCCTTAATGTAGCACGTCATTCCACACAGACCCCAGCACCCACACTTAATCAGACACGTTCATTGAACAACACTGTATAAGAAGTGGTGAAAACATGCACACAACAACAAACGTGAGCTAAAATGTTCACGTCCTTGTCTGAAAATCTTCAGGATAAAGTCTGCTGACACAAGTGACCTCTCCTGTATTTTTTACATCAAAACAATTATCTCCAATCACTTAAGAATCCAAACACAGCTCACTGGTGATTCAGCTGGAAACACACATGAGGGCTGCTGCATTATTCATGATCTGTTCCTGGACACTAACTGAGCTGAGCTTCATTCACAAATCCAAAGTGAAGCGCCAGCAAAAAACTGTACGCCTGAGCCAGGGACCGAGGCCATGACTTGGATGTGAAAATGAGATGTATGGAGTGGTAGAAGGGGGAGGGTGTGATGAGCATGAGAAAATGTCTTTAATGTACCTCAGCCATGATGAAGGCATGTTCTGTGTTCACATGAGCATGAGTTCACTGTGCGTGGCTCCATGAATGTAACTTCATTTCAGCTCAGGGCAACAAGCTAACAACCCCTCTGGGATGTTGTCCTGAAATCCTATTCCCTGAACTCACACACGCACATGGATAATGCATATTGCAACTACAACAAACATTAACAAACTGCACTTTGACAAGCCCTGACTCATCTTGACACGGGGATCACGTTCTCCTGCTCCTCTAAAGCTTTGTGTGTCCCACCTGTCCAAACAGAGAAATGTCTTTGACAGCTAGCAAGCAAGCTAACTCTGCTCTATCAGCATCTGCATCATGATGCTAATGCTGCCAGCCCTAAACCAGCCTTTAGTGAGTACAACAGAGCAGTGGTGCAGCACTAAATTTTGTACTGTGCATTATTCCCCCATTGCTCCAGCTGCCACAGCTACTGTAATAGCCTCTCTGCAGATACCTCTGCACAGCTCTGCCGTCACACACTCCACTGATCTTAGCTTTTAATTCAGTCCTTAGAAAGGCAGAAAACTATCGAAAGAACAAAAACATTCCTGAAGGAAGGAGATAAATCATCAACGATACAAATGAACTGGAAGAAACAGGAGAAAAATCAGCTGGACGAATGCTCAGTATCTGTTCTACTCAGTGAGATAAACTGCAGCCGGCCTTCAGGCTCATGAAGTGTCAGGATGGGACAGTATAGGATTGAGATGCTCGTGATACTGCACAAAAGAAAAATGCTGCTGCAACAACTGAGTCATACAGCGCTCAGTGACGTACACACAGTGACATACACTTTCCATCACATTTCCCTACAGAGCAAAATGTTGGTGTGACGTTCCTGGAGGCTGAGCACTGTGCATAGGATTTACAGAAAATCGACTTAAAGTAACTGCACAGCATCAACAGAGCGGCATGTTGTTTAAGCTAAGTACAGAAACCTTGTGTTGCTCAAGAGTACAAGACCTAATTCAGTTAGTAACAGGGTCAGTGATGAAGACAGTATAATTCCTTATAGATGATGGTTTTGTTATACTGCAGAATATTTTTTCTTTATTAAATACGAAAAAGAACGCATGGACATGGCTTTGTTTACGAAAATTGAAATCGAAATCGTAAATGATTTCTGGAAACTCAGAGCAGCAACCTCTGGTCTAAGAATATGAGACAATGCTGAAGTGATAAAAACCTGCTGTTTCACGAGTGTCCATTTGAGGTTGGCTCTGGAAGTACAGGAAGTCACATACACACCAAGCCAGAAAAAAAAAAAAGCTTTTAAAGCAGAAATTAACCTATTTACAGTCTGGTTCAAAAAACGTCTCCTGTCTGGATCGCTAGTTTCACTGTCAGCACATCCTGTACAGGGGGCAAATTTTTTTTTCCAGTTCGGAGAGATCACAAGTTCACCCAATCAGAGACACAGATCAGCTCACGTGACTGACGGGCGCCCTATAGCTGTACTCCAAACCCAGCCACTTCCAATATGGCCGTGATAGCCAATATGCTTCAAAAGTTGGTTTCAGAAACAGACCAGTGATGTCGGGGAGACTACATCCATTAATTATTCTGTCTATGGTAGCAACAGATTTCAGCACAAAGCTTTTATCAGCATCGCAGAAAAAGACCAGGGCCTGAATGTATGTCCAGCCATTTTTTTTTTCCCGTTGCTAGGCGCTGCCCAAGTAGCTGCCTGTTGCAGCAGCTCTCTCGTCTTTGTCTGTTTCTTGTAATTTTTTTTGTCTCTTTTTTGTCATCTTTGTATTTGGAGCGGATCATTTCTTTGAATGGTTCATTGTCGGTCACGGACACCAAACTTTTTGTGGCTTCAGCGATATTTTTACTACTTTTCTCCCGTGTTTGTCTGGAGACCCTACATGTAACCATGGCTGCATTGTTTACATGTGAAATTAGCTGTTAGCAGCCTGTAGCATGTCAATGCTAACTAGTGTAAGGCTTGATGATTTCCCTTGAGCTGAGGAGGAGGAGGTGAGGACAACGTGCTGGTTCTCGGGTGTGAGCTGGGAGGTGACGACGTGGACCTGTCCTTCCATTCATCGTTGTTGGGAACGTGGGATCTATCTCCGGTGGGGTGGACGAGCTAGCCATGCTAGTCCAGCGGCATCGTGCTGTTTACGGACGTGGCTGACGGAGCTGATATCGGACGCCGGCGCCACATTGGAGGAGCTTCACCTGCTGTGGGCAGACAGGATCCAGGAGACAGAGACTGAACAGACTGCTGGGGAGGCTCAGTCCTGGACCCTGTGGAGGTGGAGACTGGCTGGGCTGGAGAGTGGTGGACGGGATGTCGTCATCTAATTTCTTATGGACCTTTTTGCATTTATTATACACTTTCTTACTTTAGTTTTCTTAAATGCTGCTGTGACCCCTGAATTTCCCCTCGGGGACAAATAGAGTATTTTCCATTCTATTCTATTCTATTAGCAATGAAAAACATTACAGTTACAGTACAGTACAGTTTGTACTAACAGCGAAAGGTCAGCAGTGTGCATGAGCCAGGTTAACGCCCCAACAGAACATCAAAATTGAAATACTGCACCTGCTCGGCTGTTTTAAAGATGGCTGATGTCATGCTCAGGTGTTACCATTTAATACTAACCACACAAAGAGAGCAGATATTAAGGGATTCAATTAATACTTTGAAAAAGTACGACAATGTCGAGATTTAAAGAAAGTTTATATTAAGGAGATAAATCATTTTTCATATTTATCTCTGTTTATGCAGGGTACACAAGCACAGTTGCATCTGTTGGATTGGGGTTTGCCAGGAAGTTCTCCCGACATATAAAGACCTGCACCTGCCTCGCTTTCATGATGCAATTAGTTCATTGGCCAATTTTTGGCAGTCGTGCAGGCGCTAACAATACAGCTGTATGGGCAGTTCCATGGCTGTACGTTATAATTAATGGTCCTGTTTGTGTAAAGACTGGATGTGCATTGGGGCCCAGACGCCCAGATCTGCTCCTTAAATCTAGGAAGTAGAGTGCTCACTTTCAAAATAAACATTTTATGTAAAAAAATCACCCTTACCACTAAGGTTTAGTTAGAAAAAAAATTCTACCTTTGCATGGCCAAGTTTAGTTCTGCACCTTTATTGACATCCAATGGTAAAAAGTGGTTTGATGTTCTTTTCTTCTTTGTTTTCTTCCAAAAACCTTCTTTGTTTTCCTTTAATGCTTTTTATCTCTCTGGTTAAAATCCATTTTTTGACCGAGTCATTCTGCTCCATGTGCCCTCAGTCCCCTTAATCCTCTGAACTGTATTTTGTTGTTGCATTGTGAGAACATTCTGGATAACTCTCTCTCTGTCAAGTATTTATCCCCTGAATCTCTGTCATGCTTTGTCTGTTAAAGCACTTTGTAAACATTTATTTTTGAATGTGCTGTATAAATAAAGTTGTTATTATCATGACATTTTCCTAAAATAATTCATAATACTGTAACTCAGAAAGACATATATTTCCCAAACATGCCGTGTAAACACACTGTGCATTACTGCTTCTAAAAATGACTTCTACATCTCAAGTGCTCTGAAGATAAATCCCATATTATTTCCATTTTTTTAAAGAACACTTCTTATCAAAAGCAGCATAATGTATCAAATCCATGGCTCACAAAAATCATGGGATTACACTATGGTGCTGAAAGATTAAAAAGTGTGACCCTAAGAGATTAGGAGTGACCTGACATGCGTGCCACAATAAAACCTTTCTATGCCATTATTTTCTGCAACACACACACTCACACACACAAAAACACACAAACACGACTCCAAAAAGAAAATGTCGTAATGAGAAGTTGTTCAGTCTGCAGTGAGAGAGATTGTCCTGCTCTGACTCTTTGATGTGTCGGCTCTGACCTACTGCGCGGTCGGATCAGAAACAGCCACGGCTCCAGCCCACCCAGATCCCGCGCTGTGAACACACTCCCTTTGCCAAAGTGTGCCACTCTCTCAGTCTGTGTGCAGTTTGATGTGTTTCACTGCCTCAGCTGAATGATGAAAGGCCGGAGATCAATCAGAGAGCCCCTGTGGCTGCAGGTCATTAAAATTTGATGTTTGTTTATGATAAAAAGAAAAGGAGGCTTATTGCACTTACTTTCACAAGGTTGATCTGCAAAATATGGACAGAGAGATCGATCTGCTGTGTAGTGAAAACACTGGAGCCTCAAACTTACTTCACTTTGTACATTATACTATCTAATCAAAGCTGATCTCCATTAATACTGGAGTCATGTTTATTTTACATCTTTTTTTCAGCATTAGAATTTAACTGAATTAAGCAAATGATTTGATTGTGACTCTGAGACTCTGGTACAAGACAAGAGATATCAGCAAGTGTTTTTTCTTATTTCAACAAGAAATGTCTCATTAAACTTAAACACTGCAAAAAATGAAATCTTATCAGGTGTTTTTTTCTTGTTTTCAGAAGAAAATGTCTTTTTGGACATAATAAGCCACATTCACCTGACCAGTCCAGAAAAATCTATTATTTCAAGTTATCTAAAGACAAAAATGAGGTCTGGGTCGCTTGTAACAAGTAAAAAAAAATCTGCCAATGTAACAAGAGAAAAGTTACCTGTAGTAGGACATTATTCTAGTTTCAAGCATTTTTTTTTAGCAAATTTTCCTTTTTTAATAGATGTAAAAAATGATTCTCCTCATTTTTGTCTTTTAATAATTTGAAACAAGATTTTTTTTTGACCAGTCAGGTAAAGTTGCTCATATTGAGTGTAATATGACAATCTTTATTTAAATTAAGACAAAAACACTTGATAAGATTTCAATTTTTTTTGCAGTATTCGCATACACCTGACGCTTGCAGAAAAATTTCCAAACATTAAAGGAAATTAGGCTTGACGTGCTTGGAAAGAGTAAAAAAAATCTACCAATGAAATAGAAAAAAAGAAAAACTTATTTGATTTCTTGTATTAAGACATAGTTCTTATATTAAAAACCAAATAATAAAATTCTTAGATAGTTTTTTTTTTCTTTGCAATTCGGGCATCATTTTTGTATTTTGAACTAAGCCTTTTTTTCATTTCCTGTCAACTGAATTTGGCTCATAGTTAGTAATATGTGAGAGATTTTACTTTAAAAAGACATTATCATGTAGTAGAAAAGACGATTCACACAAATTTTACTTGATCAGGATATTTAAAATTGAAACCGTGGACTGCACTTTTTTTCCCCTTGCTCTTAACATTCCCTCTTGTCCTTAGTCTAATCCTCCTCTCACAGCCATTAGAATGACAAAGACTGAAGAGCTGGGGTATAAAATTCAACCAATTTCTTCTTCTTCTTTTTTTTCAACTATAATCTGTTTGTCTGTTTACTTTAGGTTCTCTTAGAGCTTGTGTTCATGTTATTTTTTCTTGGGTTTTAGTTGTAGTAACTGTATTTTATATATATTAATACAAATTTTTACTTCTATGTATATTCTTTCACTGATCTCATTATGGATATTAGTTCTTGTTTTTTTTCTTTTTAATCTGTAACATTTAATAACATTTGGATGGATGTTTTAAGTGAGCTCCTTGAGCTGTCTGACTCTTCCTGCCCTGTATACTTTATTTTCTCTCCATTTTATGTTTAGCTGTAAAAAAAAAAAAAAAGAAAGAAAGAAAGAAAAAAAAAGAAAGAAAAAAGAAAACACAATTTAACACTTTGTTTAAGTCTTCACACATTGACCAAAGACCAGATAGATCCTGCTTTTGTGATCCACAAAGTGCAAAAGGACAAAACATCAATGACCAAAACCCAACATCTGGATTTATGATCTGAGCTGCCAAACAAGGTGTGATGACGCCTCGTACGCACAGATACCAACCAGCTCACTCCTCTACTGTGATGCTCTGTTTAAGCATTTCACAGATATGTTCTCCAGTTAGATTAACCTGTTTGATACAAAACACCTACTAGAATGTAAAAAGATGCTTTTTGATACACACATTTTTTGATGCACATGTCAAACTCCTTTCATTATGTCTTAATACTTTATAAAGATGATATATACATATTAACATGTAGTAAAAGCTATGACTCACTCTGGATCTGCATATTCAATGCTTCATAAAACTACTTAATTTAAGAGTGTTTTTATAAACTCTACAGTCAAAACTAAAGAGGCTGAATTAGGAGACACATCTGACTTACTTGAAGCGAATGTCAGATCCTGGGATGTATTTCAGCTTAAATCTCTCCCTGGTTGCTCAACACAAACACAGCCTTCTCTGCAAAAACCATTTGTGCACACAGTCCAGTACAATCCAGAATATCTGATACAGCTTGCAGCCTCCAAGCAACCCCTTGTTGTTTTTCCAGTCCTTCTTCCTTTGGCATTAAAACATCTTCTTGTTCTTTCCTAAAGAGGATAACTATGGTTTCTCCTCACAAATCAGCATCACGTATAGTCTCGCAGTAGCTCTCCTCGGACACCAGCTCACTCTGTCCTGCCTCTGCTGCTGCTGCTGCTGGAGGAACATGTTAAATAAGAAAGCCAGAAGCAATCAAGGTGAAAATGCAACTCTGCCCCCGTGGGGATTGTGCCACCTTTACTTTGCGGATGATGGAGAGAATTCGAATGAGAACAAATGAGTGGCACCACGCTGGAGATGTCTCAGCTCATCCGAATCTGGCCCACTAATGACAAAAATACATCCTGAAATGGTCCCTTTTTCAAATGAGACGCCCAGAGAGGAGGCAGGAGCAGGAAAACAAGCTGAATGTGCGTGTCTCAGCCGAGAGCAAGCAGCGACGAGAGACGAGAGAGGACGAAATGCCTCTAAAGGTCCATTTTCAGACACTGTCCCTTTTAGGTCTTACTCAGCCAGTCGATTCGTAGGAGGGGTGCCCCTCAAAGTGAAAGAAAAACATCCAATTCCTCTGTTTCTGCTGACAAAATCAACCAGGTTTAAATCCCACAGCAGCCACAGCGTTGAGTTTTAGTTTCTAATATCCAACATGACCTGCTTTGCCTCTAACGGTCTGCTGCGTCCACAGCGCCCTGCCACTGGTGAAGAGATGCTGCAAAGGTTTCTGGGAGCCTAAAAGCAAGCTGACTTTTAGGTTTAATAACATCATCATCGTGGTTATGATTGGCTGGAGGTAGAGCAGCCACGTCCTGCCCTGCCGGCCGCTCAGTCCCCTGCCTGGGAAAGGATTACGCTCCTATTTTGATTACTATCTGATCTATCACCAATCACAAGCAGAGCAGGGCTCACCTAATCTCCTCAGTCTGAGTCTCATGATCCTCAA
This sequence comes from Halichoeres trimaculatus, assembly GCF_033239565.1. Taxonomy (NCBI): domain Eukaryota; kingdom Metazoa; phylum Chordata; class Actinopteri; order Labriformes; family Labridae; genus Halichoeres; species Halichoeres trimaculatus. The sequence continues at coordinate 8,485,889 of NW_027437190.1, forward strand.
ACTGAACAAAAATACATGCTAAATGTATTTTTTATCCACAGGCTGGATTTTCAGGCATCACGTCAAATCCAGAGAGACAGGGAGCAGGAAGACAAATAGAGACGGGAGAGAGGGAAAGAGCCGGGGATTTTTAACATGTAATTTCTGTGCATTGGAAAAAGGATCAGCCTTTTTTTCTTTTCTTTTTTTTACCTGGTTGTGCACCACGATGACACAGCTGATTGTCAGTGACCTGGTTTGACTGCTCAGTGCATGTGTGTGTGGGAGTTTCATGGCTGTCTATCAGGGTCTTTTTAAAGTTTTTTCTCTCCTCGTCTCTTTTTCATCACTATTCTCAACACTTTTCACATCTGTCACGGTGTTTCTCGGAACGCTTCCTCTTTATTCCTACATCCCCGCTGCTTGCCTCAGCCTTCCCTTGAGACGGGCTCTGAGTTGGATTGAGGATACGCTACGCCTGTGTGTTCTGTTGGTGTTGGCTGCGCTGACAGCTGACAGACAGGAGTGTGGAATCAGGGAGAGCAGGTAGGCGACGGGTTGTTGACACAGCGTTTCCCAGGATGGACGCTGGGATGGGGGGGAAATGTTAAAAGACCTTTGGGGAGTTTTACCATTACACTGTCAGGGACAGGACAGGGCTGCAGGGCTCTGAGTGTTCATTAGACACAGAGGAGAGGGTGACTTCAGACTATCTATGCTGACATGGTAAGCCTGGGAAGTGGTCAGGATTGATCGTATTTGAATGTTTTATATATCTACAGAGGGCAATTTGGACACAACTATTCAGACATGTATAAAGATATGTAGGGATGGGTACCTTTCACATTTAAAACAATAAGTTACCTATTTTTGGTACTTTTGTGTGTGTTTATATGGTAATAAATATTAATTTGTTTAATAATAAAATCTGAGAGCTTTTTAATATAACATATTTATTCTTCAATATATGGTCTTACAATGCTATGTTCAAGTCCAGCTTGGAAAACTGCCCACGCTTTCACTCTCTCAGTCACAAGAATGTGTGAAGGTACCTCAACATGGTACCTTTTGGTTTTTACATCAATGAGTACTCGGTAGGGCTAGGACAATATGCTATTCTCCTGATTTGATTCCATTATGATTTTTTGGGGTGCCGATTTGATTTTAATTGCAGTTCTTCAACATTTCCAATGTTTGCGATTTTGAGTTTGCTTTTTTAAACCAGACCATGTGAAAAAGTTAAATGACAATGTTCAAAGCCCGGCTGAAAACAGTTCTGTTCAGCATAGCATACAACAACTGAAAGTATTTTATCTGCACTCTCCTCTTCTAATTTAATTAATCATTTTTAATGTTTTATGATGTGATTTTATGCAATGATTTTATTTTGCCTATTGTGATTTTATTTTATGTTAGCTGTAAAGCACTTTGAATTGCCTTGTGTATGAATTGTGCTCTACAAATAAACTTGCCTTGCCTTGCCTAATGTCTACGGAACATGCCAAGAACCAAAACTAGGTGAGCTAGAACTTCTTTTATCCCAGTTGCCATTGAAAACCTTAATTCATTGGCCTAACCAGTTTTTCTTTCTTGTACTTTCTGCTTCTTGTGGATAAAATTGATCGTTGACTTTTAGACTGTAATCCTATTTATTGACTTTTATTGAATCTCTTTTTATCTGCTTTTTCTTGAATGCTCTTTATTACTGTTTATTTATCCACTGCACAGCACTTTGATGACTGAATGCACTTTATGGGTTTTGCCTGATTTTTAGTCTTTGGCATTTTGTGGTCTAAGTGCCGTCCTTTTTCACTTGAGTTCAAGATTTTTCCGGATTTTGTAATACCTGTATGATATATGTGTAATCATGTACTGTGAACTGATGCCTGCAGCTAAAAAAGCAATTTTCCCGAGGGACTTTAATAAAGTCGAAGTCAAAGTTGAAGTCGAAGACTATATCAGGAGCCATATTTCCCCTTAAAATGCACATTACGTGAGTCAGAGAGAGAAACATTTCACCCTCTGCTGGAGAAAAGAGGTAACTTTTTTCCAATCCAGCTTATAAACAAAGACTGAAATGAAGAATTTCAATTTGAAACATAAAATTAATTATTTTGGCACAAATCCTGATTTTGAAGATTGCCAAACAAAAAAACTTGATATGTTGATTTTTAATGGTCTTTCTCCCACCCCTAGTTCTCGGTACCACAAACAGAATTCAGCCGGTTCAAAATCTTTTTGTATCAGACGCTTACATTTCAGTATATTAACAGAGATCTAATAGTAAAGATTCTGGGTCAGAAATCCCTCAATGAGACCTGAAAAAAATTATACAACCAGGCAAAGCATGGATATTTAGGATTACTGAAGAGATTTACAAAACCAACACACTGAACCCGATGTGTTATTTTAAAGTGGTATTGTGCTTTTTCTGTTAAGCTTTACTATGTCCCTCTGGTACCCCCAAAGTAGCTTTGCTTCTACAGTTAAATACTTTTTTTTTTTTTCTCACGCTGGTGTTTTAGAAAACTCTTATTTCAGCCTCTGCCTGAAACACTTCACTTAGCTGCTGTCTCTTTATAAGGCCCCTCACTCCACAAACCCCCTTTCCTCTGATTGGCCAGACCACGGGTGGGGGGTGGAGCTATGATCAGACATTGGTGTTTGAGGCACACAACTCCAACATGTCATGAGCCAATTAGAAGATCTTTATGTGATGACTTCATTACCTCATTATTTAAGCAAGTCCCATGAAGATCCTGTGACCGTCTTGTGTTGTTATTAGAACAGAGAGTTTTGATCTGTTTTCAGACAGATTCAGAGATTTCTATGACGTGTGAATATGCAGAAGTTTGAAAACCTGCATGTTAAGTGTGAACATCCATCATTGTTACTTTATATCTGAAATATGAGAAATCAGAGTACCCCCTCTTTAAGCTTGCATTTTTATAACATTTACAACCATTTCTCTAAAGACAGGAAGTCAAAATAGGAGCCTGAAAATGAGGCCTGATCCCTTGTCACCTTTCCTCTTTGCAGCAGTACCGTGCCCATGCTGTATGAACTTTACCCCTGTAGCACTTTTCTTTCAACCATCAGAAGCATTTTGCACTAAATGTCACAATCACCCTTTGTACACTAAAACCAGAGGCTGTGATGTAAAGTGCCGAGCTGCCAACCAGTAAATTAAACCACACACAGTCACACACCAACGGCTTGGATAAAAGTTAAGGTTTGGTGCCTTGCCCCGGGACACTTTTGGCATGAGGACTGCGCAGGTTAGAGTCCAATCACCAACCTGCTGATGTAAATTGACCCACTCCCAACTCAACAACTGACCTACTCCCACCCCAAAAGCACAGAAGATTCCCCAAACCTTAATGAAAAATGAGGACTGAAAGTTCTCTCTGGGTAAACTTTGTGCCAAGATGATTTCAAACAGAAGAAAACCTGTGAGCTACTTCAAGTAGCACCTAAAGCTGCATATGCGTCATCTCACGATCCTTCATGAGGTTGCTGGTCTCTACCTCTGCTCTAACATCAGCATTGCTAGCCTGCATGAGCAGTGAGCTCAAACTTTCAGCCAAACCACCTCCCCAAAATCCACCTGCAGGCTCCAGCAAAGGGTTTATGATATTATCTGGTCTTCCAATTTCTGCATGTAAAATAAATCTGCAGGGAGTGATGAGGTCAGAGGCTAAACGCTAAAAACAAACAATGATCTGCTGCTGCAGTAAACAATCCAAACCACAGAGAGAGAGAGAGCTGGCAGAGATATGATGATGTTTTTTTTTGTTCTCTTAAAAACAAATCACTAAAAATGCCAATCTCTTGTCCCACTGATTTTTAAATAGAAATTAATTTTAATTAAACTCTAGACAACATTTACATTCACAGATAATGGATAAATGAAAAAAATCTGAAACCGATACTGATACAACACTATTTACTTTCCCCCTAGAGTATAAACAAATATTTGACAGAGTAAAGAAAGTCAGATTGCTTTTACTCGGGGACATGTTGTGTAACAGCTAAGCCAACAGTCTTATTCTGTCAGTTTTTTTTTGCTCTAATCAATGATATTATTCAATCTATTTTTAATATTTAAATAAGTACTCTTACATCTTGAGGCGTTGCTTTCAAATGAAAACATGCAGCACTGTGTCATCCACCAAACCAGATAGTAGTTTCTCCTTTTACTCCGTCTCCCGCTGTCGGGGAAAGTTTCGTGTGAAGTAAAAGGACACAGAGTTGTTGAGCCCCACATCTCTCAGTTTAGCAGCCTGCGTCTGTAGATCTGTGAGTGTATCCACTAATTGGCTTCAAGAACACGGCTCTCCTCCTGTCTGAGAGCAGACAAAGCGGTGCCTTCTGTGTCCATGTTTATACTCCATGTGGTTAATACATCTTCCACACTGCACCGCCTGTTAGGTCTCCTTTTTAAGAAGAGGCACCGCAAGCACTCTATGTAGGCCAAGCCCCAACAGAATGTGCCACTGGGATTAGCTACAAGTCAGGATGGTTATGCTGCTTGCTTCTCCCCTCCCCACTGAAAGGTTAGAGGAGCTGAACACGTGTATATTTTTTTAATCTTCGAAAGAAAAACAGGACATGTTAAAAAGTGCACATCACAGCAGGAATCCAACGAAGCAATGACTGTTTGTCAGAGGCACATTTAAAGAGTGTAGAGGACAATGTCATTTCATTTGAACTGAACACTGCAGTACTGTGATGGAGACAACTGTTGCAGGGCAGGATGTTTCCTTACATGAGCCCATACAGAAATATACTGATGTAATTCTATAACAAGTAGTGAGCATAATCATTTTCATCTTTGACGAGTCATACTATTGTTTTTGTAATTGGTAAAATCAAATGCCCTGTGGCAAAATCTCATCCGTACTTGCAGCTCATTACAGGAAGTGGTGGAGGCGGTATCGCTCCCACTGTCAATGTTATTCACAGAAACCCAAATTGCTGAAACATGTTATGTGTAAACTTTGTGAAGTCAAACTCTCCTTAAACGGCAACATTACTACACATGCTTGAAACATGCATGTGTGTGCTTAAGCAGGCATGGTAAAAGGGTATGCAAACTGTTATGCCAAATTACAATGATTCATTGACTAATGGAAAAAGAAAAATCAATAGATTAGTCAGCATAAAAAGAAAACGATTAGTTGCAGACCTATACTGTTGTAAAGCCTGTTTGTTTCCATTTTAAATGGTGCCATATCTGTATGGAGCAGGTATTTGTGGGATGAGCAGTAGAGCTGAGTGGGTTGTGCCCATGAAAAATCTCCCAGATCTTCTCTGGAGTTGACTTATGTTTGGTGGTATTTGGAGGACTGGACCATTAAAGTCTAAAGAAACAAGAAATACCTTCACTACAAGTCCATAAATGGTTTTGCTACTCTTTACCTTTGTTTTGTATTTAGCGGGTGATTTTCTTTTTCCTTTTTTTCCCTAAAATCTATTTAACAGACAACCAATGTTTTTGTAGTTCTGTCTGTGGTTTGTCTTGGAGGTGTTGTTACATATCTCTGAGATGACTGAGCAGAGAAAAATAATGATGGCTACAAAAAACAACAATGATCTCCACCTGAGCACTTGGCCATATTTTAAGCCCAAGTTTTATGAAATGAAAATCAATAGGTGTTGCTTTTAGTGTTTGCTCAGTTTACCGAACACATACTTCATCATAGCACCTACAGATGCTTGTTTGAAAACACATTAATGTTTTTTCACTGTGGACTGAAATTTTTTTCTAGTCATCAGGAATTTGAAGTTGTTTCTATTACTGTTTCTATACTGAAGGAGCTGCATTTCTGGAAACTTCTGAAGCATGTGAGTTCAAAGAAAGAAAACAATGTTTCCCATAACAAACATGATGTAGCAGGAGAAACACCAATGTATTCCTGACTGCACTCATTTAGTGTGTAGCTAGGGATGGGTACCGAATTAGGTAATTGTATGGGTACCAACTCAATTCTGTCTAATACCAGATACCAATTCACGTGAAACCAAAAGGCACCATGTTTAGGTACCTATATGCATCCTTGTGACTGTGAAGGAGTGGAAGAGTAGGTGATTTTTCCATGCTGGACATGAACACAGCATTTTAAGGTTATATATTGAAGAATAAATATGTTAAATTGAAAAAAAATGTGTATTTTATTATGAAATAAATAGATATTTTTTACCACATTAACACAAAAAAGTACCAAAAATTGGTACCATTGAGTATCAATACTGATTGCCAGGTACGGGGCATCACTACCGTATCGTTTTAAATGTAAAAGGTACCCATCCTTATGAGTGAAATGAGTGTTACTTTTAAGCAGAAGTTTGAATATTTGGGTATCTTAAAAGCAAGAACTTCAGCCCTTTAATTCAAGTAATAATATGACTGAGCTGAAGAGTGGGTAAACTTTGACTCAAGTAATGAAGTTTTGTACTGTGTCCTCAGCCGGATTCAAGTGAGACCTACTGCATGTCACGAGGAGAAGAGTGAAGTTTGAAGTCTATGTTTGCTTCTTTCTTGGAACACACTGCAATGTCTCAAAGATTTGTCAGACATCAGTCGGCATGATCAAGACATTTCAGGAGGTTATGGGTGAAAAATTTAACACCATCGTCCTGTATCACTATGCTGGACATCATCCTCATGAGTACGCCATAACCTAGATCAGCAAAATCCTGCTTCCATTTGAAGGTTTTACACATATGTCTCCTGAACATCTGTAATGGACATCCTCTTTAACCACAGTGTGTTATCTGTTAATGTTGTCACTCATTGTTTATTTTCCCAAAGCGCTCCATGTACAAAGCATGCTGGGAGTTGTTGTGGGAATCATAGCCTGACATTTTCTATTGTAACCTGGACCAAGTTGCATTTTGCAGAGGCAAAAATGCCTTCGAAACCCAGTCATCTCTTTCTCTCTCTGACATACAATGTATTGAAAACACACACACACACACACACACACACACACACACACACACACACACACACACACACACACACACACACACACACACACACAGAGCTCTCTCCCTCCCCACTCATGAATTTCTCTTGGTTTTGCTAAGTATGCATTTTTCATTCCAGTGAGCAGGCTGCATTTGAAATCAAAGGCAGTGATGCTGCATGGCTGTCTGGCTGCACAGAAAGTGAGGAGGTAATGAAAAAAGCTCAGGGGTGAGTCAGAGGATGCTTTAATAATCCTTGCAGCCCAAAATAACATCTCTCGAGCTGGACGGACTCAAGACCCTCTTGGGAGACCAGCAGCGGCAGTCCAGGTCGGTCTGGACACGCCAGTGGCTTCTTTTACCCCCACATACGCTTTCCCCCCTCTTTCTCCTGCAAGTCTATTATTGTCAACAGATAAGACTGCAGCAGCACGGCAGGCACGACGCGGCACACAGCCAAACCCTCCCTGGACCAAATATATGACATCTCTGAGCAGGGCGTACGGATATGTGCACAAGGGGTGGACAAGCTGCAGGAAGTGTGATCCAGCCAGTGGGAGGGAGGAGGAAGAGGTGTGTGTTCACAGGTAAGCAATGTTTTATCGGTCACTGTTCACTCAGTGCTGACAAATGGTGATGAGGTCCAGGCTAAGTAGCTCTTCATGGTGGGTTCAAGGTTGGGCCTCCATTGTCTCATCCAACACTTTCCCATGACTGTCCCCGATGTCCTGACCGATGGGAGCAAATGGAGGGGGTAAAAATAAACCGGCCTTCTACTGGTCCCCAATAAGATCCAGTATTTTCTGTAAAAACCTGAGACTCATCAACATACTGTTCACAGAATCTGCACAGTCTGCTAAAAAAATTAAACATATTCTGAAACAGTGGCCTCAGATATGTAGTTAAAGCCTGTGAGGCTTCCTATAATGAAGCTACATGTCATCAAAAGTCTAAATAAATTAACCCATAATCCTTTATAACCTACCACATCAAGTCTTCGTCATATCTTTACATTCTGAAGAGCTATAATCTGCTGTTTCTGAAGTGTCCATTTCATGCTGGCTCCAGGAGCACTGGAAATCACAAACACACCAAGCCAAAAAAACATATTCATAGCTTGGTTCAAAAAACGTCTCTTGCCTGAATCACCACAGGGGATGACTTTTTTCTAACTCTGCAGTTTGGAGGAAATTAAGATTGCGAGCTTGCCCAATCAGAGGTACAGCTCAAGTCATGTGACTGAGGGGCAACTTATAGCTGCACTCGAAGCCCGTGCCACTTCCAATATGGCCACGATAGCCAATCTGCTTCAAAAATCTGTTTCAGAAACAGACTGTTGATGTCGGGTAGACTATGTCCATTAGCTATACAGGCTATGATACAACCTCTATATCCCAAACTTGAGTTAAATGTATAGACTTATGTCCAGACTTTCTAAATTAGATTCTGAAAAGTGCAAGAAACCCTTTAAAAAAAATTTCACAAATATTTTTGTAAAATACAGGATTGTCATAGCTTTATCCCTCAAAAATGTTAATGTAAAAATCATGATGATCTATTTAACATAGGAACACTTTTTATTGGATTTCTGCAAACAAACAGCACTCTGGGACATGTTGGAAAAACACTATCAAAGTGTAAATCCTCAGATTTTATACACAAAAGGAATGATCCATCATTCTTATCTGGTTTCAAGTCTACCACCAATCAAAACTCAATATGGAAATTGTAGTACGGCGCTTCACTTGGCTCTATAGGGTTAAAGCCATAAATGTTACAAACAGTGCATGGCTCTGTCACTATGTCACCTGGTTGGAATGCTAGCATTTAGCATCAAAGCATGATTTACTTTAAAAAAAAATCTTATTTTGCATATTTAATCTAAATAATACAGGAAGATGATGATTTGATGTAAGGATATCCATCTGTTTTGGTTGTCAGTGGTGTTGCAAAATTCAACTTAAGTCATCACAAACAGAAGAATCTACTACAGCCATGCTCACGTACTGAGCTGACATCAGGGTTTATCCTTTTAAATCAGATTTTTTAGTAATTTTGAAAACTTTTAAGACTAGGCAAAGATCAGCTCACGTTACGTTTGTAATAAAAATCAGGGGTGGAGAGCTGCAAAGTGGATTGATGCTAAAAAAAAAATCAGTCCTTGGTGGTATTATTTGGAAAGTCAAAATTTAGCTGTAAATTAAATAGCCAAAACTAAAAGCAAACAACAGCCCTTTGAAAAGAAAAAAATAGTCAAACAAAAAAAATCTGGTAACTGAAGCACACAGACAAACAAGTTTTAGCCAACGCTGTGCCACAACGTAATAACGTTTGATAAAGTCCAAAAGAAAAAACAGAGCGACATGAGATTTATTCAGCATTCACTGGAGCAGCTGTTTGAAATAATCTCATTCTCTTCAAACTGTTAAAACTATTCTCATGTCACTTACTCTCTGACAACTATATCTGTTTCTGCACATTTTAAAATTAATCACCTGCTGTTTTCCCCATCTTCTCATTCCTGTTTTGGAGCACTTTCCCTCAAGTCTCTCCCACGTTACATTTCAAACAGATCAGCTGCTCGGAGGCTTGCCTGGAGGCAGACAGGAAGCTGTGCATAATGGAGAGAAGGTGTCTACCAAACCTTTCTTGTCTGGGAGATGTCACTTTATGAGCACACACACACACACACACACACACACACACACACACACACACACACACACACACACACACACACACACACACACACACACACACACACACACACACACACACACTCACTTCTTCAGACACACACATATGGATGCTCTCTCAAACAGAGAACTGAAGTTATTCAGCAGCTTCCTTGCAACTACGGTTGAAAAGTTTATGAAAGCCAACAAGTTAATATGGAAGACATGTCTACAAACAGACAAACAAGTGACTTCAGTGTCAGAAAACAAGTTTTCAAAAATTCTTCTTATAGAAAACTGTTATCTTTAACTTCACTAAAGAAACTACTTCATTTTTTCTTTCTGATCAACCCCTGCAGTTTTTCTTCAGAGCTAGATTTCTGTGACAAAGGTCCTTTCTCCCTCCTTGTCTGATAAAAACACTACTGTCTGTGTCCCTGTGTGCTCAGCAGAAAGACCTTTTCTCATGAGCTCAATGGCATTGACAAGCCAACGTCCCAATCGATGACTGCACGGTCAGACCTTTGCAGATCGAGCCCCAGACCGAAGGGCTGTGTGGGTTAATTGTAATTGCACAAGACAGTGTCTGTCACACACACCCTGAGCCGAGGAGATGAACTGGCCAGAGGCATGCTGGTCTGAAAAACATTTAACCTGCGACAATATACAAATATACAAGCAGAGACGTGAGGAGGTGGTGAACTTCCTGTTGATCAGCTTAGATTTACTTATAGGGGATGTCATTCAGGTTGGTTAGGTACAGATCATGTCTTCATATCATCCAGTCAGTGAGGGGAGAAAGTAGAGACGAGTTGTGAAATTTGAACGTTTGAATAATAGTTTAAGAGTTAAAAAAGTCAGGCAAGTAGTAGCAGAAGAAGGGCATTTGAAAACTTTGAAGCCATTAAATAACAAAAAAGCATCCATGATAAACTCACATCTCCACAACATTTGGGATGTCACAATCATAGACTGAATAAAACAGAGACCTGTCTATTCTTGATACAGTGAATTGAAGCCAATCCAATGATCATTTTATTTCGAACAGCTACAGGGCGCCCATCAGTCCCGTGAGCTGAGCTGTGTCTCTGATTGGACAATCAAACGTTCCTGATGACTTCTAAACTAGAAAAAAAAATTCACTCACCATACAGTGTGTGCTGATAGAGAAATCAGTGTGTCAGACCCAAGCCGTTTTCATTAACTACCAGTAGTTCAAATTTGTCATCTGTGGAGGACATTTGTAAACCTAAATATCTTCCACTTACTTCACACTACTGAATGAACTCCTCATGCCATCTACAGAGGACATTTAGGGCTTTTCAATGACACCAAATGTGAAGGGGTGGGGCTTTGGTACCTTTTATCTTTTTCATTAAGGAAAATCACGTCCATCAGTGGAAGTGCAATTTATGGGAAGAGGAAAAGTAAGTGTATAAAACTTTTTAATAAGCAAATTTTGGCTTAAAATTTTGGTGCCATATTTTATATGGGACTCTTAACAACACATTTGAAGATTGTCTGAATAATTTTTACTGTATTTTAGAATTGTAATATACTAGTAATATACATAATATCTGAAATATAAAAAACTTTTTTTTTCCAAAAAAAATGTGTTCAGTATTCTAATAACCTCACAAGGATTGGGGAATCTTAAAATCTTAAATCTCAGAAGGTTAATGCAGTAAAAGTCTGTTTTTATCGCTGGGTGTGTACGTGACTTCCAGTCTTTCTGCAGCCAGCCTCAAGCGGATTCTCGACGAACAGCAACTTTTAGCACTTCTGCATAGGCTTCATTTTTCCTAACTGTATGTTCCCCCTTGGTCCCAAGCCAGATTATTTGACTTCTGATCCGATTTTTTCAAATGTTTTGCCGGTACGGATCAGATATCTGTGATTGACTGGTGACCAGTCCAAGGTGTACCCTGCCTTTCGCCCAATGACAGCTGGGATAGGCTCCAGCCACCTGCGACCCTGAACAGGATAAGCGGTTCAGAAAATGAATGAATGAATGAACGATCCAATACCGATACTTTTCTCTGATTAATCCACGGTACCAAGGAACACTCGCTTTACAAATGTTGCTAGACGGTGTTATACTATCATTGCTTTCCAAAGAGGAGTAGTTCCACACAGCTGACATGTTTGCAACGTGGTTTGATTTACAGCAGCCGTAAAGCGTGACGGTGCTGAAAACACATGAAAACTGTATCTGTCTGGATCACATAACGAAATGTGATGCTATGTGATCCTACGTAATTGGGCGCCGATACCGATGAGTGTATCGGATAAGGACATCCCTAAATAACATGAGAGAGTAAAAATGCTAGTTGCTGTAAAAAAAAAGGTTCAGCACTTTTGAGATTAAGAGCTGGAGAGAAAAATGCAGAGACTTCAGCAGAAGAGTATCATAGAGAACTTCTACAAAGATAATAAACTCGAGATTCATTTCTATCTTCTTAAATCTGCAGAGGGGACAGGGAAATATTTGGATAATCTGCGAATCATAAGCATATATAAGTGTATATTTGCTTAAAATGTCCATCCCTAGAAGCAAAGAGGAAGGAGCTCTAGTAGGATCAAGAGAGGCATTTAAAAGCTGGAAGCAAACCCAGGTGGCAGAAAAAGAAAACCTTCAAAGTCAGCTACTTTCCCCTTCCATGCTACCCCTAGAGATCAGATCAACTACTATCCTAAAACCTAAATGAACCTAATGAACTAGTAAACACTGGGAGTTAAATGAATATTACATGGGCTTTCATTAATGCCAGCTAGCAGACTCCCAGAGTAATAAAGGCGAGCCGTGGAGGCAGCAGGACGGGACAGTTACTGGAGCTCCTTCTCTGTGTTTACTCAGCAGCTGCCTGCCAGAGGAGAAGGCGTTTGATCGCTCCTTGGCCGGCTCTCCTCTCTGCTGTGTGGCAGGAGAAGCCCGGGGAGGCCGCCGAGCACCGCCAGGGCCGTCTCATTTGCAACACAAACGAAGTGAGCTAATTGTGCGCGTGGAAGGGGACGGAGCAGCCGCACACAGTGCAATGTTTGCAAAATATGGAAATAATTAATCTCATTGAGCTCATGAAACAGCATCAGTGATGCAAAAGAGGATTTGAGAAGGAGCTGGGGATGAGACGGATGATGATAGCAATGGACGCAGATGTTTAGATTAAGCTTTTTCATTATTGCTTTATCTGCAGCTTCTTCAAGTGTATTTTTGGTAATTGAATAAATTGGAGCATGAAATAGATTTGGATTACAGGCACATCAACAGGATTAGGCATAAAGCAGTCTCTTTGCCATTCATGATACAATGTGGGCATATGTATTATGAAATCAGGTCACTTTGCATCGACTACTTAGAGTGAAAATAGTGACAGGAAAACAACCTATTCATCTCAAAAGATTCTCGGGGTGTTAAAGCCTTCCACAAAGACCTGAAAATATCCTTACACTAATATTTCAAAGAGAATAGATCTCAGACACACAGACACCACTTCATGTAAACTGTCTCAATAAACAGCTTTAATGTTGACTCAGGTGTGACACGGAGACTTCACAGCACTGTTTAAAAGGGATTTAGCTGAGAAAATCAACCTGCTGACCTTCTAAAGGGCTGACCTTTAAATCCTCTTTAATCAATAAATCAAATGTAAAACAAGAAAGATGATGCTCCAAGGGACCGTGGGGATGAGAGAGACTTCTCAGAGAGTACTAAGGAGAGTTTTCATGGTGGAATTTTGCGAAAATAGGAAAAATTAACCATTTATCAGCCAGATTAATTCAGATTAAAGCACCAGTGTGTCAGGGAGACTACAGGGTTGGGTGGTTTATTTAAGAGTTTAATGATGATGAAAACTGATGATAAGTGTGATGGCATTTCTTAAGTAACCAGAAAAGCACTCAGAGAGCGCAGATCTCCACCAAGTTTATTGTGGTTCTCACCAACACTTTAGTCCTACTTTAATGTTATACTCCCTTTCAGCAGACTGTCTGCTACTATTTGGTGTTAGTTGCAGGTTTGTACCATAATTTGTTTCCTGGCAGTGTTGAAAATTATGATGACTCAGCACATATTTCATATTCCATATCTTAGTGTCCAGAATATTGTCAGGATCTGGATCTGTCAGAAATTATGGTGACCTTGTCTTGTATTGTTTTGCAAAGCAATCCGACCATTTATCGTGGAGTTATATACACATATGGTGAAAACGGACCAATCTCACAATGATAAAAGAATCTTTTAAAAAAGTCCTAGCGACAGACGGTGATCCAGATCACCTCCAAAATGTAATCACTTCTTCGTTATCCCATTTTGAACATTTCCTAAACATTTCATCAAGATCTGTTTGTTACTTTTTCAGTTATGTTGTTCACAGACAAACAAACTCTTCCAAAAACATAACCTCCTTGGTGGAGGTAATAATCAGCTATTGAAACATTTTATCTTTTTACTAAAATTATGAATGCAATACGATTGTACAAGTGATTTGCCAAAGCCACGACACAACAGAAATTAAAAGAGGTCGGCCAACAGACACTGCTGTCTTTTTTGACTTAAGTTATATAAATATACCTTTGTAGGTGTCTCACCTTGTGATAGTCTTCGTGGTACTAATATTTCTATAAGATTTACTAGAAATGAGTCATCTTAGCTTTAGCTTAAAGAACATATATATTATAGCTTCATTCCTCATAGCTGAAGTTAAAAAAGAAAACACTTGACTTACTTCTATAAATTTACTGCGTCTGTTGGTGTAACTGCCCCTTAGAAAAATGCTAAAGTTGACCTCTTTTAACTCCTGTCGTGGCTCATCTCCTGTTGTATTGAAGCTCTTGCAGATCGTCTGACACCTACCAGCCACCGTAAAATAATGCACTTTGTTTATTTTGATGTTAAAACATTAGCAGTACATTATGAAGACAGCAGATTTAAAATATCCTCCCAAGATCAGGAGAGTTATTACAACTGTGTCTGACTACAGAGGCAGGAAAGAGTCCTCTGTGCTGATAAAGTTGGCTGATACTTGAGACCAATATGATACTGCTGTAGATGTGTGTGTGAATGTGTGAGAGATATTTTTTCTAAAGCAGATTTCAATTAAAAATATGATGTTAATGTTGATATAAAATTTTGGTCTGAATAGCTCATTCTCTGACAGCACATGCTGTACAGGGGGGCATTCACTGTATTTTTCAGTTTAGAAGTTAATAAGATCACAAGCTTGTCCAATCAGAGGTACGGCTCAGCTGACTGACAGGTGGGCGCCCTATAGCTGTTAGTGAGGAGACTCGACGCCCGCTTCTTAAGCTCAACTGTGGCTCTTCCTAGCAACAGCCTTGAGAGCTTCATATCAGAAACAGGTGGATAACATCACAGGTTCAACATTCATTGATAACACAGTCAACGGTTACAACACAACAGTTTACATCCTACAGTTAAGTCAGTGAAATGTAACCCTTTACAAACTATCAAAGCGTGACCAACATCAACAAACAGCATCATGTAGCAAGGCATGTGACTGAAAGCAAAGCACTATCCATACATGGTATACAGTTTCTCTTCCTTGCTGGGTTATAACAAAACAAGATGACATCAGACATCTGTTCAGGAGCACGAGAAAAAAAAAGCTTTATAAGAGAAAAAGAGCCCTTCCAGGAACTGAGCTCAAGCACATGAACATACGAGCGCCACCAGATACACTCTCACAAAGAAACACAAGGACACACATATAGAGGAGCTGAGGCTCACAGTAATGCCACCGGAGCAGCTTTCTCTTTTTCTCTTTGGGCCTTCAGGAGAGGAGAGAGGCAGAGAAAGAGGGAGGAGGAAGTCAAAGACTCGGGGCTGAAATGGAAGCAGCCTTTAATGTCAGACTGATATGTAGTTTTCACTGAGAGGACCGTATGCCCGCTATAACTCAACCATTAACGACATGTTAAGGTTGAGGGTCAAACACACACAAATGTACGTGCACACATGGCTGGTCAGCCTTTGAGGGAATCAGTCTCGCTCCATGAGCATGAAAAGACCCCACATGTTAGTGCTCTGCACAGGGCAGCATTTCTGTTCAAAGTACTCCATCTCTCCCCTTTGTTGCTCTCTGACCTCTTTCTTTACCGTCCTCCTTCCTCCGTGTCAGTGCTGAGAGTGGACCAACCGGTGAACCTTGAATTTGTTATGCACATCTGGCACGATGGCATCACTTGCATCTCGATGCCACTTGCGCTGAAGGAACAGCCTGTAGCAAGAGTTATTCATTGACAGTGTCTTAAAATACAGTTTTTAGTAATAAAAAGGCGTCTCCCTGTTGCAGCAGCTCTCTTTTCCTTCTCTGTTTCTTGTGGGGGTTTTTTCATCTCTTTTTCGTCATGTTTGTATTTGGAGTCTGGAGATCCTACAAGTAACCATGGCCGCATTGTTTACATGTGAAATCAGCTGTTAGCAGCCTGTAGCATGTCAATGCTAACTGGTGCAAGGCCAGATGTTTTCCCACAAGGTGAGGAGAAGGAGGTGAGGATGGCGTGCTGGTTCTCAGGTGTGAGCTAAGAACTGACAACATGGACCTGTCCTTCCATCCATCATTATGGGAACGTAAGATCTATCTCCAATAAGATGGACAAGCTAGCCATGCTAACCCAGCAACAGAGGGAAGGCAGAGTAGCATCATGCTATTCACAGACATGGCTAACAGAGCTAACATCAGACAGCAACACCACGTTGGAAGAGCTTCACCTGCTGTGAGCAGACAGGATCCAGGAGACAGAGACTGAACAGACTGCTGAAGAAGCTCAGTCCTGGACCCTGTGGAGGTGGAGGCTGGCTGAACTGGATAATGATGGACAAGTTGTTGTCATCTATTTTCTTATGGACCTTTTTGCACTTTCTTTTCACTTTCTTACTTTTGTTTCCTTGACTGCTGCTGTGACTCCTGAATTTCCCCTTGGGAATAAATAAAGTCTATTCTATTCTATTCTAGCCTAGTCTATAACTCCTTCTCCTAGTTGCTATAACTGCCAAGGTTGTCATAAGACTGTCCAGGAAAACGGAGGATTGAGAGTTGACTGATCAAGGCGAGGAGGAACGACTGATTTAGGTAAATTATGACAAAGAAACATCAGGAAAAAAGAAGTTCTTCAGAGGAAATTCACGCTGTTGAAACATCCCTGTGTGTAGCAATCTGTAAGCAAACCCAAGCAGAAGCGATTCCATGTGTGTCTCTGGCCTGCAGCAGTGGCAGCCGGCCCGAGGCTAAGGACATTAGCCTGATGCTTATCTGGCAACACAGCCCACTTGTACCTACCAGCTCCCTTTCTTCCCCTTTTTGTTTCTTTGTTCCTTTCTCCCTCTCTTCTAATGCTGAGATATGATTTGGTGAGGCAGAGGGGAGCAGAAAGGAGAAGAGAACATCAATTCAGCCCTTACCGCTGTCTCTCTCACACTATTTATCCCCTTTTCCTCCACTTTATGTCTCCCTCTCTGTCTCCTTCTCTTCTTTCTCTCTCCAGTGTGCAATCATAATAACCCCTATCTTTGATGCCCAAGCAATAAACCAGGGCCTCCCCTCTTCCTGTGCACATCTCCCTTGGCGAGGACAAAACCAATAAAGAGCTGGCTTAATTACAGCTGCTGAGTGCCGCCAACACCCGGGTGCAACACCATGGGGCTGATGGTGGGCCGAGCGTGGGCGAGCTGTAACGGGATGTTGGTGGAGAGGTGGATTGCGTAAGAGCTAACAAGGATACAGTTTGATTTTTAGACTCCTACACTTAAACCCTCAAGATGCTACTTTATAGTACTCACAGAGATTTAAAAAAACAGAGGTGATTTCAGCTGAGAGGCTGCCTGGGAAAATGTGGGCAGGCCTTTGCCTTCAGAAAGACATGTAACTTCCAGAGGTTTCAGGAGGACGCTCACAGTCGGCTGGACTGCATCTGCAAGGTGTGCATGTGTTATCTCACAGAGACTAGAACACTGACAGGGTATCAAGGTTGATACATCCCAAAACACAAGTGTCCTCGACTTTCAAGGATCACTCTGCAGCTCCGTGTCCTTATCTCTTGTTGTTTCTAGGTCTGCAGCATGTTTCCTCCTCTTTCCCCTTCCCTCTCATTTGTCCCTTCTCCTTTCCCCTCGTTCTGTCACATCAACAAGAATCTGGGACTCCAGGGGCTAAGAGTCCCACAAG
Organism: Halichoeres trimaculatus; assembly: GCF_033239565.1. Lineage (NCBI taxonomy): Eukaryota > Metazoa > Chordata > Actinopteri > Labriformes > Labridae > Halichoeres > Halichoeres trimaculatus. Next base: position 8,503,698 of record NW_027437190.1, read on the forward strand.
CTGCAGCCAGCGATGTCTGCATCCTCTATAGCTCTGTCACCATGGTGATAGATGTCTGGGTCTTCCTGCCTCCTCCTGCGATACTTTCTGTCTTTATCTTTCTGGACAAAAGGCTGCAACACCAGAAACCTTCCCTGCATGACTCACAGACTGAAGTTAAAAAAAGATTTTCAAACTGTGATTTAGATTTTCATGTGCTGAGAGATGAATCCAGTCATGTTGGATTGAGTCAGATGCTCATGTTCTTGGCATGATTTGCACTTTGAGTAACAAGAGTCCTCTCACCTCTGAAACAACTGGTTCAGAGGTGAGAGGACATAAATGAATATGGTGACAGTAGCCACGGTTACACAAGGAGTTTTTCGTCTTTCTGAATGGAATCTTTCCGAATGACCTTTCTGAAAACATTAGTATACATGGAAAGGAATATTCCAATCTCTGGTCTACATGCGCCGCTGTAATCAAACAGAATAGTCAAAGGGGCATGCGCAGAAAAACGTAAACATCACAAGATTTATCAAAGATGGAGGACGAAGGTTTGTTTATCACGGTGTTGCACTACACCGTATTGCGAGTTTGTCGTCCTTCCAGTCGTGAAATTATGCTCATTTCTTTCAGAGTTTGGATCAAAAACAAACTTTCCACAGCAGTCCAGTGCTGACAGCTCGCCACCATTTTTAAAGTTGAGGAACGTCGCCAGTTGCACCTTAGGTCATATCTGAGCATGCGCCGAAAGAACGCACCCTGACAACTTTCTGTCTGAGTGGATACATGATACCTCAATCAGTTTGGAGAAAGGAATATGCCACCCCTGTGAAACCGATTAAATGTCCATTCGAATTGTCACTTTTCTTTAGGAGTGAGGTGTACACAAAGGTTAAATTCTTTCAGTTTGAGCAAATAAACCGAATGCAAGCATAATATTTGGGTCCATGTATACGTGGCAATTGAACAATAGCCAAAGTAATCCAGCAGGATTTCTTGGGGAAAGTGGTCGACCAGTTTCTTAGTTTTTTCAATTTGAAATTGTAAAAAATGATGAGACCACATGATGGTGATGATGGTGATTTGGTTTGTTGCATTTAACAAAAAAACAACAGTTTAGCATTAACATCTATTATTCCATGCACCAATTGTTCAAGATTCAAAATAAATTTTATATACATGGTAAATTCACGGTACAGATACTATATTATGGATAACAGAATATCACTGATTTTCATTTTTGAAGCAGTGTAAAACTGTATTATGTGGATTTTCCATTAAACACTATCCTGTACTCAATTGAGATATAAGCTGCTTTTGATACCAACTAAGGCAATTTACAGCAGAATGCAGATTAGCAAAATGAATTTAGGAGAAGGCGTCACAGCGGACGAATCAATCATCTATTTCTTCCTGCAGTCTATGCTAAGACCAAATCTAAATATTTCTGATTTATAATTCAAAAACTGCATGCTCAGGGCTGTTTGATAACAAGTAGGTATAGAGACATTGCTAGCATGAAGCTGTTTTAAATAATCTTAACGAGAAAAAAAGTTCTGCACATGTGAAATGCAAACTCAGGACACTGATTCACCCACAGATGTGATTGAAATATTGTTGTTAATATATTTGTAAATGATTTTTCCACAATAAATAAACTATAAACATAGACTTTACAGCATGTCTGCAAAAACTTGATTTTTTTAAATGTTAATATTAAAAAAAGTTTCAACGTCTCTTCTACATAGACTTAAGTTATTTCTTAAAGGAATCATCCTCAATAAATTAATGTCAGTTTAAGACTGTTTCAGACAAATGAGCTGCTCCACAAATGATTCTGAAAAGCAATTTAATTTTTGGTTCATAAAGAAGAGGTTTAACATCTCTTCAAAGAGAACAGAGCCATGGCTCTTCATAGAAGTATCTTTGCGTCACGTTTTCTGCGCTGTATCCTCTGCAGCCTGTGGAGGTTGTGTTCTTTGTGTCAAGTGATGCGTTACCTTCACCTGTTTTAAAATCCAGTGACTCAACTACCATAACCAAGGTTAAACATCAAAAGTCTGGTCTCCAGAAAGATCAAAACAGACTGGAAAACTGAAATCTTATCAAGTGATTTTGTCTTATTTTCAGTAGAAAATGTCTTTTGAGACTTAATTTGAGCCACATTCACCGGACCAATCGTGAAAAATGTCTTTTTTCAAGTTATAGACAAAATGAGGTCTGAATTGTCGTAACAAGTAAGAAAATAAAAAATCTGCCAATGGAACAAGAGAAATGTTACTTGTATTGAAACATTATCCTAGTTTTCAGCTAATTTTTCTTGCTTTATTGGCAGATTTTTTATACTTGTTAAAACCAATTCAGACCCTATTTTTGTCTTTAAATATCTTGAAACTAGACATTTTAGAACAGAACTTTAATTGAAACTTGAACATTTTCCTGGACATGTCAGGTAAACGTGCCTCATATCGAGTATAACAAGACAATTTTTAAAAAAGACAAAAGCATTTGATAAGAGTCCCGTTTAAAAAATATGCCTTGCTCCATGCACCCTTTTCTTTTTTACCTTTGGCCAAACTCCCATGAGGATTATCAGATTTTGGGGAGCATCATGTCTTCTGATCACACGTCCCACCATATCTCTATGGTAACTCCATCACTGGAGAAGACGAGTGACAGAACGTGTGTGTGTGTGTGTGAGAGGGGAGAAAGTCGGAGGGTTTCACTATAAACCCTGTGACCATACATGTTGTAACGTATGCAAACTTTAAAATGAAGAAGTGCACTGCTGAAAATTGTGCTGTCGCTGCAGAAAGACAATATATGAAGCTGTGGGAGGAAGTGAACAGCTGTGAGTACAAGGATGAGTCACTGAAGTCACACCCAAGACTGTGAGGTCCGTTTGGAATCATTAAACAGCAGCAATATGAGTTTTATTTAGTATGCTGGATTAGAAACACAGTGCTGCTGTCGATGTATGCATCTATGCAGAAAATCAACTGCAGCTATTCATAGCCCACTTACAGCTCACTGTTACGCACTTTGCAAAAGGCTCATTTGGGAAAAGACTACACGTGAACTCAATAAGGTCCTTCACAGTGTTATACACACCGGGTCGACACATTTCAGGAAGGCGAACACAAAAAGCGTGTGTTTTTATGTGTCTGAGTCTGTGTGTGAGAGCCAGCTGCAGTTTAAATGTAGTGACCACTCAATTCAAAAACATTCAGGCCTTCTAAGAACGAATCCCCGCACCCCATTAGGACCTCTGCTGACGCACACATGCATAATACATGGAAGCTGGATCTAAAAGCATATAGCCCATTAGCCGGCCTGGCCTCTGCAGGAAAGACACAAGAGAGAGATAGAGGAACAGGCTTACACACTAACAGCCCTGATTGAATAGACAGCCGAGCTAGCTGGTCCCTGACGACGGCACATGTTGTTAGCAGAGTGTTGTGTTGTGGTTTTGTACCAGAGGCTCTTCTTACAGACAGAGAAATGAACGGAGAAATATGGTAACGCTAACATTAGCCTTCAAAGCTCTGCATTACAAACTCAGATCCACTCTCTATAACATTCATTTGCACAGGGTGCCTGTCGGCCTGGTGGTTTAAGCATGTTCCACATATACAGAAGCCACAGTCCTCACAGCAGTGGTCACTGGTTCATCACCAAGCCATGACCCTTTTTCTCCTCCTCCCACTCTACTACCCAAAATTCCTGTCTCTCCTCAGCTGTTCTATCGAATAAAGACACATACGAACAGAAAATATCAGTCACTGCAAAAAAAAAAAAAAAAAGTTCAATTTAATCAGTCAGATGTGATGATTGCTGGATCAGAGTTTCCAGGCACATAGCCCTTGTTCAGCCCTTCCGGTGGCTGAGTGTTCTGGCCATGTAATGTGAGGTGGCAGAGAGCCCAGCAATGCTGTAAATTATTTCTGACGGTAGGGTGGGGGACAAGAGGAAAAGACTCAGAGTCCCTAGAGGCAGCCAGTGCGTGGTGTGGAGATACAGGGTCTGTGCCTATAGCAAGAGAAGAAAGAGGCCAACGTGTTCTCTGAGTCCGACGGCTTAAAGAACATCAGTTTGTTTGCAAGTTTAAAGTCCTCTGCAGTCTGCATAATGTGTCTAACAGCCATGCCTGGCCAGGAGAACAGGGGCCTCTCTGTGGGGGACAGAGCATTTAGCAGACTAATCATAATATGCTCCAGTGCATCCAAGTGAGATCCAACCTCTCCCTCTATGTCTCTCTCCACCACACTAACACTTTTTTTAACAGCAAATGTTTAAACACGTGTTTAATTGTCTACTTGCAGCCCAACCAAGAGCAAACTCTTCTTCTTTCATGTTCAGAAGGTGTCCAAAGTGAAGACAGTGTCTCAAAGTGACCTGCTCTGTCACGAGTGGGTACAACTATGTGTGTGTGTGTTGATGTATGATTGTGCGTGGGGTTGTGTGTGCATACTCGTTTCCTGCTGTGGACTTTTTTAAAATGTACATTTCCTCTCCTCCTGAAGCACAGCAGCAGAGGCAGCATCGCACACATGCTGCAGCAGCGGTGCGCTGGGGCATACACACAACCACGCACGCGCTCACACACACACACACACACGAAGGCTCTACACACGGCTGCGCGCAGAGGCACAGTCACACCTTGGCATGTTCACAGTCCAACCAAACGTTTCCCCCAAAAAAGGGAAGAAAAAAAACGCGCTGCATGTGCGCGTACACACGCGCTCACGGCAAACCGCTTCACCGCTCGGCCCCGTCATCCAGCCAGGAAATATCTGCAGCAGCAACATACTGTAGGTTGTTATTACGTAGGCTGGCTGCCGATCGATAAACGCAACACCCCCCACCCACCCCCACCCCTAATACTCGCTTGACATACCAACGGGGAAGCCCTTCCTCATAAATCAGGGCATTTCTGTACAAAGGAATCACTCACCCGATGTTGCTCAACGCCTGCTCGAACAGCTCCGTCTGCAATATGTTCTGAGGCGCCGAGAAAGCCCCGTTGAAATGTGATAAAACCGAGCTACAGAACTGACGCAATGTCTCAAACTGCATTTTCCCCCTCCGTTTTCTTTTATCCTTAGTAAATGATAACCTTTTTCTCTTTCACCAACAATACATCCCAAAGCCTGCGCACTCTCCGGACGCCCCCCTCCACACATAAACCTCCTCAGTATTTTGTAAGTACTATCTCCAGGGGCGCATTAAACGCACAGAAGACGCCGATCAAGTTCCATATTTCTCCTGCCGCTCCTGGTATAAAGTGTCCTCACATGAGCCGCATTCCGGGCGGGATCCCTCTGTCATAATGCTTCGGACTTGGAGCGAATAAAAGGAGGTAGTGCCGGTGCCGGTAACGAGCCGTTTTTTCTTCTTCTCGCTGTAGCAAATATCTCTTCTTGGTGAGCAGGAAGAGGCGAAGGGGCGCCCGGAGGAGAGAAGAAGAGGAGAAGCATCCTACACGGCATCCAGCAGCAATAGCAGCAGCAGCATCCCTGACCGGTGCATCCGCTGCTGCCTCACACTCAACTCATATTCCGTCGCATATGAAGAGCACACACTCACTAACGCACGCACAGAAAAGCGCACTCAAACACAGTGTGGGGCTGATATGCAATGTGCACACCCTTTACCATATCTGTCCATCCTCTCTCATGCACTCACCAATAGCACGGCAGAGGGAGACGCTGCTGCCATCAGGTTATTTTGTCTCCACGTAAAGAGCACCAGCTCCACATCACTTATTGCTTCAATGCCACTGAGGGGAGAGTGTCTGCCAATGAGGAACGGCGCATAAGAGGGGGGTAACCCCACAGGTTCCCCAGAGGGTTACTGTTGTATTACACTCAGTCATGGATTCTGCTTTATCAGGAGACACTTTCACTAAATCAGCAGAAAAAAATCAAATAAGGAAGTGCTTTCCTTTAAGCAGCTAAAGCAAATTATTTTATGAGGTTTAATACTTAAACAGGAAAACCTCAGGTTTTAAGCATCAAGAGAAAATAAGACCACTTTTACAAATCAAGAACTTAGCCTGTCCATCTGAGAGACTGATCCTCAGCGTGTCACTCCTGACAAATAATGTACGAGAGTCTGCGAGAATGACTCAGAGATGTGCATTAATCTTTGTCTCCAAGGAAAATATTTAATTCAAGGCTCTCAAAATTGAAAAGTTGCTCGCAGACACAAAAAACATAAAATATAATACATGAAAAAGTGTTTTCACCTCCTCAGTCCCATTGATGTTGTAAAGAAGCATCATCTCTGACATATTCTCTGTTTATTCTGGGTTAAATGATAAGAACAATGAAAAGCTACAAAATCTGAAGCCTCAAGAGAAACGTGAGCCAACTGATGAGCAATAACCCTAAACCTCCTCACTTATATTGAAGACTCAAACAGAGGACCACAGCACATACTTGTCCTGATTTTCTGGCTTCTTGTTTCTGATGTTCTTATGCGACAGTTCTCTGGCTTTGGATTGTGGAGGACTCATCTTTTGCACAACGACTGAGACTTCACAGGTCATGTAATTTGGCAGGATGGCAGGTAGGCATGCTGGATTCTGCCTGATCATTTCTTTTGTTCAAATGATGTGATTATTGGACACACTGGCTTCAAGGCCATCTTGGATGAATGGCTGAATTTTTGATCAGCAGCAACCTTAAGGGCTGATGAGTAAAGCAATTGCAGAGTGGATAAAAACTGCAACTCCTCTAGTGGCCAGTAGAGGGAGGTTCCAAAGATGGTCTCTCTAAGACCAGGCTTATACTAGAACTAAACATGTTTGCAGCCTGGTATGAGAAACATTTTGGGGCTCTGTTTTTATTTTTCTCATTTTCTGTCATGACAAATGTACCAGTGGTCAATTCAAATCACCACCCCAAAATAATCATATAAAGCCTTCATCCTAAATGAGAGGAGGAGGAGGAGGAGGAGGATGTCAATAATTAATTCTCTGACCTCACCTCCCAATAGTGTTGGTGTTGTTGCTGCCTTTTCAGATTTTTAATGTAAATATCTGACGGATTTTGTGACTTTTCTTGTTTCTTCAAGAGTGGAAATCTAGTTTTGCGCTTTTTTTTAGGGTGAACAGTCACCAAACCTAGCTTCTTAGCATGTGCAGAGCTAGACATGAAAATTTTATGTTACAATTTAGCTAATTGTCCGCGAGCACAGACAGCATTACATTGATAACTTGTTGTTCGCTGACCTCACCGTCCTTCCTAGCACCAGCCTCCTGCCCTGGGTGATGCAGCTACAGGAAATGGTTGCAGCCAAGTGTCACATTTAAAGAGGGGGTATTCTGCTTTCCCATATTTTAAATACGGATTAAACGTAACAGTGCTGGATGCTCATATTAAACGTCCAAATCAGAATTGGAGGGTTAGACTTCAAACATCAAGATCTGCCCATAGCTAGTCTCCTGACAGGCCTCCAGAGGGCCAATCAGAAGGAAGGGGGTTTGTGAAGTAGAGAGCATTAAAGAGACCGCAACAAAAGGAAAGCGTTTCAGACAGGGGCTGAACATTTTTTTTAAACACCACTGTGATAAAAACAGATTTTTAAGCTGTAAATTAAGTATAGCTACTACTGGGTACCAATGGACAGAATAAAGCCTAAAAATGCACAGTAGCCTCTCTTTAAGACCTTAAAAAAGGCAGTTTTCAAACCAGTACTTGTCCTCATAGTGGCCTTGTCCCTTATCTAGACATTTCTTAGTTTAGGTAGAAAGGGCTGAGCTGAGTTTTGAAGGATGAGTCTTTAAGTGTTCCTTCTTTTACAAACTTAAACTTAAGGATGTGAGGAAATTTCACCAGTGAGTGTGCTCCAATCTGAGTGTAATCATTGTTGTTCATCCAACACCGCAGCCGTCCCAGCGTATCAGTGTGTTCATTCAAATGACACCTCAGAGAGCGAGATAAATTAGAAACCTGTCTGAGTTATTTCTCCTTATAAATAGTCTGTCAACTTTTCCCCTCCTCTCTCCAGCAGAACAGATTCAGAAGTTAATTCAAACGTTCTTTAAGATTAATGAAAGTGGACTTTGGTGCTTATGCAGTGGGATTTCTATTTATGGACTCTCCGCTATCCATCATTAAGGTTAACCCTTGAATTCTCCAAAAGCTAGCTTCCTGTTGTGTTGCTTTAAACGCTGGCTATGCCAAGAAGAGATCCGTTTCTGGTGCCATCTCCACCTCCACAAGCCAGGCAATCAATTAACACACAGTGGTGAGAGCGTCGACTGGAACAGAAAGTGACTGAATGACTGAATACCCAGAGCAGCCTGAGCTACAGCCAGTGTGATCATCCCTCAAAACCACCTTTAAGCAGCGAGACATTAGAGGACAAGATGGATAATGTACTCCAGAGCTTTCTTCTATCCTGCATCACCCTTTAGAGTTCATCCTCATTAAGCTTTGATTACAATTTGCAGCTACAGAGGATGTTCCGCTCTTTATTATTGCTCTGAGTGGTGTCGAGCAAAAGCACAGAAACATAGAAGAAAAGGGGATGCACAGGAGTTTCACCAAGACGGAGGAGAAAAATGAGGCGAGGCAAACAACCATGATTCTGAGTTAGTGTCACATTTTCACAGCAGCTTTATTACACTGTGAAAGCACTAAATGTACACACTCATCCCCTGCACACTCTTATTCCTGGTTGCTGGATGTATCAATCAAAACAACAATTTAAAGCAAGTTAAACCACATTTTTACTGTATCGTTTCCTCATTTTTGCTGCTCTTAACTGTGTTAAAAAGGAAAAAGATACAACGCTGCAACTGCAAAGAGGACACAGAACTAATGAGTTGTGCTTCCAAGCTTACAGTGAGCACAGACTGGTGCATGCTGGTTTGTATCTGAGCGAGACAAGTAAGGGAAGAGGCACGCTAAGTATACATTTACAAGGAACAGGGAGCAGAGACGTGGGCTGGATCAGGACAGAGTCAACACCACTTCATTTCAGAGTTTGCTCCCTGCTGGATGGCACAACACATGGCACGTAGCAATTTCCCATCTTCCCATCAAGAAGTCTGATCTTGTGGGCAGAGGGGACCAGCAAAGAGATAAAGACATCTGTTAGCCTGTGGGCTGTGCCTGCTGTGACGCACCGAGGGTTATGGAAAACAAAACCTGATATTACAGCCTTACTGTAACACCAGACAGAAGGAGGGGGCGTGTTTGCTTCCAGAGTTTCACTGCCGTCAATATGACTTTAGTCCTTTCCCCTTACACATCAGTTTTAATGCTCAGAAGAGGAGATAGTTGAACTCAATTAGGAGAAAAGCCTCAGTAAACCATATCAGATATAAAGATCTCTGAAAAGTTCAGGCAAGTTTAAGCATTATAGACTTTGGATGCCCTGAACAAACACAAGGTCATTTTTCATTTGAGAAGGGGCAAATAAGGACATGAGAGCGGTGTTTCTGAAGGCTCACTGCTCTCTGCTGTGAAAATTTATACAGTGTGCTGATTCTGACTACAAGCTGCTCCTCCTCCTCCTTTAGAGGGAAAAAGAGGAAGGAGCCCCCATGTGGACATCAAAGTAACTTCCTAATTTGGCATCAGTATCAGGAAATACAAAACTGGATATAAGGTTCTCAGGCACAGCATGTCCACGGTGACTTCATCTGAGCGTGCTGTCCAGAGGGGGCATTTGGTGCAGAAGACAAATTATAAACATTATTCTGCGCTGCATTTCAGCCCACTCTTGTTTTTTAATTGCAACACCACAGTGATAATGCTTTTGCTTTCAGAGTCTATAAATCTCACTCCAGAGGATAAATCAGTTAAAAGCACAAATGATGCACTTTCTCTTAAAAAGGGAGATTCATGAAATTAATTTAAACACTCCTCATTTTCCTGCATCCCATATTAGCCAATGTTTCCCGTTTGAGTTAATAAGTGCTGTGTGCTTAATGTGCAGGTTTGTGTGCATGAAGGAGAGGGAGTGGGTAGGTGGATGGCTGAGTTACAGACTGATACAGAACCAGAGTCTGAGGCTCCTCTACAGGCTTCATGTGCCACATATACAAGTGGTTTGGCTGCAGACAGTCCTCTAATATGTAATCATAAGAGACTTACTTTTCTTCTATCAGTGCTTTCAGTTAAAAGGGCTGTGAGGATTTTCAAAGTGAGTACAGGTTATTTTGAATTGCTACTTCTTGGCTTCTTAGATTAGAAGTTTAGTAGTGAAAAGAGTGAAATCTGTGTTTTTCTCTGCTGAAAATGATTTCTATGATTTATATTGTAGTGATGGTGGATACAGGAGCCTAACTGTCAGACAGAAAAAGGACAGAAGAGCAGAAGAAAGATAAACTGGAGAGTGATACAGCTTGAGCTAAAGGCTAACTAGCCTTTAGCTCAAGCTGTTGACTCCAACCCACAGTCAGCAGTTATTCTGCAGTGGTCTGTTCAAACTTGAGAGTCTATCAATAAAATGAAGAGTGAGGTTACGTTAGCTCTGTTTGGTAGATGACTGGCAGGACATAGCTAACCAGGATTCACTAACGAATCACATTACAGACATGTCTTAGAGCACCAGGCTGCCAGCTGAGCTAAATATAAACGGCCACTAAACTACTTACAACCTGACAGTGTTAACTTGTTGTCGCGTTAGCCTAAAGACACGTCAGCACACCAAGCTGCCGATAGCACTACATATAGCCAGCTGCTACAATGTTTGCTTGATGTCACTTTTCAAACCGTAGCGCTACGTAACTGTACTGATAAATGCCTTACATCCTCGCGTTATATCCAGTAAAAAGTTGTCTTGAACAAAGAAAATTTGTTTGATCTGATCTCTATTTAATTCCAAAACAAACATACACCACGCTTAAAGAACTTTACAAAAGTGTGTGTGAGACTACAGGCCAGAAGGTGGCGAGGCCTCCTCCTCTTAGCATTTTTAAAGGCACTCTGCAGTTTCACACATGCTCCTTCATGACGTCAGCTCTTTAAATCACATATCATCTCTTGGTCAAATAACATGTACAGACACAATAATCGAACACAGTGTGTGTCAGGTGTATCAGGTGTAGCATGCAGGAACTGACCTGTCAATGGGTGCGTCTGGTCCCGAGTACCTCAGCCCCGAGCCGTTGTCAAGGGACGCCTGTCTAGGCAGTAGCCCGCCGTGAGGTCTGCTTCTGTCTGACCCTGGTGTCAGGTCCCCTGAGGCTCCCTGGTAGGGGTAAAGGGACGGGTCCTGTAGTTTGGCCTTCTTCCCCTGTGGCCCCCCCTCAAACACACCCCGTACTTGACCAGGCCCCGAGCCATAGAACCACGCCCCCGATTTGGTGAGGATTTCTTGTTGTTTTCGGCACAAGTTGCATACCCACATAACCTGGAGGGAAGAAGAGAGAGCGTTAGAGGGCTGGAGTGGTGACTGGCAGGCTGGCTGACTTATGGACTCTATGATGAGGTGTGATGGCATGAGTTGAGTATTTATGTTAAGCTATAACATAAATGTGAGGGCTAATGCTTTTGCCGGGTGAAAACATTTAAAGAGGGGTATAAAGTGAGAATACAGAATGTTCAGGCTCAAAGTATAGAAATCCCTGAATCTGTAAACTGAGCAAAATCAGGTCTTCACATAAAGATATCTTAACTAGCTCATGATGTGTTGGAAGGGCAGGCCTTAAACACAAAGGTCTGCCCCCAACAGGCCTCTATAGTGATGTCCAATGAGTGGGAAGAGGGTTTCTGGAGCAGGGAAGCCTTAAAGAGACAGCAGGTAAGATGAAGTGTTTCCGACAGAGGCTGAAATAATGGATTTTCCAAAACACCAGTGTGAGAAAAAGTTGTTGTTTTTTTAGCTGTAAATCATTTAAAGCCACAACAAGTAAACCCTAAAAATAGCAAAATACCCCCTCTTTAAACAGCCATAATATTAACTGTTCAGACAGCAGGAATAATGACAGATCTAGGGCCTGTGAGGAACTTAGGATTTGCTTTGAGTTTTGCAGGCCTGTGGATAAAGCAACAAACTTTATCACTGCTAGTTTTGTTCTGTACAAATGTAGGCCACGTTTTCTGATGACAAATCCATCCAACTTTATAAATGCAGCCAAGTCATATAGTAAGTCACATCAAGACATAAGTATTAATCCCATTCGGTTTGTAACCACTCCTCACAGGAACTTTCAAATAACTTCAAACATCAAGAGAAATGAAAAGAAGTTGCATTTCACCTCAAACAGCAGTATTCATTCACACCAATGACAAGTCATGGTGATGTGGCACATGGTGAAGCAGTTTAACACATGCAGCAGCCTTTGATCTCAGGTGGAGCCATATGGCATGGGTTAGTTTATTTTTATCAAAAGGTTTGAGACTGTGAGTCAAAATAATCCCTGTAGATTTCTCTGTGAGAGGGAGCTGTGCTGAAGTTTACTGGTCAGATTGCAGTGCGTTCTGTTTTAACTCTTGTTTCTTATTAGGAAACTGGAACAGTGCAGATCCAACGTGAAACATGACTACAGAGTTTATTATTCACACCTTGACAAAGGTACAGTAGATCGAGATGATAGAGATGTGATGCTGTGCTTTTGTCTGCTCCGTACTGCAGCCCCAGCAGCCAGCTCCCCACATTAGCCTCATAAATCCAGGAGCAGACAGGAGCTCTGATCACTGCACACACACACACTTACACACACTACAGCGTAAAGCTCAGCATTCTGGCTGAAGTCGCCCTGCCAGGAAAACGTATGCTTTTATCTTTTTGTGCAAAACTACATTTTTTGATACAGTGAAATGTGAACACTCTCTTTATTATTTGACCTTTCACCTTGTTACAACCTTGTTTTTGAGCTTTTATACTAGGGATGTTCAAGTACCAATACCACTAGTACTTTTGATGGATAAAATTTCAATGGACAGTGACGGATCATTCTGAACAAAGATAGCACAGACACTCTGCTACTGAGTCTAAAATAAAACAAACAACTCTTTCTGAGATAAAGTCATAGACTGCTTAAAACATGGATATAGTCTCCCTGATGTCACCTGTCTGTTTCTGAAACGGTAAATGAAGCACATAGGCTAAAGAGGCCATATTGGTGGTGGCAAGGGCTTTATGTAAAGCTATAGGGCGCCTGTCGATCACGTGACCCTGAGCTGTGCCTCTGATTGGGTGACCTTGCAATCTTAATATCGTCTAAATGGCTGAGTTACTAAAAAAGTCACCCCCTTACAGTGTGTGCCTTGGACAGGAGACATTTTTTTGAACCAGACTGTAAACAGGTTAATTTCTGCTTTGAAACAGTTTTTTTTTTTTTTTTTGGCTTAGTGTGTATGAGACTTCCTGTACTTCCAGAGACAGCCTCAAGCTAACACTCGAGAAACAGCAGATTTTAGCACTTCAGCATTATCTCATATTCTTAGACTGGAGGTTGTTGCTTGGTTGAAGATTTGTTTTTAATAAATTAATAAAATTGCAAAATAAAACTAACAACTTTCAGAGGTTTACTATATTTTTTCTTTTTCAAATAAACTGAAGTGCAAAGTAAAACAGTTTAACTGTCAACTCTCCCTGTTTCATTCATGTTGTCTGGCCTGACGCACATTTGCACACATTTGGTGTCAAACTGTGGTGATGTAGCGCCAACTACTGGCAAGGAGGACTTACTCAACATGAGATCTTTTTTTTATGCCTTGAGTATCAGCTGCTTGTATTGATAGCCTTCTTGAGTACCATTACCTTGAAATAAGGCTGGTATCGGCCTGATACCCAGTACCCGATACCAATACCAGTACTCGCCCATCCCTAGTTTTTACACTCTATAATTTACAAGTTTGCATCTTTCCACTCTTTCTCAGAGTAGACTATGAAACTGTCCTGCCACACTGACTTGATGAACATAAGATCCTGATATTTTTGGAGAACTATCTTTGACATAAATGTATTTGCCAGGAGACATAATAGCATGAAGGTATGGGTATTGGAGTGTCCCTAAGTGTGTTCGAGAAGACTCAGAGCTTGCCAAATGATTGACAGGCCAGACAGCCTGTAGCGCACCCAAGAGCTACTGCAGCCCCCAACCCCCCATCACACTCCCCACCCCTACAGTCTCAGTGCTGAGTCAGTGCATTACTCTTATTAGTGTGAGGGAGCTCTACATGCTGCCTTGCCAACCATCAGTGAGTTTGTTGCTGGCCACTGAATCAAACACTGACTGATATGTTATTTCTAGATTAACTGAACCTGCTCTGACTCTGTTGGTCTCTACAGGTTCTGGATGCAGCTGTGGTTCAGGATGGATGCAGCAGCCAAATCCTGAACCACAGCTGCTTATCTCAGTGACTGGATGACCCTGAGCAACGGGTGGTACAGAGCTGTCACTACAGGCAAACCTGAGGGGTTGGCAACCTGAGGCATGACATGGATGTTTTCACACTAACATACACACAGTTAATGGAAATAAGGCTTCTGTTTGGGTTGCTTGTAACCAAACCATTGTGAGGCAACAATCTAACATTTAACAAAACATCCATCTTTTTAAAAAACAATGCTCTTCTATGATTTATTTTTCTATTATAGTACAAAAACCGCCAAACATTGGTTAACATGTGCAAGCTTTTCTAAAATTGACGGATGAGGCCTTTATGACCAGCCATCAATGTTGCAGACAGGCTATAATTTCGCTGACACACAGTGGAAGAAGGAAGGTAACAAATTGTGCTTTATGTATCCCAGAGGAGCACTGCTCGCGAGGCCATGACTGCCTCTTCACCGGAGGTCACGGTGAAAGCTCTGGCCCAAATCATGAGTCATGGGATAAGACCCAGGAGCCACCAAGGACAGTCTTCCTACTAATCAAGCACACAACACTTCACGCACCTGTAATGCGAGAGCATTACAACAAAACAAAATTGGAGTACATCTCAAGATTTATCTTGAAGTTTTACGAACTCAGGTATTTCAGCCCCTGGTAGCTTGGACAGCGCCCCAAAAACTGATGATTTAGCCGAGGAAACAAACCTCTATTTGCACATGATGTATCCTCGTTATATACACACTATATGAAAATGTAACATTCATTTTAACATCTGAGCTCTATTAATAGGACGGATTATGCAATCAAGGTTAATCATTCATTCTGCTTCGCTTTTTTAATGGGCACAGTTCGCTCACAGAAAACTGCACCTATGACCTACATTTTTACCCCTCCAAAGTGCGATTAACATAGAGGCAATTTTTCCTGCAACTCTCAAGTCTGCGTATAATAATTAAACATGTGCACAGCCTGTGGACTCTCCTGGACTATTTTAAATGATCAGTGAACACCTGATGGCATGTTAGGACAAAAAAAGGGGTCCTGTAAATGTTAAGCTGTCGGAAATTTAAGAATCAACACTTGAATTTTATTTGTACGTCAGAGAATGGACAGATTAGAAAGAATGTTTACAGAACACTAAGGCTAAAATCTCAGAGGACCAAAACATTATGTGAAAATAAAATGTTTTGAGTTTCATCAAAGTAGATTTTGGGATAATCTAAAAAGGCTATGTTAGTTCAAAAGGTTATAGAGTTTTGTCAATTTATTAAGAAGCAAGTGTAGTAAGAGCTTTAAGATTTATGTTTTAAGAAAGAGTAGCCTAAGCTCTTAAATCTCTCAGATATTTAGAAAAAAATGAATATACAACAAATGATTTAGTCATGCTGTGCTCAAGCATCAGATATTTGACACGAACAGAAACATGTTGTTGCAGTCATCACACTTTTTTTCTGTTTTCGTCACACTAGCAGGGACATCATGCAGCATGAGACTACCAGCTGCCAATCAAAGGAAGCAGCTCTGAGACAGTGTGAGCTCAGCCCACACTGATGGAGGCTGATGGAGGCTGTGTCCCTCAATCTCCACTCAACCACATACACAGAGACCCCATAACAAATGCATGTATGCAAAATGACGCGTGTGCAGGTCAAGCAGCCAGAGGTATTTACACTTTCATTGCAGCTTTTCTGCTCAAGACTCTGCAAACACACACGCACACACACATAAGGGCCTTCAGCCTAACTGTTCACGGCTGAGCACAGGCAGGGGGTTGGGGGCTGCAGCCCTGAGGCAGGGCCATTTCTCTCTGTTTGCACATTTTACAGTCATTGAACCTCCAGCTAAAAATAGAAAGCTAAAAAACGCACACACACAACCAGAGCAGGAAGATTTATTCTCTATTTAACGTGCTACAGGCTGAGAAACCAAATTAAGGTAAACAAACATCCAGGGCCATGGGATCAATAAATAATTTCCTTTTGAATACTTTCTCCTCAGACTGAGGGATTGCTTTTTTTAGTTATAACTACAAAAGTCATCCTACAAAAAAAAGTGTGTCCGCTCGAGAAGGCAAAAACAGGCTGCACACACTAATGCCACTTGAGGACACAGAGCACCACTGAAAACACCCATCCATCCAAACCATTTGAGCTGGGTTTCATGAACAGACTCAAGTATATTCATCACACGTTACTTGGCTTCTTTTGCCCGCTCCATTGAAAAATTTCTTGAGGGACCAATGCCTGAATACACAAACTGACTGGATTTGGACTGAGCTCTCTCTTGTGGCCATTAAACTACACTACAACAGTACTTAACATAGGCTCCAGAGTGAATCAGCAGTATCCTTCCAGGCATATCATAGTGTGCTCACACAGAAAGTCAGCTCCAATGTTAAATCTAATCAAGGGATGTTTTACATCCATTCATTCTGAACCCACTCTTTCATAACAGCATTATTTGTCTGATGTCGTCAGATATTTCTCTGCACTGATTGTCACATCTGACTGTCGTGTACATTTCATGTCAGAGTTCAAATAAAACAACATCCTGATCTGAGAGGACACACAAACAGAAAGCTAGAGCTCAATATCAGAGATGACACATCCTGCAAAATTGATGTCATGGGTGTCCTATTGCTTTGGTGTTCTTCTCCTTCACCTGAATGAGAACCTGAACCAGGTGAAGTCAACCACTCATTAAAGACTTATTGTTAGAAGAGTTGAGTATTCCTCAGAACAATCCCCACCTGGGCTGAGTTCAGCTGAAGCAGCACCAATAAGGATTAAATCCTGTGAGAAATGACTGCTACAACTTGGAGCTGCATAGGTGTGTTCTGCTGCAGTGACAGATGATGTAAATAGCTAGGTCAATAAGTGCTGCATATCATGACTGGGGAAAAAAATCATTGAAGAGGGGAGGTGTTCTCATGATGAAACTGTGACTGTTTCCTTACGAATTTCTTTGATTATATTAACAATAAAATCGTTAATAACCTTTTATCAACTATATAAATGCCTCATATTTAATGAGTTGGTTGTGTTGTTGTTTCTACCCAGTGGAAGCCGCACATGAAACAGGGCATTTGAGTCAGTTGTTCAGAATAAAAAGTTTACAGGGCATTTTGGTGTGATTCATTTGGCGGCCAATGAGGATGAAAGTTGAGCTACATTCACATGCTCCAATGGTGGCTGCACGTGGTGAATTACATTTTAATGAGCTTCTAATTTTAGTCTTCACGCCAGTAACAATAATAATAGACTTGATGAATATTTATGCTCCTCGTTTGAAATTCAGAGACGTGGGAGAGCGGGGAATACAGTAGAAAAACAAAAACACGGTGTTAGAGGGAAATGGTGTCTGTCGGAGCCTGAACACCCCCCCCCCTCCTCCTCCTCTTCCAGACATAACCGTGTTAAAATTTCAAACAGACATGTCGCGCGCTCACCGACACCTCATCCAGCCAGGCGGGAATTTATCAGGGATGATTAGAAAAACACATCATGTAACATGTTATCTATTACGTATGGGCGTATGCGACGTATGTGCTTCCGTCCTGTGCTATGCGCGCTGAAACAGACACATCTCCTGCAAACCAAATGACCGTTAAAAAGGCGATGCAGTCACAGCCTCGTACTCTCAGCTTACCCATGGTGTCACTGGGGGAGAACACTGCCCCTGTGTAGAAAGATCGCAGTGTTTAGATCTTGATAAGGTGGTAGTGACGACTGTCCGAGTCCGGGCTCCAGAAAATGAAGAAACTGCCGACCTTCAGCACCGCGGACAGCTCCAAGTCCAGACAACAGGCTGCCTGTCGGAGAGCAGCTGCTGAAAACACCGTGAAGGTTACACCGGGGACTCAACTGACCATATCCGATCCATTAAACCGACGCGGTGCTTTTCTCTGCCTCTCTCAGCAGCGCAATCACGGCGCCCGAAGTCGAGTTCATTTAGAATAATAACGAAGTCCAATCTTCAATCGTCGCACAGGATCCATCACACCGTGCAAACAATCCTGTACTCAATGTCAGTGGGTCTACGGGGACAGAACATGTGAGCCGAGCAATAACGCATCAAATCACGTTATGTGTCCCCGCACCGCTGTATTAGTTCATCTGCGATACAGTCCGAGCCGTGCCGGAGTTGATGAGACCTCATTACATATGCGGCGCGTCCCAGCTCTGCTCCAGCAGTCTAATAAACAGAGAGAAAAACGCGCCAACGCAGAAAAACTGACTGACTCTGCCTCCTCTGTGAGGCTGTTAACAAGCACATGCAGTCATTTCCGAGTCGGCCCGGGCTGTGACCAAGAACTGGACTTCAAAGGAGGGAGAAGTGGGGGTGGGGTAGGGGGGCAGCTGCTGCCGTCGCCATCGTTAGGTATCTCTCCTCATAGTGTCTGCAGTAACATGAAGTCAGAGGTTGCAAAACGTGGACATGAACGAGTCAGGAGCTATGCTGCGTTCAATTACACTGGGATACTTCCCTACAGGGTTCTGCTACATGGTCCAGAACAATCTGACTTATTCATTACTTCAAGCGTCACACCTTAAAAAACAGGCAGTTAGCTGTAGACCAAGCGAATCAGTGTAGAAACAAATGGTGTTAACTGTAGCATTAAGAAATGAGTGGCTGAAAATGTGTTTCTTCTGTGATTTTGGTGGATGATAAAAATATTGTTTTAATCAGTGGTGTCCTAACTTTTTTTCAAACAGGGCCGCTTTGATTTTATGGAAATGATCAATTGCAAGCAGTTCATGGCATATTTATTAACTGTGAAAATAAGCTATAAATACTTTAGTTGATATCTATTTCAGTGATTTCTCATCACTAAGTGTGTTTAAACATCCTTGTGTCACCTTTACAGACTTGTGAAATAAAACATCACCTGTTCCTCAGTTTTGTCTTGACACCACATGATAAGTGATCAGTTTTATGCAGTGTGACCTGCTGCATAAACACCTTCCCAAGGAAAATGTTCCCCATTAGGGGGCGATATAGGGAAAATATGTCAGGATGTTTTCATGTCAAGATCAGGATCTGGATTTTATCACAATTTGTTTCATATTCAGACTAATTTGATCCTACAAGTAACATTTTTAGCCCCAGGTATTTCTTATCCTACTTTCTGAATAAGTTTTTGCCTTTTCTGCTACATTTCGCAACTTCAATCTAGTGTCCTCTATTTTTTTTTGTTGTTGTTTTTTTAATCTCTGGATGTTCATAAAGATTTTTTTTCCATTATGATTAATACATTGATTTAAATATGTCAGCTGTAAGAGTTGTTGAGTTTCTGCAGAATTTAATTTAGCTTTAGCTTTACACAGGTAGCCTATTCACAGTCCAAATGTTACTAGACAGACTTTGGGTTTGGGTCTGTGTGTTATGTAAATGTTCACATAGCTTAGAACAAGATCATGTTCAGTGCCATTATTACATTGTTAGGTGAAATCTGGGGGCTGTATTAAAATGGACATGCCTGATTTAAAGGAACTGCAACATTGCACCAGTTCAAACCTCTATGATCAATAGGGTTAAATATGCAGACCTCACGGTACAGTAATGCTTATAACAATCCTTGGTGCAGAGAGACCCACGAACCTTTTTAAATTCAACACATAATCTGCTTTTTTTAATGTTTTTTTTTTTTATTATTTGAAGGGGATCCCTACAAAGTGATGAAGCAGGCTACCCCCCCTTCAGTTTAACAGCAAAAATGTGTGTCTTCAGAGTTTTCTCCAAGAGTAACTTTAATCACTGCTGACGTCCTCTCAGAAGACTGGACACTCCTCAGGCTCTTTTGAAGCCAGAGATGTGGGAGATCGGCTGATGAAAGTACAGGTTCTGAAGATTTCATGACACACATTTTATCTAAACTTAGCACAAAAGAAAGGGAATTAGTGCATTGGGTGAAATATTATCTTTATAAAGCTGTTTGGTGTTGCCAATAAGAAGATTCAGCAGATTTTTCATGAGCACAACCCACACATGCATGCTTCCTACATATGTGGCTCCATTTATAACTGAAATAAACAAACTTTACAACAGTATATGAGTTATTGCCATGAAGTATTGTTACAACAAAGAATTAATCTGGCAAATACTTTTTGTGCTAGTTGAGTTAAAAGGTTTCTCAAAACTTTTATGTTTAAATTGTAACCCATTTGCAGTTTTATTAACATCTGGGGATCAACAAATGTGTGCTGGCGTTTGAATATCTAGCACTCAGCTTGTTGTGAAAAGATTAAATGATTTAGAGTAGTGAAATATTGAATGAGGCACATATTTGACTTAACATGATTTTTGGGACCATGTTTTTAGCCTTCTTTTTCAAGCTACTTTCCTTTAGCATGTGTCTAAAAATGGACTGAATAAGACCTGGAGGCAGCTTGAGTATGGTTTGCAGATTTAAAACAAATATCCTTTAAAGTATATGAAATAATCTGTGTTAAATAGAACAAACAAGACCAAATGTTTGATTCATCTGTTGTGGGAAACCGAAGAAACATGACAATGCAGCATCACGGCAGACTGCACAAAAGACATTGCACACAAACAGCTCACTCTAGGGTAACAAAAAGAGACTTTTATATTAAGTATATTGTTCATTTATGAATTTTCTATTCAATATCTGACAATAATGGACACTGGACCTGCAGCCCTCCTTGTATTTTTTTCAGCAAACCAGGCTCTCTTAGTTACCACAGATACAGAGAGCTGTAAATATTCAATGCTGTTTCTCAGAACAAGATCTCTCTCGCCACTGCTGTCACCATCTGTGACCCAGCGAAAGAGTAGACGGATGGAAAAAAGGCAGATTTCACCACTGCCACCTCTTTCAATGACACTGCTCAAGCATTCAAACACATGCATTCAGACTGGAAGGTTGAGTTTACCAAACTGTGGCCTGGTGTGGGAGAGAAATCAAAACCTGTGTCCAGCTGCAACTACAAGCATTTACACATGATGTAATCAGCAGTTGATATTTTTACATGGGGTGCTGTGGGTTTTCTATTACAAATTTAGCTTGTGGTGTTTTCTATATTGGATTGTGCTGCTTGTATAAAAAAGTCTCGTTGTTGTAGTTCTACCACAAGTTCAACTCTTCACAACATCTACTGATAGCTTTTAATAAATGAAACAATAACAACAAACTGAATGACTGTGGGTGACCAAACCAAGTTGGGTTTAAAGATTTTAGGTCCATGGACTGTGTTTATTTAGCTCTTTCTCTATTTTTCTCTACACTAAAAGGGCTTTCACATTTCACATTTCACATTCACTCATCCATACTCTAATGGCATAGGCTGCTGTGTAAAGAGCTAATCTATATTAACTAATCACATCCACACGACCATGGTCCACCACTAGGGGCAGTTTCTTGCCCAAGAACACTTCTGCATGTGGACAGCAGACCCGGTACAGGACCCTGACCTTCCAATTGAGAGGTGATGGACCCTACCTCTGAGACCCAGCCGGGGTCGATCACTCATAGGTATGTGTATGGTTGACTTGCTCAACGATGTCTCCTCTTACCAGAAGTGAAAGAAAATCTTTTCATCTGGTCTGAGCTCGAGGCTGACCCCTGCTTTCACCCTGACCCTGTTCTCTTTCAGTGGCCCTTTACAGAACCAGAGATCCTTGACTCTATTACCAGATAAACAGGGCACTGAGAGTTCATAAAGAGTCAACTTTTCCGCTCTGCCTTTCTATTTCTTTGACTGACAATGACATTTGCCCCCTCCAAAGAATGGATGTCTGCACAAACATATATATACATGTATAAGCCACTGCCCAGTCCTAGAGAGGGGAGTTACAAAAGGGTTGACAAACCTGCTACATAAGCTCCATTAGACTGGGTTTGAATGTTTATTATACAAAACAAGTTTTTTATAATGTATAAGGTCAAATATTTAGACACATATAAACTTTTATTTTAGCTTTACAGCTTTTGAATTCCTGATACAGACCTAAACACATAAATCAAGTTTGGTTTAATTTCCCATCCTCTTATAACACAAAGTACAGGCTTCTGTCTCATATTCCTTCTGTGTATTCTGTTTGATTTCCTCTGAGTAAGATGCTATATAAAGTATATCATCATTTGTTTATTACCCCTGCATCTCTGTAAGTTTTCGTCTGTATCTGACTTTATTTGGTGTCTTTTTTATCAGAGCATGTTTATTGGGATGATACATGAGCTGGAGCACTGACCTTTATTGTAGGGGGGACAGGGCAACACTGGGTAATAGTGGGTATTGCCTCGGTGGCACATCCCGGGGCCTCTATCCATCGCCAGCCTGCTGCCACTGTTATTACTCAACACCATCTGTACAACAAGGTAACTGATCTTCCAGCTATTATCTCGCAGTGAACAATAGCAGCCTGTACAACTGAGGTCTTGGCAGTGGAGGAGCAGCAGGGCAGATGTTTCTCATGCTGGTACTACTGGTGCTCCACGTTTGGATAAAACCTGAAGTTAATCTCATTTCTGTCTGGCATTTTTAATTTACAGTTTTACAGTCAAAAGGCTACAGATCAGATAGCTTTGAGAAATCTGTGTAAAATATCACACAGATGCTCCTGTTGTGTGTTCATCTGATGGTCCTTCTGTGTAACTAATGCTGCAGTCAGGCACTGTAGCTTTTTCTTTGTGATCTGTTCCAATTCTTTGTTGGGATGGGCGTCTACCTATACCCAGTATTGGTATTGGGCCAATACCAGCCTTTTTTCAAGGTACCGGTACTCGTGAAGGCTGCAGATACCAGCAGCAGATACTCTAGGCAAGAAAATCTTGTGTCAAGCAAGTCGTCCTCGCAACTAGTTGCTGCTTATTGCTGCAGTTTAACACCACAGCAAATGTGCGCCAGATATTTATCAAAAAAGTCCTAAACTCAGAGAGAATTGTTTAGATTTATTTGGACTTAATGGCAGAGTGACTGTGCTGTCTTTGATCAAAATGATCCGTCACAGTTAATTCAAATTTTATGTATCCAAAGTACTGGTAGAATTGGTACTTGGTATCGGTGAGTTCTCAAGAGGGAGTACTTGTACTGGTATCGGTCTACATAAAAAGTGGTATCAAACATCCTTAATTCATTGTAACACAAGGGACTACTACATGTTAGCAATGAGTTTAAAAAGTCTAGACCATAGGGTTCCCAAACTTTTCAAAACAGCAGTGTGGATGACTAGCCAACCCTTGCTGGGGGAATCCAGTAATAGGCCAATCCAAGACAGACAAAAACAGACTAAAAAGACCAAAGACACTCAATTAACTCATTTTAGCTGATGGGTTTAAACAAGAAAATCTACCACTGTGCACATTTTACTGGTGCCTAAATTAATCTGCCTCCACTGATATTACCGTTATTCTGGTTAAGTTACCTCGGGGGTCTCATGGCAACAAAGAAATGTGAAAAATCAAACATTTTCTCTTTGCATGGTTTTGTGTTATCTATTCTATCAATTTTTGTTCATATTTTTTAAAATGACGGATGATATATGTGATAGTTGACAGTGTTAGACTCTGAAAGGCACAGTGTCCTCTGACCTCCACTTTGGGAACCACTGGTTTAGATGATGCTGTATTTCACATTGGTCAGAATCTTTTTTTACCACTAATAGAAAAGTTCCTCCCTCTACTGGATCTCATAGTCAGTAATATACAAGGTGACTGTACAATAATCAGATAGTTATAATCTCATAGTGGCAGCTCTTCAATTTCGTGGTTCATCTAAAATCTTGGGAAGTTTCGGAAATAATTTTGGAAAAAATAAATGAATAGATAAAATAATGAACTTCATAAAGGTCAGATTTGTGCGGCAATGAACTGGGATGTTCTGTTTGTTACACAAAAATGTCCTTCATCCTGTCATCCCTGCCTCATAAAACTATCAGTGTTTGCATTACATCTGTACAGCTCACTGTCAAAAATGTAAAGCTTCAGTTTTTACATAATACAACATGAATTTATATGAACAGAGTTATCATTTAAAACTATGTTGTGCTTCCTCACAGTAGGGGATGTCAAGGATACAAGAGGACAAACTAAAGGGTCCATCTGGCTGGAGGGATGACTTTGCAAAGTGTAAAAACTACAGAGAAGATCAGCTTCAGTACAAAAAAGTTTGGTTTGGTGGAAACCTATTGTTTATGCATTGAGCACGGGGCTGAGGAATGTATTAACTTTCTACCTGAATGTTTCTCTCTTCAGTTTTTCTGGAGTGGTGTGTCAGATCAGGTGGTCAGGATTACTCCATAGATGTGGATATGAATCTAAAGTTATGATCATTTCTAGGGCTTGAGATGTTGTTTAGATCAAACATACCTGTAACTAAATGTTTTGTGCCTCTGACTCACCGTGATCTGTAGGTTTTAAGGCACATGTGTAAATCACAAGGAGCAAAATCCAGTTAAGAAAAATGAAGCTAATGTGGAAGTGCTAAAAGTTGCTATATATTGAGAATGTGCTTAAGGCTGGCTGCAGAACGACCAGATGTCACGTACACACCCAGCCAAGAAAAAGACTATTACAGTGATAAA
The DNA here is from genome assembly GCF_033239565.1 of Halichoeres trimaculatus. Classification (NCBI taxonomy): domain Eukaryota; kingdom Metazoa; phylum Chordata; class Actinopteri; order Labriformes; family Labridae; genus Halichoeres; species Halichoeres trimaculatus. The sequence continues at coordinate 8,528,530 of NW_027437190.1, forward strand.
AAGCACGTTTACATCCTGAATCAAAGAACAGGTTGGGTCTGAACTGTGATTTTGCTATCGACACAATCGGTGTGGGAGTTGAATTTTTTTTAACTCGGCGGGTTAGAAGTTATTTGGATCATTTGATTGTCCAATCAGAGACACAGCTCAGCTCACATGACTGACGGGTGCCCTGTAACTGCTAGAAAGAAAGCTCACTCAAATACTCATATCAAATGTGGCTGTGTCCATGGATTGGCTTCATTTCACGGTATCAGATGGGTAACATCATGGAGTCTCTGGTAAATCATTACTTGATGCAGAAAGTTTATGATTGCACTTACTTTTTTTGAATTAATGGTAAGTTCATCTTTTGTAAAAAAAAAAAAAAAAAAAAAAAAAAAAAAAAAAAGATTGTTTATGTAATTATTGTACTACAACAAAGGGAAACATTTAGAGTTGTAATGATTACGGTTGCTATGCTCTGGTTTTACTGGTCTGGCCTACTTCAAATCAAACTGGGCTGCATGTGGCCCCTGAACTCAGTTTGCTCCAGAGGCAGACAGGATACAGTAGGGTAACATTGATTTTGAACATAAATTATAAGTAATGCTCCTTTAATATAATTTCTTTAGTTTGGTTATTATGATATTTATAATATATTCCAATCTCAAAAAGATTTTTTTTATCTCTGTTAATAAAGAGTTGAGGTTTAAACAACCTAATGTTCTGATTATTTCAGTATTTCACAGACAGACTCACAGGCAACACTAATCACATCTTTTTCTGTCCTGGTTGGCTGCTGTATGTGTTATTTCATAGGTCACAGCATTTCATGAACAATGTTTAGTGCAAACACAGTCCACATAAACCCAGAGAAGAATCTGCTAACCACTTTGTCCTCCTGTTGCAATTCCATGAGAGCAGGAATGCAGCAGAAAGAGAGGAGCGGGGAGACAGAGGAGGGAAGGGGGCAGAAGAGAGGCATTAGTAGGTCCTGCAGTTTCTGTCACACACTCCAACAGCTGAGGATTGGAAGGCATTGCATAAAAACACTCAGGCTCATGATTCAAATTTAAGCGGTCTAATACTAAAAGCTTTGGCTTAGCCTGTAGGGAGGATTTTACAGAGGTTAGTTAGGCACTGGAGAGCCACAGCATACACAGGCAGCCATCAGGTTCTTTATGGGAGACAAGAAGGAAGAACAGTTCCCTCCAGTGGTGAAATAAAATAACTGAGTTACACTAAAACAACAGAAGCAGACGCTGATAATCTGAAAACATTAGCTGCCATTAGAGACACTGCTGGGTTCATCCCAGATTAAGATTTCTTTGTGTTGTTTCGTAATGTAGGATTTTAAACAGTGAAGTCAGAAGACTTTCACCTAAAACAGAGACGTCAGTGTGTTTCACCACACATGCTGGACAGCCTTACCTTGTTTGACCGCAGAGACACTCGTCCTCCGCACCGAGCACAGAATTTCGTTTGGCAATATGAACAGAGGTGGCCACAGCCATCGGCAAACTTGGTTTTGTGGCATATCCCACAAGTCGGGGCTTCGCTCTTCTGGTCCTGAGCCGGCTTTGTCTCATCACCCATCTTCTTAACCTGGTCCTTATACGACTCAAACTGCTGGTGCAACTTCCTGCAAGTGAGTGGAAAAGTCACAGGTTAGCTAAAGCGTTATAAACTTTTGATTTATTTCATATTTCTTTGAATGGGGACAATTTATGAGCATGAATCAACACATCAGCACTTGCAACAGCATCTGATAAACACTGAGTTTATAAAAACACTAAATAGTCACTTTAATCAACAAGTTCTGTGTTTTATTTTGGTGAAAGAACAACATTCAAAGATATTTAGAGACGCTTTACTGCAGAATTTCAGGAGCAGGACCACACTCCAACAACTCTTTCAGCACTCGGACAAAGTCAAATCTACCAACCTCTTTTTTTGTTTTTACTTTCTGCACTCCACAGTCCAAACCCCTTCCTTCCTCTTTCTTTCTCTTTCTTTCCTCCTGTACGTTAGACTCTTTTAAAGTGAGTGTTTTTTTCTGGGAGCAGTGGTGGATCCACTAATTAACTTCCAAAACCATTAAAAAAAAAACAATGAGAAGGTTCAACACCAAATTCAGAGTCTGTGACAGAATCCTCACCAGATTGCATCCTTCTTATACTTTATAAAAGATTATTTTATCACCATGATTATTGTATAATTTGCTGAAAATATTTTTATGTGTGTATTTTTTTCTTTTCAGCCTGTAACCTGCAAAATACTGGTTCAACAGACTAGAGACCTCCTTTCACAGGAACAGATCAATGGACCAAGCCAAAAACAGACAAAAACAAACAAAAGAAGAAGAAGTACTTAATTTAGCTGATTGAACAAAAATGAGAATACTTTGTGCACATATTGCTGTGATTTCTAACTCAATCTGCAGTCACTGACACCACTGTAATCCTCATTTAGCCATCTTGATGGTCTTGATGTAGAAAACGGATCAAACATTTGATGTTTTCATGATTTACACACAATTTGACCACCATTTTTCATTCACAGTTGCACATATCATCCATTATTGTAAAAATATAGTTTTTGATTTTGAGAGGCACCAAATGAAACCAGACTGCCTTTAAGAACCACAGAGATACCTGATACTACCAATAAATAACCATACTTGTTAACCAACCTTTTCTCCTCATTGTGACTTGCCTTCCAGTTCTGATCTCACTGTCACACTTACAGTACACTCCTACCTCCCTCTGACTGTAACGTCACCTGTGTGCCGTGTGTCAGGCTTTAGCGAGGAAAAGCAGACACCATGACCTCAGGTGCTTCAGAGCTGAGTTGCTCCTTTGATACCGCACCTCTTCCAAAACAGGAGGGCGGGTATCAAATTAGCTTTGCAAGTTTAAGAACAACACTTAATTCCACTTTCTCAGGTTGCCTTGCGTTTAAAGAATCATTTGCACCTGTGTTTCTATATCAGGACTGCTGTAAGATGAGACGCAGCGCTCTGTGATATAACAGCACAGATTATACAGGCTCATTATTTTACTACAGTGTTACTATTAGAGATCGTTAATGTGCACAAACAGCATCCAATTTAACTCCACACTGACGGTTGTGTTCCTGTCTGTCCTATAGATGGCACCTGATCTTATACAGAGGATTCTTAACTCCAAAAACCAACCTGTTGAAAAACGCTGCATGGACTCCTGACATGCATTTTGTATGACACATGTCAATTGAGCGTCTCCTTGGAAACTAAACACTGCGCTGACTTCATAATATGGCGATTAGAATTGGTTTCGCCCCACATATCCCCTGCAACATTCATTAGCTCTAGTGAATTATTGAGCAGTGCTATCCTTTTACCACATACAGCTCCGCGTTTGAGATAAACGTGCTTCCTTTACCCACAACCGGCCTGTTAGAGCCCAAATGTAATGGCTCCACCTGAAGAGGGTTTTTGTGGCTGTGCAGACAGAAATTTCAGCGAGGGCCTGACTGATGAAGGCTGTGATACATGAGATAAAGCAAAGATCAGGGCGATAAAAGCACCAACGATCATTTATTATGCTCACTTATTCTCACACTCAAACATTTACAGAGACGTGTCCTGAATCCTGAGCCGACTCATGGGCTGAGTTTCACTGAACAGTTGACAAACAAGGTCACTGAGAGGAGCTGTTAAAGATGACCTGTGATTACTTCCCCTGGCCTCTGCGTCAGACCTTTTCTTTCAACACTCTCCTCTTGAGCAGCAAAGTTTTTAACAATTCTTAGCTATGACTGTGTTTGGGTTGAGAATGAAGGAGAGATTTGTATCAAACAAATTTCAAATGTATTCATCATTTACTAAAACGGCCTTGAGGAAAAACAGTCTCTAGAGGTTGATGAGGGTTGAATTTAGGTGGCAGATGGCATACAGCGTCCATTCCAGAGGGTTTACTTCTACGGTCAAACACGGTCAAATGTAGGTGACACTGCTGACGAGTAATCATACGCTAGTCATTGTCCCATCCCATGCTGGCGTATCAGAGCTCTCTTACCTCTGGGACGCACCAGAGCAGCTACACACAGCCGGTAACCTGAGACTCCTCTTGGACGTATGACAGAGCAAACATGTCAACAGTGAGGGTGAACTATGAGCTCCGTACGAGCCTCATGGATTCTTATAATAACGACATTTAGGGCCTGTCCATGAAAGTCATTACCTTCCTTTAATTTCTCTAACCTAAGAGAAACAAAGTCATCTAGGTCTTCAAGCTTTACACTGTCCCTGGGAAATTCATTTAACAAACTCAAACACTAATAATAAGTCTTTCTGTTTACCGATTGTTATTTATCACAAACACAGATGTATCTGTCCTTTACCTTCTTTTATAGTTTGAAAAATATTCAATGTTGTTCCATAAAATTAGGAAAGAAAGAACCTTTGTTCAAAGTGTGTTCACAAACTACTTTAAAACAAACTAAAAAGGCTTTTACAGAGCTAAACGTAGATGAAAGTCAAACCTTTTTCATCACACAAAGCCAATAGGCAATTTGAGGGGTGAGGGAGATTGCCATCACCCCTGTTAGCAAAATGACCAAGAGGCAACCCCACACTTAACCTGCCTCAGCCAGCTGCTGGCAGACCAGCAGACTACTCATGTAAGTCCAATATTAATTAATTAAGAAGCTGCTTCATTGTGTTAATTATTGATTGATAAAAACGTCTTGATTAAAAGCTTGCATGTGACTGTGCTTGTACACTTTGCAGCCTCTTCACTTCAGAACAACGTTACCATAAGACACCTGTTTGTATCAGTGTCACAAATGAGCTCTGCTGACAGGACGGTCCTGCTAAGACGAGAGTCGTTTATCGTAAGATTCAAATTTATGGGATGGATTACTACTACAGTCACTAAGAAAAATATATATGTGCATATCATACTGATCAACTGAAAATAATGTATCAGATGTTAATGAGCTTAACCAAAAAATTACTTCTGAAAACTGTTACTTTGTTATTCTAAATGAGACCAACAGCTTTAATCCTATATATAAAAACAAGATGACTATGAGGGGCCTGAGATCTAAAGAAAAGTCAAAGTGTTTAATTCCATGGGATGAGATTTAAAGATGAAAAAATGTCTCATTCCTAAATACTAATGTTTTGGGCGAAAAAAGGGGGCGGGGCTTTTATTCAGACACAGATCAGGGTTCAGCCCTTCTGTTCATCTAAAGTCACAGCTTGATTTGCACCTTCATCATTATTTTAGAACTACTTAAGCAAACTTTGAAAGCCAGGAGGCTTCAGGTTTTTGCTTAAGAACAGATTTCCTGCATAACCACTGAACCCATGTGCATGCATCGAATCTTTTTAACTCCTAAGTGATTCATTTCATCATATTTTTTCAGCAGCAATGATAAATAGTTGCAGCCCTAGTTGCAGTAGCAGTGACATGAGACTGGCTGCAGAAGCCCCAGAAACCACGTGTACACCAGTCCAACAAAGCGTCTCTGTACCAACAATAAACATGTTGACAACCTTGGTAAAAAAATAAAATATAATAAAAGGTTTGGTCTGAAAAGCTAATTTCTCTATCAGGAGCAAACTGCACTGGGCTAATTTTGTAAGTATTAAAATTTATGAATTTTGCCCATAGACTGTTTACTGGACGGACACAGTCTCCGTGACATCACCCATCTGTTCCTGATACAGAGTTTTGAGCCATATTGGAAATATGGTGAGCTTTGAGCCTCTGCACTAACAGCTAATGGTCTCCAACTGGTTAGTCAGCTGAGCTTTACCTCTGCCCTAGTAATCCTGTCATCTTAAAACCTTCCCAAGTGTTGAGTTTTTAAAAGAATCCCCTTCTTACAGTGTGTGCTGTTAACTATTAAGACTGAAGTCATTTTTTGTACCAGTCTGTAAACATGTTTATTTCTGATGTGAAAATGTTGTTTTTGGCTTGGTGTGTATTTGGTTTCTGGTACTTCCAGAGCTAGCCTCAAGAGGACACTCCACAAACTGCACAGCTTTCACAGTTTTCACAGCCTCATATTTTTAGACCAGAGGTTGCTGCTTGGTTTTGCCCTTTTGAGGGAATGGCTGACTTGACTAACAGGCGGCCACACTGCAGCTGTTAGCAAAGAGGCTGAAGGCCTGTCTCAACTCTACATCAAACCAAATCGACCAAGTGAGGTTGAATCGGCCTTTTCAATATGGCACCTGGGGATTAAACTTTTAACTTCAAAAACAGATGGGTGACTTCCTGTACACCACGTCCATGTATTTTACAATGTATGTTCTAAACACAGCTCAATAGATTACTAAGAATGCACTCTGCTGAGTGTGGCACACTAGCATAACAGAAACATGGCGGTGACCAATGAAACACCAGCATGTTTAAAATTTCTGAAGCCCAGTTTGACTCAACAATGTATACAAAGAGCTGCCTGCAAGATTTCTAAACTGTTACATGCTTGTCATAGAAGCATGTCAGCAGTGCTCAAATTAATTTTCAAATGAATGATCCAAAGTTAAAGCCACAATAAGTGAGTTTTACATTTACAGTCCCTCTCCTGTAAATCTTCATCTTATAGCACTTCTACACATCTTTAATTATTCATTTATCTTAGTAAGACTTCTAAGGGCATCTCCATAAGAATACTACCAGATAATAAATGATCTCACAAATCAGTTATTCTCAAAGTGGGGTCCCAGGACCCCCAGGGGTCCATGAGCCATAGCTTGTGGGTCACTGGAATAATTTACTAATGATTGTATAAGTGTACAGTATCACTAAAAAAAACATGTCAACAAGCTGGGATCTCTCTGACAAATAAAATCTGCCATTTTTCAATACTCCCGCCAAATTTAGTTTGTGCCATGAGATCAGTTCTGATATGATCGTAACATGTCTGTCACTTCATGGAGCGCAACAACAGAAAAAGCACCTTGGAGCTAACATTTTATCAGTGTTTACAAAATGAATTGTTTGGAAAGTATAAATGTAGCCTAGTTCTGTAGTTGCAAAGTGCTACATAGTTTATTATTGCATAGTTTATTATTACATAGTATTAATACTTTGCTTGTCAATGCTACGATAATGAGAGGGTCCTTGAATAATTGTCTCACCTGAATGGGTTCATGGTCTTAAAAAGTTCGAGAATGCCTGCCATAAATAATGAACAGTCAACTATTAAAACTGAAATTGGTTGCAGCTCTATCTGTGGCTGCAAAGCTTATTTTACTGTATAAAGGTTTTCTTGTGAATTTTTATACTACTTACATCCACCTTTTCACTGCAAACAGAGGGGTATCATACATGAACAAAGGGCCCCAAAACTGCCTAAGACCCTGATTATGGCTGAGGAATAAACTCACAAATGTAAATATGAGTCTTAATATTACAAAAATATCTGTACAGCTTCCTGTTGGTTCTGGCATTTTTTACAAATAAAACACTGTGATAATGTTGTTGTTTTTTTTTTGTTTTTTTAGAAAGAGTAAAATCAGTGTTTCACCACTCCCACACAGCAGCTCCGTAATCATATCAGCAATCACAAAGAAAGTTTGTTATTAAGCACTCGGGTCAAACATACTGTGTGTCCATCTGTCAGGATCACCACTGTATGTTTGGACCATCTTTTGAGAGGAGACCTAAAAGGCTCTGGACTATTACTTACGGATCTGGCTCGGGCTGCTTGTCATTTTGGGACTTTTGCTGGGGCTGAAGGACGTTATTTACCAGCTCAGTGATCCCACTAAACCACCTGTTCAAATAAGCAAAGTGGAATCATGGGAGAAAAAAAACTATGTCCGGGGTGTGACTTTTTTTAAGAGGCAGGTCAAGTGAAAGTGAAAAATAGCAGGGACATCCACTACAAACAGTGCATTGAAAGGGAAAAGGCCGGGACACGGGCAGAGCAGCGATTGGAGGAACACTGACGACCAGACACAGCATCAGAAAAACAGGGAGGAAGGTAGAAGAAAGAAAGATGATACAGACAGACTCAAACAAAGCAGGAAAGCTCCACAGCCAGTGAAAATGAGAGCTGCATCAAACGCTCGGTTAACAGTTACTCAAGAGTCATTTATTCTGGCCTGGTGGTGCAGTGGGGTTCAGGTTCTAGGACTGAGTAGCTCTACGGTGGATTGAGTCAAAATGCAGCTACAGTAAAGCAGGGACAGGTGCATCTGATTCACATCTGGGTTAAATTACAAGGCCACACAAGCCGATCAGAGTGCAGATGGCAGACTACATGAGAATGAGCAGCAAGTCTGAGACCAGGGACGAGGGGACAGGGTTAGGGAGCCTGGCTGTGACAAAACTGCTAACAAAGCTGAAATCATTGATGTCATGGAAGCTGAGTGTTCAGAAACAATCTGGTCAGTGGTTTTTATTCTTTATTCACCGGATGTGAGAGAAAATAGCAACAACAAGAACGAAGCAGCTTTCCATGACATAAATGACTTTTCGTTCATTTCCCTCCCAGACAACAAAGGTTTAAGCCACATGAAGCACACAGCACCAGCTGATAGGAAGAAGTGTCAAAGCCTAGAGCACTCTGGGTAATGCAGTTTACTTACTGTGCTGGCTGAGGCTTTGGTTCTTCTTTGATCCTAAAACATAAAAAATAAAAAGGTGTGCACAGCTGAGTGCTTACAGAACACAAAGAAATGATGAACACAACCTAAAAGGAACAAAGGACTGACACATCATGGACTATTAGAGATGTGTGGGACAGAAATATGATGTGCAGGATATTAAAGATGGTGTATGGATGAAAATAAAGATGCTGAAGATGTAAACAACATGAGAAAGCAATGTTAAGAATGACTGAAAGATGACAAATTAAATAAAGTGACACATTTCCACCAACTCAAACATGAGAATGAACGTGCTTCATGGGATGTGCACAAATATTACTCCCAACTTTTTTGGTTTTGCTTTTTTTAAAGGTCTTCAATCACCATAAGACCCTTGAAATGCATTGACTGATGAGCACAGCTGCAGACTAACCAGAGCAGAGAAGTCCAGCTGAGTGACATTTGAGCGGTGCCATGAGCTGCTCCATCAGAAGGTGAGGATGGACACAGAAGCCACACAACCCATGCTCGATAAGATACAATCATGACTGAGTGTATACCCATTCAAGCTCAAGCTACATCGCTAGCCAAACGAAAGCCCATAGAAAAGTTACTTAAGTCACAGAGTTAGATTATCTGAATGTAAAAACACTTAATTTCTCACTCTCTGTATATCCTGGCTACTCCGAGCCAAACACTGGTCTCAGTAATTTTAACAGATGATCCCTCAGTAGAAGAAGCTGTTGGTTGTAAACAGAGTCTGTTGATGTCAGTATATACTTAGTCACCACCACTTTCAGCCTGTGTAACCAGTAAATGCTTGTTTGGCCTTTTCACTCGTCTTCCTGACCACAAAGAGCTTTTTACACGGTCACATTCTACCATGTCATCTACATGTCACATTCACACCATGTCTATACACTGAGGCAGAGGCTGCTATGCAAAGCTCCCATCTCTCTATAATTTAAGCCTGTTTACACTGGGGTGTCCCAATACAGAATTTTTAACTTCCAATCTGATTCGATTTTTTCATGGTATATTTTGCCGATACTGATTCAATACCGATCCGAGGCCAGTACCCTTTCTCTAATAAATCCTGTACTCCTTTGGTTGATTCTGATGAATCATAATTGTTGTATTAAAGTGAGCCCTGTTGGTACCTCCTGGAAGAACACTCACTTTACAAATGTTGCAAGATGCTGTTTTATTATCATGGCAAATAGTAAATGGACCAGTACTTATATAACTCCTTTCTAGTCTCTCAGACCACTCAAAGCAATTTACACTGCCAGTCTCATTCACCCATACACACCACATTCACACACTGATGGTGGATTTCCTATTGGAAACCATCAGTTTTTATCTAATACATTCACACCCATCCACACACCACTGACCAACAGTGGGGGCAATTCGGGGTTCAGTATCTTGCTCAAGGACACTTCGGCATGTGACTACAGGAGCTGGAATCGAACCCCTGACCTCGCGATTGAGAGGTGTCTATACTCTACCACTGAGCCCCTATCATTGCTTTACAAAAAGAAGTAGTCCCACACAGGGGACATAATTGCAACAGGGTTTGATTTTCAGCAGCCGTAAAGCGTGACGGTGCTGAAAACACGTGAAAACTGGATTGGTCCCTATCACGTAATGAAAGCTGATACTATCTGATCCTCTAAAAATAGCTATATCAGGCGTTGATACCATTCAGTGTATAGGATCGGGACATCACTACTTCCCCAGCACACCCACCAGGGAAAGTTAACAGTAGACTCAACGCTCCGTTTGAGGACCGACCAACTCTAACACTGAGCCACAGCCGCTCCTACATGCAAAATGCAATGCCATAACGTCATATACCAGCAGGAATACCTTAATAGAACCATTGCCCTGGACAAAGTGCAGCAAAGTGCAGAGGAGTTTAAGTATCGCTAATAGACGGACTAAACAAATACCAGAATACAAAAACTTTTTTCTAAACTTTTTTCTCAAAAAATCATGATCTTTAGATTAGGAAAACAAAAACAACAATAAAGGTCACCAAAGTGCCACGATAAGTTCTTTTGTTTCACTTTCTAAAAGTGGAATCATCTTCAGGGTTTCATAAAAGTGTCAAACAGACACACAAGGCCATGCACACACATGAGAAGCAATCTGCAGATAAGTGTCCAGCATCTGTATCACATGCAAATAACAGTTTAGCAGCTAGCTCCTGGTTTTGGAGCAGATTACAACAAAGGCACACCAGGTTCACGAGCAGCTTTTTAAAAAGTTGAGTGAAATCGTAAATATTTATCCTTCTTAGTTCATTTATATTGTCATTTTTTTAATGATTTTTTATTTAAATATCTACTTTATAGCACTGCATACTCCTATTTTGTATCCATCATCTCACGCTGAAGGTTCAGTGCTGCATCATCATTTATGGTAAGCATAAGACTTTTAATTCATCAATCTAATAAAATTTAAAAAGTGGAAAAATTTATATCAAATTTAGGAGGGATCAAGGCGGTGTTTGATTAGTAATTTTTTCAAAGTTATAGTCCAACATTTTTGAGATATCCTATTAAAATTTTAATTTAAAGAAATGAAAGGTTGCATTTTTTTCATCCATGAGAAGCTTGCAATTGAAAATTATACTTAAGATATCAAATTCTACGCTGACACAAAGGTGGTGCTGAAAGCAAAGTACCTCTGTTAACTACTATCTGCCTATGAGATACAGATACGCTCCTTTAAAAGACAATATCAGCTTCTCAAAGTAGCTTTAAGTGTGTTATTGTGTCCATGCAAATTATAATTTCAATCTCATCTGGATACGACCATGAGCAGCAGTAGTAGAATAAGATGCCATTCAAGAAACAGTGAAGTTACTTAGCTCTCCTTCAGTCTCAGCCTGATCTAGCTTCAGAGCACACTGCAGTCAGAAATCTGTTTGTCTGATCTATGTCAGGTGGGTGAAAGAACACAAGAGAGAAGACATAGTCCTGTGTACCCATCAGTCTCGCTGCTCTGTTTTCCAGTGAGCCAGTCCATATTTATCCTCTCGCTGTGTTCTCCTGATGACCTGCAGCGCTGTTCTTTATTGATCCCATCAGCCTCGTCTCTGTGGTTGCATTACAAGCTTCATATTTATCTGATCCAGCCTTCTGCCTGCCTGCCCGCCCGCCTGACTGCCTGGATGGCTGCCGGACCAAGAGTGTGTGTGAGTAACTGTCTCTGCACACGTGTGGGTGTGCGCCTATGTCCATGTGTGTCCTGTACTCCAGCATGTGCACATGCTAGTGTGTGAGTGTGAGTGCACAGTGTATTCTTTGACAGTATAATGAGCGAGTGTAAAATGTCACAAGTAATGTATTCAGTGTCCTGGCTGCTGAAGAGACCTGCGGGCCAGAGACCGTCTCTGTGTTCTCTCTTTCACCTGCAGGCTTCCTTACATGAGCCCGTCAACACAAACCAAATAAGTAAAACACACAGAGTTAGGAAAGCTTTGGTTGATGCATTTTCATGTCTCTATGTGGAAGTTTTGTTTAAGAATGTTAATTTAAAGCGGCATGTTGTTGCTGTTATTTTTAGCTCCTGTTGTAATGTTCTTCTATATTTGGGTTTCCTTCTCTGCTCCACTGGCTGCTCACAGAGAATAACTGATACTACACTGCTCTCTAGTGGACAAAAGTGCTGCATAAGCCTCACAGCTCTACACTTCTTGAGCTCTGTAACAGAATGTTTAACACGTTATTTGTAAACGATTTAGATTTCATTATTGTGCCTCATGTCATTTGATCACAGGAGAGATCAGAAGAAGCAGACTATAACAGACAGAGCTTTACTGAGAGGAGGCTGAGGATAAAAAGTGCTCTGAAGCCTTTGGTCACCCGTGAGAACTTCGACCTGCTAAAGCACATTCCAGTCATCAACAAATGAAGTCAACCTGCTTTGCTATAGATCCATACATAGGTAGAGATGCACCAATACTAACACAAACACCTGGGCTTCACTATTGGCAGATATTGATCTGATCTGATACTGATATTAATTTATCATTCTTTATTCCTTAATTTTCTGTACTTTTGAGTGCGTTTATGTGGTAATAAATATACATTTGTTTAATAATAAGATCTCAAAGTTTTCCATTTTAACATACTTTATACAAACTTGCAATGTTGTGTTCAGGTCCAGCATGGAAAATCCCCTACTCTTCCGCTCCCTCACAGTCACAAGGATGCCTTTAGGGACAAGAATGTGGTACCATTTGATTTTACATGAATTGGCACTTGGTAGTAGAGACTAAATTTGTTTGGTTCCTATATAAAAGTACCTAATTGGGTACCTGTCCCCACCCAAAATGAAATAAATCTGTATTTAAATGACTGTACCATTAATTCTTTGTGATGACAAATGAGTAAAGGAGGAATTTAACTTTCACATGTTGTCAAAGTTGTCGGTGAAAGAAGGAAACATCTTCAAAATATTTTAGCTCTGCCAACACAGAAGCACATAGCACTAAATTGAATAGATCTGCCCTATAGATTGGACATTTGTCACAAATATGCGATCTAACTACTTGAGTCTGAATTGTACTGATACCCGACATCAGAATAAGATTGGTGCATCCCTAGCCCCAAAGGAGAACATGCACATATCAACAAGCCCCAGATCGACAAAAAGATGAATTCATTGTAAAGCGACAGAAAATGTAACAGCACTTTTCTTATTATCAACACTTTAGGTACTTAGCTATTCCTTACAGTAACCTGTTCAACAAAACTTATTACCATAATATTTGTGATTTTTTTGTTTTTCAATCTAGCATCTTGATATTATTCAGGCCAGACAAAATAGGATGACACACAGTAACAGTGTCCTCAAAGGTAATTAACAGAGGCATATGTAAGAAAGGCCTTAATGTTCTGTTATTATGGCTGTTACAACATTAGAGGAACTGAGCTGTTAGGAATGTGATGTGAGCTTTTCACATACCTGACATCTGACATAGCAGGTTTATTTATGCAGGTGGGGATGGTTATATATAAACTCTACTAAAGATATGAACACCAGAAGACACCAGAGGACAGCAGATTAAGACAGAACACCAAAGATCAACACTAATATAGTCCACATGGAATGAAATTGACTAGAAATAATCTCTGTAGATGTTCATCACAGACAGGATCAATTAAAAACATCCAGGTCTGCAGGTCTCTTACTTCAGATTACATTTATCTTACATGGCAGTGAGATCCATCAGGCCACGAGGACCATACCACAGCAACATTTCAGTAAGGTCCCTGAGATCAAATAATCTTTGCCTTCTGAAGATGTCTGTAATCAGTCCCTAAAAAACCTGTAAGCAGCAAACCTCTGTACATCTCAGCCATCACTTCTTTTACCAATACCAGTACAATTACAAGTTAGCACAGGGCATCCAGGAACAGATAACATGCATCTGACTTAACTTTGAGTCAGATAACGGTCCAGCAGAGGGCATCATTGTTGTTGGAGATTTACCACAAACATTTGAGAATTTACAGTCAAATCAGTGCTGTAGTGTGAAGTTAAAAACTTCACACATGTTGTAAAACACATTAATACCCCCATCACTCACTTTTTCAACAATTCATTTCAGAAAAATGTAATCCTACAAACTCATCACATGCAAACAACTAATGGCCAGACAGCAAAAACAGCTAACTCTACTAACTGTGTAGATAGACAGAGATTCATCTTACCTCACAAGCCTTTTAACAACAACAGTTAAAAAAAAATGTTGATGCAGACACATATCACTGATGTTCCTGAAACTTGATATTCCTCCTCAGCTCAATGCAATACAAGACCCACTCAACAGAAAGAAAAAAAAAACTGCAGTAGATACAAAGATGAAATGTCTCCTGATCCTCGTCTTACAAAGCAAGTAGAGACAGATCAGCTCTGATAAACTGCTCTTTGATAATGTCTTTGACTCGCACAGTAGGCACAGGATCATCCTGTTTTTGTTTACACTATACTACAACACATAAAATAAGTATTTCCTTAGCATAACATCAGAAGTATATCAACTTAACGGATACAGGGAAAGGTGGCATTGCTTAATTTGGCCCAGAACTCATGAGCCTACACAGAGCCAGAAATATCACCTATTTATGCACTCCAAAAAGCAGGCCGAATAAAAACATCAGATTTGAGGAGAAAGTGAAATTATCTGTACAATTAAAATAAGAATTTTAAATGATGAAATAAATGGGCTTTGAGCATTAATCCCAAAAGAAGAAGAAAATGCTCATTTTGAATAAAATACTTCCTGGAGCACAATAACAATTAATATTGACTGAATATAAGCAAAAAAAAAAAAAATCAAATCATTTTCCTTTTTTAATCTTAATTGCATCAAATGAATGCCAAAAGACAAGTAAATATCACTCATTTGGGTAAAAGATGACTCAGTATCAGAGAAGTATGATAAATATGTTTTTTTCTATTCCAAAAAAATGTTTGTGCCAAATATATAAAGTTTTTGTAATGTATCTGTGCATAATTTGCTGTAGGATGTGTGAAAGTATAAGGAGTTGAGGTTTAAACTGTTTTTTAAGATCCACTGAAGAATAAAGACAAAAAAAGACATGTTCATGCTCAATTTAAAATTATACTGTAAACTTAAAGATAAAAAAGTCAATATCCTTCAAAGGTCCCATGTTATACAAAAATCACTTAATTAAGTCTTTTAGTGAAATTTGTGGGTCCTTAGTTTTCCTCCCAGCCCACAAAATGTGATATTTAATGACTAAACCTGTACTTAGTAGTGCTTGTGAAAGTAAAATCCTGACCTAAAACGAGTTGTTTGGATTTTGGGGATTTGCCGACGTCAGTGATTCCCTTTTTTGACCAATCAGGAGCAAGTCTGACCTGATTGGTCCACCAGAGCGATCTCTCCAGCAGCAGGGAGGAGAATGCCAAAGTTGAAGAGCCATCACTGCTCTGTTTTTGGCTGTAAACAGTCACATAGTTCCATGCACAAGCTTCCCATCTCGGACGAAAACAATACTAAGCGGCTAGAGTTCATTTATCAAGGAAATGTTCCAGCTCAGTAAAACTGTGCATGTGCTAGTCACTTCACGGCCGACTGTTTTTCCAACTTTGGACAGTACAACAGAGGGCTAGCGAATAGACTGGTCCTGAATCCAGGCACATTACCAACCATCTGCCAACAAACCTCGGACCCTGGAAATGTGAGTATTTTAAATGCTGTGTGCTGTGGAGCAGATGTAAGAGCTTTTCCTCAGTGTCCCCCCCTGTCTCTGTGTTAGCTTCAGGATGCTAACTTTAGCTGCGGTTAGCCTGTTGTTTTAGCTTCGCCGTTTTCTAAACATTGTGCACTCGGAGCTCATGGCTCCGCTCTCAGTGACATGGAATAGCGGGCGGTATCAGCGGTTGCTCATTTACATATGAAGGCCACGCCCACTAAATCAGAGCGTTCTGAACAGAGGGACTATGGGAGCCTGGAAACAATGCTGCTGTGCTTGATTTATTGTCTTTTTGGACCAAAACATGTTACTACCATTTCATGAAGACATCAATGATCCATTAAACTGCAGAAAAGGAGCAGAATATGGGACCTTTAAAACAAGGTAAAATATCTAACACAAATCAACATTTAGAATTTAAATCTGAGCAAGTGCTGAATAATCTTGCAGTGTGTGACCTGAGTGATCAGATCTCAGCACGTCCTGGATGTGACTGACTCTGAAGTTCAGGCTGTCCATTTATGACCTCACTGAGGAGGTCTGCTGAGACCAGCTGCAAACAAATATGACCACAAATGAATGCTAATTATCCCCAATACCAAAAAGGTATATCAATTTTTTTTTTTTTTTTTAAATGCCAAAGGTAGGTAAGGTAACAATTTTTTCTTTCGCAATCTGCTACATCAGCATCTAATCCATGACAAAAATGACATGAAAGACATTTCTACACATTTTCTTCTTCTGAAGCAACAACTACAGTCCAGCAGCAGCTGCACACACAGTTTTCTCCACACATGCTTTTAAGGTGTAATTACTTTCTAACTGCACCACCTCCTCTGTCCAAAAGTGTGCCAGGCAAGACCAACTCACTGCAGGGTCTATTTAACTCTCTAATTCTGTCTTTGAGCTAAACTGCTGCTCCAGCCATTTTTGTTTCTTTCTTAATATTCAGTTTGGTATTGGTGGAACAGCCAGGAACTGTCCCCTTAGCAAAGTATATCTCACAACTGAACATATTCTGTAAAATATCTCATTAAATTAGACTGTTATCTGTATGCACTGCTGTTTAACTTACTATCATTATGTAACATGACAAAAGCCTAAAACTGTGTTGACTCACAAAGGGTGATTTCTGCAATGAAATGTCACAACTGTTTCCACAGCTGGTTTCAGTGGGACACATGAGAATCCACAATTCTTACCAGACTAAACAGATCATGTTTCCTAATCCTTGAACCATCTTAAAAAGTAATCTGTGATAGAGGATCCACTGGGTAAGCAGTGACCCTGAGCCCACTACGGACTGAGTGATAATTGGATCATAAGGAAGTGATCTGGATCAGTGGGTAAACACCAGCTTCATACATCATTAATATCTTTGACAAATATACCACCAAGACATGAAGTTAGTGTCAGTGACAAACTTTTAATGTAGGCTGTGGAAAAGCAATTAAAGTTTCTTTTAGTGCAAGACAGATTTCATGCTTCAGTTTAGTCCAGTGTTGTGTTTATGTGCAGTACAATGATATAAATACTGAATATTTCTTTATGCCATCTGGTCATGGTGACAGGTCATTCTTAAGCTACATAGGTAAAACAAATCTAGTTAGTGCTATGTATCAAAAAAAAGAGTGACTGATGTTTGATATAACATATTTGAAAGAAGTTTAAGAGGAGGATGTAAGAATGTTTTATTTAAGGAAAAAACTAAGTGTCCATTGTAAAAGTGTAACTTGCAGGTTGGAGGCACAAGAAAATTAATGGATAAACATTTTTGTAAAGTTTTTGTTGGATAAAACTTGTGAGTTAATTCTCTGAAGATGCATCCAAAGTCAATTTTACAGGTTTAAACAAAGCTAATAAGAGAATGTTTTTCACACAAGAGGAAACTGTGATACCTTATAAATACACTACATTTAGTCAGTCTGCGCTGTGTGTTCAGGGTGGTGAGATCTGGAGCAACACACATGCTGTAATAAGGGAATGCATGTGTGGGTGTGTGTATCGGTCTACACATGAGTGAGTGAGTAAGTGTGTGTGTGTGTGTGTGTGTGTGTGTGTGTGTGTGTGTGTGTGTGTGTGTGTGTGTGTGTGTGTGTGTGTGTGTGTGTGTGTACTTATTACTGGTCTAAATATGTGTATGTTTTTACTTGTATGGTATCAGCTATTGAACTTTTGGTTCAAACAGTTATGGTCAACTTTCTGTTTGGTACAACTCCAGGAGTAACACTGTATCTCCCTAAATAGCACTTTAAATGCTTTTTTGCACTTTTTTGTCTTAGGTGACGGTTTCTTAGCTAGTTGTGTTTATATCTTTACGCTAAATTGCACTTTAGTTTGAATCAACACCCCAAAAAACGTAACAGAATCGAATCACATGAATAGCATATCATCCCAGCCCTAGTACAGAGAACTGATTCGCATAAAATCAAACAGTACCACGTTTAGGTAACCAAACACATCTTTGTGACTGTGAGAGAGTGGCAGAGTAGGTGATTTTCCATGCTGGACATGAACACAACGTTGCAAGTTAAAATACTAAAGAATACATGTGTTAAATTGAAAACTTTGAGATTTTATTATCAAATTAATATTTATTGTAGGGATGCACGATATTATTGGCACAGTATCGGTATCAGCTGATAAAAGCTTAAAAACATGTGTATCAGCAGATATGAAAATTTCTGCCGATAGTCACAGCCGATCAGGTGCTATTCAGTTAGGATTATTATTATTTTCCATCTGAAAAATAAGCTCCTTAAATAAAATGTAGCACTTCATTTATTTGCACTGCAGAGCTCTGTGTCTGTCACCAGGTTGTTACAGTAGCTCTAAAATAATCAAATGCAACTTGGTTATGTTTAAAAATGCATTGTACATTTAAAGTTCATGTGATCTAAAGAAATTATTTTTCTGTATTTCAATACTGAATGTCTTGAGTTTGAAAAAATAATACATTTCTTATTTATGGTAAAATCAAATGTTTTTTTGTCTTGTTTTATGTGTGTTTCTTAAACAAATAAGACCGTCATGATAAGAGTAACATATAAATTCCAGTACAGGAAAGACTTAGCTTTCTTTACAGTGAAAAAAGTTCAAAGTTGTTAATGTGTGAACGTGTGTTGCTCAAACTGGATTTATAACTTTTACAGTTTGTTTGTTGTGAGGAAAAACAAAACAAGCTGAACTTGAGTTACTCAAGTCACATTTCCCATCCAAAGTCACTTCATGTTGTGTTACCATGCCTCCACACAGGAATGTAAATATAGTGAACCTGCACAGGATCACACAGTGACAGTGTCCCCCCACAGATTATACTGAGGAGAGCTCTCCCACTGTACCACCTTTACTGTACACTCCCTGCAAATCTCCTGGAAAGGGAGAGTGAGCGCTAAAAATAGCAGCTCATTTAAAGACAGATGATTAGGTCTTCAGGCACCTGTTCATTCTACCTCTTCAATAAATGCCAGAAGAAGTGCTACTTAACACTTTCTCTCCACCTCGCAGAGGATTAGGGGCAGGGGATGGAGCGTTGATAACTTCCTCTGGCACGGGGCGCTGGCACTGTGCGATAGGCAGGGCGGGAGGGACGACGAGAGGGCAAGCGCCTCGGCGTGGAGGGGTTGGCCAGCTACCACAGCTGGGCCTTAGAAAGCACAGATAGGATTGAATCCATGGGGCACACTCATCAGAATAGGCAATCTAACAGCGCACAACCCAGACCTCCTGACCAAGGACTAATATTCAGATTGTCAAACAAGAGTTGGCAACGGCAGATTTTCTGAGCAACGGGGAAGTGGGTAATCTTATGCCAAATATAACTAAAATCCATCTGTTTCCTCAGATTACCTGCCAGGATTCAATTGAGCTGCTCCATATCTCCCTTCCTGAGAGATTTCCAAGTGGCAAAGAGTCAGCTAATCACCAGCAGCCCACACACACACAAGTGTGTTTCCATGTGAGGCTCACAGGAAACATACGCACTGCATTCATTATGATACAGCAACTTTACCGCATAGTGGAGCAACAAGGTGAGCAACGTTTGGTCTGAGGTAGTGATACACCGTGTGTGTGTGTGTGTGTGTTCATGCTCATATGCACTTGTTTGCTCCAGTAATGGGCTGGGTAGGAGCACGTCTCTCTTTGGATGTGAATGCTTGGTTGCTCCTCCTGTCATCCCACTTTATTCATCCTGACACAGATACATTTTATTCTGGCTGTGATCAGCACTTTCTTGGCAGCTGACATTGTTCCATGCTAACGTCACAACCCCTCCCACACACACGGCTCAACAGCTCCACCGGGAATACTCTCAAAATTCAGAGCTAACCCCACCACAGAGAGGTCACTGCTCTCTGCGTCCACAGCCAGACAGAGACGGCTCAATGCATCTCCACTTCCTCCTCTCACCCTAAACTACACAGGGGGAAGCATCGAAGCACTCCTCATGTACCAACTTGGCCCGGTCGAGTTATGATTGTCAGATTATTTCCAGTCCTGTAGTCAGTGAGAGCCTAGTTTTAGTGATTCCTCTTGCTTTCTTTGGGGAAAGATTCACTGACTGAGACACATCAGGTTCTGTCGAAAAGAAAAGAACAAAATAAAACATTTTGGCTCATTTGTTTAAAAAAAGGAAGTTGGAAGGAGAAAGTTATTGATCATGATAGCACTCCACTTCTGTGCCAGTATCAGACATTGCCTCCAACTAAAATCCAAACCCTGTCCTGAAACGCTCACAGAAAGCTCTCCATGATGTTGTTGTTCCTGGCGGGTAGCAGTAGGTGGGCTGTGCTGAAACTGCAGTCAGCTGCTTGTGTCTCGTTCTGGGATATAATAATAGTCCAGCCATGGCTAACAATAGAGAGGTAATAGATACCTTGCCTATTGTTGGCTCAGTCTACTCCTTTCCTGTCCTAATTCGGCACTACAGCACGTCACTGTTAGCTAGCTGGACCTGTCTGCATGCAGCCCTGTGTACACAGGCAGAGAGCAATATGATATCACCTCAGTGCAAACGGGCTACACGCATCTCTTTGCTAAAATATTACTGTACATGCCATCTGATGCTTCAAACCTCCCAGCTGAGGTATCTATTACTCCATATGTTAGCTCTGACTGCATAAACAACATCAGGTCATCACGCTCGATTCCTGAAGGATCTGTTTGAATTCAGCTGCTGCAAAGTCCCACATCAGACAACTTCATCACATGGGCAGCTTCTTTGCAAAGATTTGAAGATTCAAGCAGGTAAACTAAGGAGAAGATGAGCAGACTTTAAGCTCCATCTTCAGCAAACACGACTGGTAAAACGCTCCTCTTTCCTCCCACACTGCAAAAAGGGGGGCCTAAATACAAGATAACTAAAAACACTTAATTTGATGAAAAAAAAAAAAAAATCTTCAAACTGGTGAAATTATCTGCTCAGACAGCAAGATAATTTTACTTGATACGAAATCATGAAATACAAATTATAAATCCTTTATTAGCCTTGAGAAGTATTCCCAAGTGGTAAATCAAGAAGAAAATGCTCATTTTTAAAATTAAAATACTTGGAAACCAACTTCCTGAACACAATAATGAGTGAAGAAAAAACATAGTTTCTTTCTTTTTGCATTCTGAATTTTAACAAATGAAGCCTGGGGCCAGAAAAACAGTAACACTAATTTAGATTTAAATAAAAACACACTCAGAATTAGAGAGGCATGTTTCATCTTGAAATACAAATAATCTCATATCAAAAATGTTGGACTGGATTACTGATTTTAGCCCTTTTTTGACCTCCAAGGCTTCAGTCTCATTTACACACACAAACACACAGTGCACACACCACAGGAGCAAAGGAACATATGGACAAAGAATGGGTAGGTTTATGCTCCTTTTATAGGAAAAGATCAAAAGCTGATGCATGGAAGAATTATTGCTGGAAAAATGTGGCACATCTTTTAATCACTCCTTACATGAAGGCACAGTATGCCCACAGGGTAATGTGCTGGAGGAAATGTGGCTGCTTTGCTGTAAACCACATCCACATTCTCTTGGAATGGCAAAGAAGTCAGAATTACTGGAAAAAAAAAATACAAATACAGAACTCTCTAAAAAACATTTCTGAAACTGAAATAGTGCACCCTTTGATTTTATACCCATGTAGTTCACTTATATCTACCCTAAAGTTAGCAGTGTCGACAAATACTTGATGTCTGTCTTGCTGACAGCAGGTAAAAAGGCTCTCAACCAAAGATACATGGAGCAGGCTGGGTGATATATGTCAAACCTCTGAGACCTGACTCTATTGATAAGATGCATAGGAACACTCATGCTTATTTTTTTTCTGATTTGTTTTAGTTTCTTTTTTAACTTTGTTGCTTTAGGTTTTAATATTGAATTGGTATTATTCAAAAGTATATTAAGCCAAATTGAAGATACTGCTTGAGTCACTTTATTTTTGGTACTTTTTCCTTGGACGTATATAGTTTTATTGCTGCTTCCTTGGATACCCACAAAAATGAAAAACCAGTCCATAGAGGTTAGAATATGTACATATAAGGTTTAAACTGTCATCTAAGAGATCAGAAAAATGTTGTAGACACAGTTTATACTCATGTCATGACTATTGTGCAGTTTTTAATTAAAACTAACTATGGCACAAATCAAGAAAAAAAAAGTACTTTAGCATGTAGACTGCAGAGTTGGGATCAAATCCTTGACATCCAAATAGTAAAACTGAACATCAAATCTTCACTTATTCTACTGAAAACAAACCTTAACTATGAATTACATATTTTCAAAGACTGCCATGATTAACAACATGTATTATTCCATAAAAAGTCCTTAATAAAGTTTTTTTGGGAGGGAATAATTTGTATGATCACAACAGTTTGCTGAAAACTGAACTCCATCATGAAAGGTAATCCATAAAAATGTCAGATGGATGGACAAAGTAAAGTTTGAATAATAATCAACTCACCTCCTATCATCCCTCAGGTTTGTATAGGGAGGTAAGAGTGGAAAAAAATCTTCTAATGAGGTTAAACATAAAAAGTACAATATTTTTTTTATCCTCATATCTTTACAAGTGATTCAGGCCTCATTTTTGTCTTTTAATATCGCATCTCTAATATCTCCAAGATTTTTCTGTACTTATCAGGTGAAGTTCAATTAGACTAAATTTAAGTTACAATCACTTGCTCAGTGTTTGCAGTGTGACGACCTCAAATATCTGCATTTCCTGCCTTCAAACACTTTGTTAAATGACTATGTTTATGTTTTACTAAAGGGGATATCTCTCCTTTCACCCCTGCTTGACACCACCCTCCTCCCTCCCCTTCCCTCCTCCGCTTCTAACCATCCAGGCCATCTCCTCAGCATCGCCATGGCGATGGCGGGAGTATCTCAGTGGGACGAGTGATATTAAGGGATTAGTGGGAGATCCTCCATCAGACTTTGGTCGAGGAGCACGATCCCCGGATCACAACATCAGCTCACTGTGTCTCTCCCCTAATCAGTGTCAGATGACGGGGATGAGAAGCAGGCCTCTTTACTGTTATTTTCGCTTTAGATAGTGCACACGCAAGACTACCCAAACCCAGCGACCGTGAACACACTAACGCATGCTCACACACAGATACTGAATCCAGGCTTTGAAAGCTCTCACAGAGCCACCTTCAGCCCCAGGCGGTGTGAGCAGTGGTCTATATGTTGTACAGTATGTCCTAGTGTAGGTTACACAGTGGTGCTGTATGTGTGTGTGTGTGTGCGTGTGTGTGTGTTCGAACAGTAGGCTTATATAAGGGCCAGGGCTGCATTAGTGACGTTATAATAGTGGCTGCTCTTTATCCTCTCTTATTTATGTCAGTGGGCTGCCTTTGTAATCTACCTACAGTATCAGCAGAGTGTACATGCAGACACTGTGATGCTACTAAGCATCTTACCTCTGAAATCTGACCTCCAACAATAACCAATAAAGTTTACAACAATCGCTGCACCAATCATTATGTAATAGATTCCACTGTCTGGTTGTGAGGCCTCAGCTGAGTTAGTCTGTGTGTGTGACTGCGTGTGTGTGTGTGTGTGTGTGGGCGTTTCATTGAGAATCTAGTATCTCTGTGTGCATTTGCTGGACAAATAAAAGGAGGGCGCATTTGTTTATAGAAGGCACTGAATGGTTTGAGTTTTGGGCCACACAAAGGCCTATCAGAAGGACCGGCTGGTCAACAAGCACACGTTTGAGTCACCAGGCTGCACCTGCTCCGACCAGCTGAGTCTTGATTGAGCAGAACATGGACAGACACACAAATACACAGAGGGAAGGGGAGATAAGAGCACCCTGTGTAAACTACCCCTCGTAAAATAGAGCAGCTCACACACAAAGCCAGGCGTCTGGGGGTTGAATTTACAGGACTTTAATCTCTTACTGTAATTTTAGTTGATATATCTGTGCCACTTTGACGTCTCTCACTAAGGTGCCCTCAGACGCTTTGGCTGAAGAGTGACTGCCCTTTCACGTGGGTTGTTGTGAGTTGAGTTTTGTGATTTTAGCCTGCACACAAAACAAGTGAAATATAACAGGTTTTCCAGACATTAATATAAATGAAGTTGAACCTCTGCACTCTGCTCTGTCTGTAACAGCGGTCGGCTAAATCTAGTAAAGAGTCAGAGGGTAAATAAAAATGTGATGTTTGATGATTTATGAAAAAGGTAAACATCTGGGAAATGTATGATTTTTGTAAGGATGTAAAGTTATGAGAGCGGCTCCTGCTGCTTTTCAGAAACACATGCATGTGGCATGAATCCCCTTTTTTATAATACACTGACCCTTATGTTGTCTCAACAACTACCATACTGCTGCTCCTTTAAAAAGCACAAGGCAACTCAGTTTCTATTCTAACCTTTACTGCTACTTTGTTTGCTTGTTGTTAAGCTTTTTGAGTATTTAATCAGAGGACAGGACAGTAGATAAAGCATCAAAAACAAGGTGAGAGCATGTAGTGATATGTGGGAAAGGCCGGACACAAACCCAGGCCACCCACTCAAGGGCTAACTCATCATGAGCATGACCTTAACAGCTATGCCATATATGTTCCCCGGGAGTTTTAAGATGTAAAACAGGCCAAAATAAATACAGGTTTACAAAAACTAAAACCATCAATGATCATCTTATAGGCTGGACTTAAACATGTACTTATTAGGGGTGAGTATTGGCAAGAATCTAATAATAGGCATCACGATACAGTAATATCACAATATTGTGATATATTTTGATATCCTACACAGTTAACTATTTGATTTAAAACAACTTTTTCATTTTATTGTGTTTAAAAAAAGAAAGTCAGATGCAGTGTTTCATACAAACTTAACTTGAAAACATAAAGTGCATCAAGTTTGTGACTTCAACCACTGTGACATTAAACTAATGTTGCAAAAAAATGATTGGTTAAAGACGTGGTCAGTTGATGAAACTGATAAACATCACTTGGTGTAACCAATTTTACTCATAAAAAATCTAATATTGCACAAAATATGACTATGATGATTGTTTTATCAGTCTACTACACTGTAAAAATTTATCTTAAAATGATTTTAAACTAACAGATCCAAGAACAAAGAGAGAGGTGGAGGTGCAGAAGACATATTGTACTTCCAACTCAGCTAAAATATGAATGAATGAATGAATGAATGAATGAATGAATGAATGAATGAATGAATGAAAGTTTATTTTGAAAATGTAGAAGAAGAATAACGTTATAGACACAGCCAACAAAAGAAAGAAGAAGAAAAAAATATATATACATATATATATATATATATATATATATATATATATATATATATATATTAAATCCCTGATTTACAATCTTTTACAAT
The DNA here is from genome assembly GCF_033239565.1 of Halichoeres trimaculatus. Taxonomy (NCBI): domain Eukaryota; kingdom Metazoa; phylum Chordata; class Actinopteri; order Labriformes; family Labridae; genus Halichoeres; species Halichoeres trimaculatus. Next base: position 8,554,204 of record NW_027437190.1, read on the forward strand.
CTTTTACAATCTTTTACATTTTCAAAAAGGAGTGGAAAGAAGTTTAACTTATTATTATAAATATGAATATTTAGTTTAACAAAAATATCGATATTAAGAGTTGAAATATAAGTATTTTATCACAGGTCAAAGTACTGCAATATATTACTGTATCAATATTTTTTCACACCTCTAATACTTACATAGTCTCTCAAAACTCTCAGAACACATTAACACTGCTGGTTACATTTATAACATGTTCATACGATGAAAACAGGCTGCCACACTGAGAAACTGTCAGTCTAACCAACTTATTCATAGACATTTATGTGCCACTAACCAACCATGGGAGCAAATTTCTCTTCAGTATCTACTTATTCTCTTCATCAAATGATGTCTAACAAACAATAAAACAAAGACACTGTTATATCGTGGCTAAGAGTTGTAAAAGTTGGAGCTAATTCAAAGGACAGCTCTGCCTGTCGTATGATTAAATCATTTGATTCCGTCTTCAAAACTGCTAAAAATGTTGCTGATGAAATGTAACAAGAGGCCGTTGCTGAGCATGCAAATCATACCAGCCGTTTCACAAAACAAGGATGAATAACAGTCAAGTGCAGCAGTTCTAACTTCAATGTTAAAGGGGAAAATAATCACGAGGGCTGTGAGTCATGTTTTACGGTATCAAGGGGTTTGTTTAGTGGTTATTCATTATCAAATCAATTATGAGCCTTTAATTAAGCATCTTTTATTGCAAATAAATTGGCAATAAATGCCAAATTTGTTTATTAAAATATTTTTTCATTGACTCTAGAAATAAACTAAACAAATATTCATTCTCAAGGAGCTCTTCTTTGTCATGGATGGTGTTATCATTGCTCTGCTGCCAAGCTTTCCTGCTAGCGTGACCACAAGCCTTGTTGGCGTTTTGTAACATTAGACATAAACAAATCTGTCTTTTTATTAGAGCCCAACCGATTAATTGGTCGGGCTGATTAATCGGGCCAATTATGCCTGTCACCAATTAATCAACATCGGCCAAAATGTAGCCGATCATGAAACATTTTGCTCCGCCGAGATTCTATCACTCCTGCTCCTGTGTGTCTGTGTGTTGGGCTGCTGATGTTAACAGTTTTATAATTTAAGTTCCTTGTTTTAATTTAATAGTGTTCTGTCTCTGTCTTGAATCATATGGGTATTATAATAATTTGTGATTATATACAGTATAAATCCTGTGTATATCAATGAATTTATCATATATATATCAGCCGATATATCGGATATTGGCTGATAGATCGGATATTGGCTTTTTTTTTGCCCCCAAAAATCCCATATCGGTCAGGCTCTTCTTTTTATACATTTATCTGGAGGACAAGAAAGTGGATAGAGCAGGAAACAGGGTTAGTGTGCGTCAGAGGTCACAGGTTGGATGTGAACCCAGACCACTTAGCTATACCTGAACCTCTTCATTGCCTTTTTAAAAGCCTGTCTGCAGAAAGCTAGATGTCTCTATTAGTAATAGTAACTAGTGGCTCAGTTTAAGCAGAATTGGAAATCTGGGGCTTTTCCACCTCAAACAACTAATAATTTAGCAGCTTACAACATCTATCTCTCCTTCTCTACATGTTTATCTCTCTTGTTTTCAGTCTTCTTTAGTCTCAGCAGTGATGCAAATACCTTAAAAGTAACACATAAATGCAAATAGACTTAAAATACTACCCATCTTTATACAAACCCTGGTCTCAGGTTTGTCTCTGATCAGTCTAGAGGAGTGTGGTCTGACTGAAACCCTGAACATCACTGACCCTCCAGGTTGTTTTTTGAAGACTTCTGATGCACACTGAGGAGAGTGGCCTTTTTCTGACCTTTCACTGACCATAAAGGGCTCGGGGACCATGAAACAAACTCGGAGAGATTGTCACAGGTGAGAAAATGTGCCACACCTCACTACAGAGGATACACTCCGTAGTGACCCTGTGCCAGCCGACCTGTTCCAGTTTGGATGTGTTAAAAAACACACGTTTTGCTTTCTCTATAACATAGCAGCATTATGAAGTTAATCTACAACAGGTACACGTGTTCCTCGCAGCGCTTGGCTTCCCCCTGAGGGTCAGATGCTGTATATCTCCCTCCTGACTACACTCAGAGTGGATGGTGACAATGGGCAATAAAAGTGATAAAGTGGCCGCTTCTCTATGCCTCCTGCTCTCACATTTCCACTCTCCCTGCTCTAGTTGGCAGATGCAACCTTTTAAAATTTCACCCACCATTTTTTTCTCTGTTTTTTACCTTCAAGAGCTGGTGTTTAGGTTTATTTGAGTTTCTGCTGAATTGTGTTGATCTCATTCGGGCTACTCTTGCACAGCGTGCTGGAGGGCTTATGTAACAACAGGCCAGATGTTCGGGCAGTGAGGCTGTTTTTGGATTGGTCTGAGTGAGTACAGTACCACTAATCGGGAGTGTTGTAATCACACATATTAGGGACTTTTTTTTCATTCGTGGAAATGATGCACAGTGTCATAATTTTAATCATTCCTCACAGAGACTGCAGGATGAGTGTTTCACCAAGCTGAGTTGGAGATAAAAGCAATCCAACATTAACATTTCTTTTTAGCAAAAAGGCTTCATTATTACACTGCGTTGTTGTGCTTGGTTATACATTACTGCAGATCCACAACATCCCTTGAACTGGTTATTACAGCCTCACATTTCCTGCTGTCATGTTTCACCAAGGGCATTTCAAATTGCGCAGCCAGGGGCAGGAAAATCCCTTCAAACTTTGCCTGAGGGATAAGAGCCCAGCCGAGAACAAAACCCCTGCTGACGAATGCAGATGTTATTTAGAACAAAGCCCGGTGAAGCAATAGAGCCCAATGGTGTGCTGTGCCACATAAGAGAATAGCAGGCTACAGGAGATGGCAGGCTGATTGCTCTGTCAATGGGGACTGAGGCTGTCATATCAGCAGCGAGACCTGATAGCATCTCAGACGTCAGTGTCTCTCCTCTCATTTTCACTCTGATGTTCTCTTCTCCTTTCCTGTCCTCCCTTCTCCTCTTGTCCCCTTGTCCCTCCTCATTTCCTTTCATTTCTCCTTTGCCAACCTGTCCTACACTTTCCTCTCCTCCTGCAATCTCATCTCCTCCTCTATTCCATTTTTAGCTTATCCTTACGTGACCTCTCTTTCCCTTTCTCACCCTGCTTTAAGTGTGTGGGGAAATGAGTACAGAACACTTTGTGTAACTTTGTTTAATGTTGTAGCGATGAAACAACTTCCTAACATGTTTCAGCCTGTGTGTGGAGTCCAGACTGAAATGTCTCCGTGCTATCAAGCTGTCTCAGTGTCAGGAAACAAACCTCTGGTGAGCCGCTCTTTTGCTTCGAGATATGTTCTTTTATGAGTCTGAACGAGTAATAAAGTTTGTTTTAAACTGTTTACACTGTCTGCAGCCACATATACCCTCTGTACAGTCTGTCCCCGTTTTCAAATGTAATAACTGTTGGAAACAGGATGAGTCTGGGTTTTCAAACATTATTGAATACTCAGAAAAAGAATAATCAGAATAATTGTTTAATAGAAAAAAATAGAACAATTCATGTGACCATTATCTTATCTTAAAAATGTTTTTTTTTCTCTCTAATTATCCTTTCACCAGCCCCTGTTTGTAATGAGAAAGCTGTTTGCTTCTTGCTATTAAACAGCCTCCATGATATCATAAAACCATAACAGATAACATGAGGAATCATAATTGCAATGTGCTGGTAAACAGGTGCAGCAGGTGAGATTCAGAGAAAACCAGACATCTTTGCAGCATGAAAAAGTTCTTTGAGGAACTTTTACAAAAAAAGAGACAAAAATAATTTGTGCTTACTTTGCTCAATAAAACTGGAATATATACATAGATAATATCTCTTCAATAAACATATTTGGCTGGCCTACAAAACTTTACACATTAAGTTATTAAATGGGCTTCATCTCCTTATGTCTGCAGTAGGAATTCACCAATCCAACTTTTTCAAGTGTCAATGCCATTACCGAAAGCTTTGCTAGGTATCTGCAAATATCGTTCTGGTATTAGTTTAACATTCTCTGTTCCTCAATATGAAGATAAGAATTAATACAATGTTTTGGTTTCTTCAACCTCTTCCAGCTTAGTGAAGCAAAAATGAAATAAAATGTCTTTAAACCTGTCTATACCCAACTGTATCATTATTTTATGATGATGATAAATGTGTAAATCTCCAACACAAGTAGGAAATAGAGTTTAACTGTAAGTAGATAGGTAAGGAATTAAAGGTGTAGTCAGCGATCATCTAATCTTCTAATCTAATGCACTATTTGTCAAAGTCGCCATATTTCTCCTCTCCATCCTCAAGATATCATCACTGACAGCATGTTGAAAAAATAGTCCGGTTTCAACACACAGCCTTGGCTCTGAATTTCAGCAGGTAAATACTGTGGCTCGGACCGAAACAGGGTACACCCCTACACATCCAGGGGGAGGATCATACTCATGCGCAGATCAAACAGAGGGGGGAGAGGGAGTAGTATGTTGCGTAGCGTGTGCAGTTAGCGTAAGACAGCAGTGCGATATCAACAGTAGCAATGACCGAAAAACAGCCCAAAATAAAAAGGACAGAAGAGCATAAAATGAAAAAGAAGGTCTATGACCATAATAGAGGAAAGACCCGGGTCAACATTGGTGTGGCTTTCCGACGGTGGAGGGAACTCTGCGATTTAACAGAGCTGAAAACGGAAGCGGATGTCGCCGTCTTTCTGCTGGACAGGTAAGCAAGATCAGCTCTGTGGTGCGTCACGTAACAGTAACAGCCATCAGGTGTTCTCGTCACACTACTACCTACCACTTTCAAAGCAATAAATACAGCTTCATGTATTATAGCGAACTGACCCTCGAGCGTTTGTGGGTCTGACTTCGGTCATGTTAGTCAGCTACGCAGTTTCTACGGCCGTTTCCGTGATGATGTACATCCATCATCTTTCAGGCGTGGAGCCAGGGGAGGGGTATGAAAGGAGAGGCGGGTCTAAATTCTCGTTTTCTCCCAGACCGCTGACCACACCTTTAAACTTGTACAAATTACAAGTTGTCATCAGAGTTGTTAGCAATACAAGCATGAAATACTTCCAAACTGCTGAGCTTCTTTAGTTATCTTCTTTCATGATGTCATGAGGACCTACTGGTGTTAATGACTTATTACACACACCCGGTTGTTGTAAACAAAGAAAAACATAAAGCTACGTTGAATAGATCTGCCCAATGGATCGGCTCTTTGTTACCTATACCCAATTTAACTTCTCGAGTCTGAATGAGACTGCTACCTGATATAGGATTGGGTTGGTGCAACTCTAGTAACTCTAGTAGTCTCCAGATGGGGCGGGAAAGTATTCAAATAACGGGCGTGTAGTTAGCACTGACCATTTAAAAGTAGGGGTGCACCAGTCACAATTTTCTGGCTGATCACCGATCTTTAAAAAGCCTGACCTGCCAATACCGATTTTTTTTTTTTTTTTTATATAACTGACAGCATATACCTTCAATGCTCCAATCTTATTTTATTGAAAATCATTGAACAATACCTGTGAAACAATAAAATCTTTATGTTTAAACTTAAAAAACCAATAAAGTGTCCTGAGTTTTAGATCTCAGAGCAAAAAGCAACAAAGGCTGGCTGTCAGACCATTCCCAGGTATATGAGATCAGTTTCATATGTAAGGATGGGACGATCACTGATCACCCAAAATTAAGGAAATCTGCACCAATCAGTCAGTGCATGTCTATTAAAAAGTGTATCCTCAATAGTAAATAATTCCAATGAAGCTTTTTGACCAGCTTTTGCTGAAATCTAGCTAAAAGCAGGAAGTTAGTGAAGTTTATTTATATGGGAAGAACCTTTAAAGAACAGAGGTCAAAAATTGCTCCATGACAAAAAGTAAAAAAAAAAGGCAAAAAAAGCGATAACAGTAATTATAAATGGATGAGACGAACAGAGACAAAGTTGGATTAGCAAGGGCACACTAAACAGACAGGTCTTCAGCTGCTCTTTGAACATGATCAGAGTCCACATTCCTTGAATCCAGTGAAAGACTGATCCAAAGTTCAGGACCAACAACTCTAAAAGCCCAGTTAGGGATGTCCTGATACAGATTTTTTCCAAGCTGATTTTTTCACGACATGTTTTGTCTTACTGATCCGATACAGCTCTGATACCAATACCTTGGTATCAACTCCGTTGGGTGATTCTTGTGTTCATGATGAATCATATTTGTTGTATTAAGGTGAGCCCTGTTGGTACCTCCTGGAGGAGCATACAGTTTACAAATGTGTCAAGATGCTGTTTTACTATCATTGCTTTCCAAAGAAAAGTAGTCCCACACAGCGGACAATGTTTAAAACATGGTTTGATTACAGTAGCCGTAAAGCGTGATGGTGCTGAAAACATACAAAAACTGGATCAGTCCCAATCACCTAATGAAATCTGATTCTAGCCAATCCTCCAAAAATAGCCCTATCAGGCACAGATACCCATGAGTGTTTCTGATCAGAACATCCCTAAGCCCAGTGTCCTTTAGTTTTGAGCCTGGTATATGGTACAACCAGCTAACCCTGATCAGAAGACCTCAGAGGCTCCCAAAGCTAGATAGCTATACACAACTACATAGCTAGCTAGAGATAGAGACATAAGAGCTTAAAAGCTGAAATGTGAGATAAGGTACAAACTCTACATACATGGCCACCACAAAAGCATCCATACGCATGTGGTCACATATTATAAATCATTCATCATGTTAGCTGTGTTCTCACCAGCTGAGCCTGACTACCTGACAACGTGTCAATCTTCCACAACCAAAGCACGCTGTTACTTTAATTGGCATCAAGATGTATTCATTTGGTGTGCATTCTGCTTTATAGTCAAGATAGCATCCACTCTTCACTCCTCTCCCCCTCTCCCCCTCTCCCTTGGGGAAAGTGATGGGGGATGGGAGGCTGGAGAACACTCATGACAGAATCTGCTCTTTGCATGGGAAGAGAGCAAGCATGGGTGAGTGAGCTGAGGGAACAAGAGGAAAGCAGAGAGAGTGTGTACTGTATATTGTCCAGTGGGAAGCTTCTGATTATAGCCTCGCCTCATTTCACAACCATAGGTCTCCCTCTCCTCCCCCCCTTTTTTTTTTCAAATTGCTTTATTGGCATGAACACAACTGCTTACAGTAAACCTCCAGCAGGTTGTGAGAGGTTTGCATTAAATCATTTAGACAATCAGAAAACACTGGATTATTTATGTGTGCCATACTAAACACCACATTAAACACTGTATGTTTCACTTATTGGCACAACTGAAATAACAGTTTTCAAAAGCTTGGCACAGTTTTAATCTGTGTGCTATCATCTTCTCATGTTACACTTTTTCTGTCAAGTTTTTTTTTTCCATTAAATTCTTCTGGCCTGATTGGCTTATAATATTTGGCAACACAATGGATTGTTTTTTAACAGGGATTACATCTGTGCACTAAGTTGTGGTCACAGTATTGGCCTCCAGAGACACAGACCAGCTCAGTGGCTCTAGCTGGTCCTCTCTCACACTACCTGATAAATATCCAGGACAGGGGTGTGTGAGTACAGGGGGGTGGGCACAGAAGAAGGGAAAGGGGAAGTGATCAATCAAAGGTAATACAAGGTCAGCTGTGCTCATTCTTAACCTACAAAACATCCCCCAACACCTCCCGCCAAAGCTGCGCTTCATTACTAACCTGGAAAACATGATTCATGGTAAATCTTGATTGACAGTACCAATGGTTCTGGGTCACAACCAAACAAGGCTGATTGAAAGCACTAAATTAAGAGTACGAGCTGAAAAATCTGCGTTGATATTTATTCACACCTTGGTTTTATTTATTATGAAATGTTATTTGATAAATGACCTGTCATACCTGGCTTCACATTACTGAGTGAAATGGTGTAAACAAGAGGACTGATGGAGCAGTTAAAATCTAGTTTAGCGGTTCACTGCTTTAGCTTGTTAACTTCCAATACCAATACTGGTACCTGAGCTTTGGGATGGGCCCAAACTGATCTGATACTGGAGTTAATTTCAAAGTTTTCTTTTCCTCAATGTGAGGGCGAGACTAAGATTCATGTTCTTGCAACTTCTGTCTTTTTGAATCATAAAATGTGATTATTTTGCAAATGTGTGGAAAGTAAATCTCCAACACTAACAGACAGTTACAGTTTAACTGTTAAACTCAGCAAGTTGCAAGTTTGTCGTCAGAGTTTTTCATAAAACATGCGCCAGATATCTCTTAACAGCTGACTGTAGACTGTAAAAAAAAAATTGATGTCCGCTTGCTCGGCTCGAAGTGAGGTTGCCACAAAAACTGCTCCCCCTGGTGGCTGGCTGCACTATAGGTTAAAAAATCCGGCTCCCCAGTCATTCCAGATGAGCTGTGGTCAAACTTTAAAAAATTAATACTCCTCGTGTTTTGTTTCTCATGTCCGATTGTTGTGGTGATCTGAAGATATCATTTGGCTGCCTTGTATCCAAGTCCTCTTTTTTTTTTTTTAAGTTTCATTTTCAGTAGTTATACGAGGGTAAAAACGAGGCTGTACATAACGTTTAACAATGATTGACAGCTGACGTTCTTGTGTATTTTTGGGGGGGATTGTAAAATATGTCGGGCGCTAGAGTCAAGAAATTATCAGGCTCTTTAAGGAAAAAATCTTTTTTTTTTTTATTTGTCCCCCAGCGCCACTCAGATTCTCCCAGAATCCCTCACAGTCTTTACTGCGCAGACTCTGGATGCACAACTGCTCCAATGGCTGGGCCTGTGACGGGGGTATTTTGGCTTCAAAACTGTACAATGATAAATGCCGGAGCCACGCTGTCCACTCTATATACAGTCTATGAGCACACACATATGATTGTCATAAACACAGAAGAGCATAGAATTGAGTTGAATAGATATCACCTAAGGAATACCTTGTAATCAGCAATGTCCGATCTAACTTTTCAACCAAGATACCAAGATGGAATTGATGCATCTCTGGTTTACATATCAACAAGGTAAAATTTATCATAAATGTTCGACAAAGAGAGTTGCTTAACTTAATCCGTCTTTTCTGCTAAAGAGCCAGTTCTTTAAAACAACTCTTTCTCAGGTACCAAACTGGCATTTGCATCAGCTGTAGTTAATAATAACAGCCTTCCTGTAATGCATGATGCAGTTATATGAATGATAAGAATAGTTTAAGAGCTTAAAAGCTGGAATATGAGATAAGGTACAAACTCTACACACAATAAAAATGTACTTGTTACAAATATACCTGGATTATAATATTAGTGTTTCCATATTGGGTGCTTTTGGACAACACAGTATTGTCTGTGAACTAATGTACCCAAATCCTGATGCACATTTGATTCCCCCAAACTGAATGGGAACTATAAGCATTAGTATTCCTGTGTGATAAATATGGGAATGCCCAAATTGATGGCAGGACAGCAGATACCTCAGGGGCCCTTGAGTAGCGGCCTCTCAGTGGGAGTCTCTGCTATAAGGCAGCCAGCATAATTAGCCAGCACTGTCACAGAAACTCCTTTAACACAACCCCCCTCCCTCATTCCTGGGAGTCATGAGGAAGAGGAGGAACTGGAATAGCCAGGACCCTGCATGTAAGCTAAATAACAGTCTCTGCTTCCATCGGTCATAGATATGTGTTGTTATACTCATCAAGTAAAGGTCAAAGTAATCATCTTCCCGCAGTGAGATAATAAGTGTGTACTTGAATATCAGCCAAAACATTTATTATAGTAACACTATGTGGAGCAGACACATAAGAGAGCATCAGCAGGTAGAGGTGTGGAGAAATCCCTCAGCCATCGGGAGAGAACGGGAAGGCAGTGGAGGAACGGTAAGAAAGGAGAAGTGGCGCCCCAGGCGTTCTGTGGGTCACCCCATCACAGGCAGCTGATGTCTGCCTGTGGGAAACACAGTCTGGTGGGGGTGGGGGTGGGGGTGGGGGTCCCACAACCACCATCACTGTACTGCTACAGAGATCCAGTGAAGCATAGCAAGCCAAGATAGCTTATTATTAGAAACATTCTCAACTTGAAATACTTGTGATAAAACTTTCGAGGGAGGAATTCTAAGAAAGCAATTAGTCGTACGCCACCTCGTGGAATTTAGAAAACCCCTCTCATTGGTGCAGCACATCTTGTGTTTGCGGACACAGGCGTATAACATCCTGCTAAGTATGAGCAGGCTAGGAGAGAGCAGCTAATTACATGCAAGTCAGCAGCTCTGGATTTCCATCCACACTCTGTGTAGCACCTCCAGTGAGATGACAGCAAGTTGGCAGGGCCTGCAGCTGGAGGCTCTTCTCTCTCCTCTCTATCTCTCCCCCATCCTTCTATCCTCCCAGGATTCCCTCTGTTAAATTACACACTTCGATGTTCAAACTGCTACTTTCTGGCAAAGCTATCCAAGCTGTTGTGGGATTGGACCGTGAACACGACAGTGCTGATGCGCAGGCTATAGGTTTGGATGTTGCAGAGTGGGTGTTTGCTACCAACACTGCTCAAAATGCAAGAAACCATCCAGTGACAAGTTAATCCACTGCAGCTGTACCTATGCCAGGGCTGAGCATATTAATGCTGCTTTAGGATATGTTATGCTTGGGTGATTCATAGGTAAAGAAAGGGGGAATCACTGTTTTGATGACTCATGAAGAGTCACTTGTACATATGGACAGAACACATGGGAACCAATCAGCATCATCTTCTGTATTAAATACTCAAGGGAAGATCACTATTGGGTGTCAAGGAGGAGAAGTTCTCTTATTTGACAAATCAGATTCCCTTAAATATGAACGATGATGCTAAGTCATTGACGCCATTTGTCAGCAGTCTGTAGCAGATCCAGGTTTGTGTGGTGAAATCCCATCACAGACCAACATATGGAGGAGACTGGAAGCATAATGCTTATGCTAATTAGCATGCAACTAATCAAAACAAAGACCCTTTCAAACTCTTGATTTCCTGTTTTCTGTTATCAAGTGTGGCCTACAATCAGAGTTACCTAACGTTGCAAAATACAGTCAACCAGTCAGTCGTGTTCCTCACACAGAAGAGTCTCTGCTGCTCATACTCAGCCATGATAAGGCTTTGACATCACTGTCACACTAAGAGTGACTAAACCTGACAATCCCCTTTACCTCAAAGAGAGAGGAATGGGGGGAAATAGCCATTAGGGAGGAGGGAGGCCCTGAGATGGGAGAAAAGGCCTGGGTGATTCACACCGCATGCAACAGCAGCAGGCGAGGTAGCTGTGTCTTGGAGTACATGAGTCATGTTTATCATGCAGCTGCACTAGGTAGGGATTGCACAACTTTGGTTTCATCTAGAGCGCTTCCTTGGTGATAATGTTTACCACATGATCGAAAACAACAAATATCTTTTCTGTTGGACTCTAAATACAGCAACTTACTCATCAGTTGCCACCACAACATATCTGCTGTGTTCAAATTAAATGCTTATGACACAATATCTCCTGTTTTGTGCCCATGCAAGCATGTGCATCTTTTTCACTATAAGGAGTGAAACCAGGAAAAAAAAATCAACAGGACAGAAAAATTTAAGGCCACAGCTGAAATTGCTCTCTCCTGTCATCAGTTTGTGTAATCTAAGAAGGTGAAACAAAAATTTAATGATCAATACATCAACTTAGTATGTGTTTTTCTGAACAGGGTGAACAAGATATGGTGGCTGAGCGGAATATCCCATCATAAAGCAAAGTTACAGCTGACACATTAAAGGTTACAGCGGATGATGGCGGAAACAGCGCGGTCCACCTTAAAAACTAAAACCCTCCAGTGGACAGCGCCGTGGTGCTGAAACAGCTCCGAGCGACATCTGTACACAAGGGGAGCGAGGAGGGGGGGGAGGGCAGGATCCACGGAGACTTTAATGTTGAAATCACACACACCCCGCGTGCGCCATCGCCACAAAGGACACCTTAAATGATCTTTCCCGTGTCATATTGTGTAATCTCGGTGACGTTCGTGGGGAAAGGTTAAGCAATTTGGCGTGCTTTTTACGTGAAAATGGCGCCCGATGCTGCTAACCCAGCCCATTATAGTACAGCTCTAGCTACAACATAGTGGGGAGAAAGGGGCTGGGGTATGTGCCGCATTATACAACCATAGTCAGTCATTCCAGTGAATTATTTCATGTAGTAGGGTGAACAGCTGAGAGGAACATTCACCTCCTCTCCTCTCCTCCTAACTATTTCAGCTCTAGCTTGTATGTCAAGGCAACATGATCCTCCGGTTCCTCACAATAATAGAAATTCACACTGTAATAACAACCCGGGGTTATCCACAACCACCAGCAGCACCAACACTCTCCATCAGCCCCGCTTGTTCTTACTTTAACATCGACTGTTCCTTCGCATCCTCCTTCTTCTGTCGGTCCATGACACCGAGGATGATCTTCCTCTCCTCCTCGGTGAGGTGGCTGAGGTCCGGCATCTCGGGCATGGCGCCGGCCGCTGAGGCAGCAGCAGCAGCGGCAGGGCCAGGGCCGCCCCGGGGCCCGTGTGGAGCAGACATCTTTACACACAGTGGCTACAAAACGAGAAAATCACCGTCAACCAGCAGCATTCTGGGCCATATTTCAGCTATAGCTACATGTCATGCCGTTAAAATTCAAATGGGGCACGCTGAAGGCACCGTGGCTCAGAGACAGCATGACATCTTGGATTGGAGTAGCATTTACACATTACAACTGTGCTGCAGAATATAGAGTCAAAATACCAACTACAGGCTTCATCCTCATCTATAAGGAGATCATAATGTGGTGAAAACCGAATGAGCGCTGTCTGCTCACGGAAACTCGAAATATTCACGTTGCTGCAGCTCGTAACACCAAATTTACACATGAAAATGCCTGAAATAGAAAACGCTCTGGATTGGAAATAGATGCCCTTAAAAGAAACAAGAGTGAGCAGGCTGTCGGCTACAACCTCATGGTATTCCAATCACAAGCCTCCATCCATCCAGGGATTAAAAAAGTAAAAAATAGAGAGGATTTAAAAGCCAACAACTCTTGCCTTTTATTTTGCAGTCATGGTAAATCCTGTCTAACCCATCGCTGCCATCCTTTAGAGAGGCTTCACAGGCATGCTGGAGTGACAGATGCCCAGGCAGTCCGTGTTTGTTTTCCTTTGGAGTCCTTAACCCTCCTCTGTCACTCTGGTTAGCTCGCTTTCCTCCAGGTTGGTAATTCTTGGAGATTTCTTAAATGCACAAAAATGGATGCAATGACAGAGAGAGAGTGAGGGAGTAAGAGAGGGAGGGGGAGGAGAGGGGGATCCAGAGAGGAGGAAGGGGCGGAGCGATGGATACGTAGAGGAGGAAGAGAGCCGAAAGGACGCTCTGGATGTTCATTGACAGCAGGCAGATAGCGGCTGCAAAACACGGACTGGAGGCCCGGGCTTCACTGCAGGAGCGTGATGCATATTTCATAACCCGATCATGAGCTCAGTGAGAGGGGCACACATGGAGAGTACGAGCATCAACACCAACAGGGTGCTGGAAGCTCCGTGATCCTCCTACTCCAGAGGAAAACAATCTCTCTCTTTCTCTCTCTCTCTTTTTTTTATTTTTTATTTTTATTATTTTTATTATTTTTTTTTTTTTAGGAATTTTTCTGTAAAAACTTAGTAGAGTTAGTAGAAAAAAGCACTGGTCCAGCTTTCTTGAATTTGTACAAAATTCTATTTTACAGAGAATCATTTAGTTTTATATAATTCAATTTTCATTTTTGTTTTCTATAAACTTTTTTTTTTTTGCACCCTTTGAGTCAAACAAAGTGGCTCATTTCAACATGGCTTTTGGGAACTGATGGGCACTTTTTTCTGTCACATTATATATATATATATATATATATATATATATATATATATATATATATATATATATATATATATATATATATATATATATATATATATATATATATGAAAATATAAAATACAAGTAAGAAACAAACAAAATATAGTTTTAACATTAAAAAAATGCACCCCAAAAAAGTATTTTGAGCTTACTTAATCTCCTAGGACCCAGTGTCCACATGTGTGGACATTACAGTTCTGCCTCTGAAACCCATGATACTTAATTTTTTTCTTAAACTTTGACCTATTAGCCACATTTAGGGATGCTGCTCATGTCATCTTTTGGTGAAATCACAACATTAGAACTATTTTACTGAGAAAAAAAACAGCTTATATGTAGTTAAGCAAGAAGTTTAGATATTATACTCAATAGGTCTTACTTACTTACCAAATACCAAATACCAAGAAGATATTTTTAAAAAAAAATACACCAGACAAAAGCTCATGTCTTAGGAGATTAAATAATTCCAGGTCACATTTTTCAGTTTGAAACTAAACCGGGAACATCTAAATTGGCAGTTTTAATAATTTAGGGTACTGATTCTTCAGTGGTTGAGTAAAATATTTTGTTTCTTTTAAATGTCCTTGGAAACTGTTTTCATCTAAAAGGGCCAGGCTAGCTTTGTGTTTCTCAGCTGAAACTCTTGACCAGTAGTCCTCTCTCTTTCTCTCTCTGGTGAGTGTTGATTGGATTTGAAGGACAGCATTAAGAGGATACAGCTTTAGCCTCATTAGAGCTCTAAGCAAATTAGCACTATTTCAGAGATCTACTAAAACAACACAAAAAGAGGGAAACTAGTGTTGAGTTAAGATATTTGGAATGAAGACAATTCTTTCCTTACAGTTACGTTTTCATTGTGAAATGTTTGTTCAGGAGTTTATTATAAATACACACAAGAAAGGTCCTCATACACAAACAGATTTTCAGTGTAGACCATGTACTGAACAAATTTCAGATATCATAAGAGAAACTATAAAACAGAAAAAGACAAATATTATCTACTGACAGTGTCAAAACATGGGAAAAAATAAACTATGACTCCTGCAGATATTTCCCAAATGTTTCTCAAGTCATCAGTGTCCCTTGGAAGAAAATTATGAGATTGAACACTTTCAACACCTTCGATTTCCAGCATCTGAAGCAGAACAGAAAATTTGAGCTTGCTTTTTGTGTATGTTTTTATGACTGATATGAGTTAAAAAAAAACAAAGAGAAAAAACAGTGTTGGTTTGAATATCCATGACAGAACATCATGTGCACCATGCTCTAACCTTCGCACCATTTCTGAGCGTGAGTCTGGTACCTGAAACGTTTAACTTAATCAAGCAAAAACACCACAGGTGACAAACTGTGAGCAAGTTAGAAATAAAGAGGAGAGAAAGAAGATTTTTTGTAAGTATTTAGTCTGTCCTTAAACTTCAAATGATGCATGTCCACAACAACCAAACTTTCCCATCACCAACACCTTCCAGAAGTTTTACTCCCCTAAAAAGAGCGGTCTGGAAATGTCCCATGTTGGTGTGATCTTTCTGGATCTCAGCAGCTCCGTCTCCTGGTGTCCTCTCTGGATCTATTTGACCACGGTCACAACATGCTTCTCCTTTTCAGACACCACAGGGACAGTTCCTGGTTTGCTGTGCTTACGGACATTCCTCTCCCTGAAAAACAAGAGATGAAGTGAATGAGACGGTCTGTTCCTGAGAATAACCAGAGAAGGAAGTAGAGAGGAGGGAGAGAGCAGTCAGCAAACAGAGGAGGAGGATGAAGGAGAGACTGTTGACCTAACATCTGCAGCACATCAATGTAGCCTGGAAATAATGTATAAAGCATGAAGAGCAAATCTTTTACAGCCTGAGCACAAGTCTGGTCACTGTGCAGCTAAAAATCTGCAGACTTAGGTATGAATTACAAGATGGCAGAGCTAACTGGGACAATCAATCCTTCATATAGCTGGAAACGAGCATGTAGGGCAGATTGTCATGTCAGCAACACGTCCACATGAACACGACAGTAAACGATCTCAATCACAACTTTCAGAGGGAAAGAAAGGGATGCATACTTCCTACGGCGAGCCTCTTTCATGATCCTCAGCTCCTTGCTCTCATGGTAGATGTTCTTGGGTAGATGTCGATGGCGAGATATACGCTTGATCTGCGGGTGGTGCTGGAACTTCTCCTTCAGCTTCTGGTTGTAGTTCCTGGCAGCTCTTTCTCTTGGGGCAAGCTGCAAAACACAAGAAGGGAGAGGTTGGTTACATAAATGACATGAAGGGAGAAACAAGGAGGGGCATGGTGGGAGTTTAATAGTTTTTAGACAGGGACTTCAAACTTAGTCAAAGAGAGATCAAGTTGGCAACTTATTAAAGAATGACACCCTCTTCACCAAACTAGCCTTAATGCTGATAAAGTTAAAATAAAATCAATGGATGGACTCTAGCTTTTGAACCAGGTTGTAAATATGTTTTGGGTTTTTTTTTTTTTAAGTCATTTATATTTGGAACTTTCTTTACCTTTATTTGGAGAGGGTGAAACACTGGATAGAGCAGAAAACAGGGTGAGAGTGGGGAGTGACATGCAGGTAAGGTGCCACAGATTGGATTTAAATCCGGGCATCTTGTGTGTGGCTAACTTAATGGTACATGTTTTTTAGTAATGGGTGTGTATGTGGTTTAAGGTACTTCCTGAGCCAGCCTCAAGTGGACACTCAGTATACTGCAGTTTTTATCCCTTCTACACATTTTTTTGGACCAGAAATTAACTTAGCCCTTCCAAGTCAGCATCACTTCATGCTGCCACAGGTTATTGCTCAGGATGCAGCAATCTGACTTTTCAGGTCTCGATACCAATAGCTGGGCTTTGGGTATCGAAATAATAACCTGCATGCCCTACTGTGGGATAAGACTGGTCATGTTTTGGGTAAAAAGTAAAATAAGTTCAAATGGAGTTACTGAAGTTAAAATCTAATTAAACTATAAAGTGTTTAAAGGTTTACCAGCAGGTTGGTTAAAAAATGCTTCAGAACTTACATAATTGATATCTTAATTGTAAACTTTGATACTCTGTAGACTGGTGGTGCAGCAACAAACAAGGAGTTTATTACACATGTTTGTAACCACTTACTGTGAACAAAGGGACAATTTTGTGAGGAAATAGTGCAAACAACCTTGTTTGTTTAAATCATAACTAAGCCTTGGTGTCAAGTTTGGATTGGCCTTTATCCCCATATACCCAATTTAGCTCTGAGGGCCTGGATTGGGCTGATACCGGATACCAGGATCAGGTAATCTCATCTCTAGTTGTTGCCTAAATAATGTGTTTATACGCTCATAAAAACCTACAAGAGTTACAAAGAGGACTTTTAAAGATGCATAATAAGTGCTTGATTATTATGAGGTTTGATTACCAATCACTGTAGTTATTTAGGCCTTGTACACACGTAGCCGGGTATTTTCAAAAACGAATATCGCCCCCTCATTTGTTTTTAAAAATACTTTCATCCACACATAGCGGGCAAATCCACCAATAAGTGCAGCTCAGGGCGTTTCAAACTCATATTTGGCAGTGTTTTTCAGACATGAAACCTGTGACAGCCAATCAGAATGAGCTCCAGTCATTCAGCTGTGACATTTGAGAACCGAAAAACTCAATTTTTTCACACTTATACAAAACCATGAAATCAGAGTTTTCTAAAATCTTCCCTTTGGCCAAAGTTTCAGAAAACATAGTTTTTAGTGATGTAAAAGTGCAGTTTCATGTGGATGACATGCGTAAATGTGTAAAAATATGTGAGATTTCCCAGAAGCCCAGCTACACGTGGGCATGGCCTTAGTCTGTGTTCTGGAGCTGTCCCAGTTTCCTTACAGTACAATGAAATAAGAACCAAAGTGAAAATGTACAACAAGGTGGCCGTTTCCACCTTCTCAAAGATCTAGCCATTGAAGCTTCTCAAAGCCTTCCAAAATATTCCTGCTCAATCATCCTGCCTAGTTAAATATACTTAACCAACAAAAAAAAGCTTCAGACAAACTCATATTCACCAGGTCTTGTTGGAGACCAGAACGAGAAACAAAGAACGACCAACGCTGAAGCCATCTCTCAGAGTTATAGGTTTTATCTATCTTGCAGCATCTTTGATCCCACAGTGTGTTGGATGTTAGATGTTCTTTGATTCTTTCATCCTTGAATATGGTTTAAGTCATGATAAATGTTTCCAGAGGAGCATTGTTGAATTTAAAACTATTGCTGACCAAAAGCCTCAGGAGATCATTTTGTTTCACTTGTGACACTTTAATAATTTCAGGGGGGAAGTGCTGTTCATTCAACTCTTTAGTTTCATAATTAATAAATACAGTATGCCGTCTCAGAGAAGGAGCCGATCTGTACAGTAAGCACTAATTTCAGCTTGACACATATTCATTCAAAAGTGAATCAATGTCAGTTAAAAAGTGAAGACACCAGCTCAACAGCATCTCTCCGTCTTCCTCATAAAAACCCAGCAGCTCCTGGGGCTGCTCTTGGCTGAGGTCGACCTCCATGAAGGCTTTTATTCTAATTAAAAGCAATGATTTGTCTCAGATTCAATTTGTTGAGGAAGAGCTGTTAGACGCTGATCCTGTAGGACTGAACTGATTCCCCTCCACACACACATGCTCAGCTTGCTGGACAATATCACAGTAATCTGAACAAATGGATACCAGACTGCAGAGGATGATGCTTCACTTTGGAAACTGGACACATGGAATCTAAGCTTGTTATGCAAAACCCATCACTAAAACAGTCCAGTGTACAAGTGCTGAAATTCTCACCTTTTTAAAAGACATATTAAATTGTAGCTACTGTCTCAAAGTCTGCTATGTTCCAGGAGCAGATGAAAAGGGGACCTTGGAGACCATCTTACAGCTGAAGTCCCCAGTTTACAGGGTCACTCTTCAAAATTTAACACTGGTAGCTAACAGGGAGACTTTAGCACTACTGATCTTACAGAAGCCGTAGAAATGAAAACACTACCATTCAGAAATGTTCAGCATTCCAGGACCTGCGATTCAGCTGCGATAACAAATCAAAAATCTAAACTTGAGCTTAAAATCAGCTTGATGCTGTTTTTGAAAGCCCACCAGAGGTTACATTCCTGACTCCATGGTCAAACAAAGTTTGTATTTTTACTTTAAAAGTATCTTTTTTATCATACTGTTGTTATTAAGCCTCTATTTGGGAATTAAGAGTATAAATGTATCTTCATATTCTGATATTTGACAGAGTTACAGACAATAAATTCTAAAAACTTTACAAAGTGGGTTCATCAAAGGCTCAGAGAACCATCCTATCGTCTGGAGCAGATAGTATTCATGAAGCTCAGCTAAGACCTTGAAAAATACAATCAATAACTCTTTTACCACATGAGCTAGACTACATTTTTTCCTGAGTTAAACTAAAAGCTAGCACATGCAAGTAGTGAGCTATCTTTGAAAACAAAATTCAAGGAACACAACTACCATGTAAATTTGTAAAAAATCACTATGTCAACCCCATCTCCCCTTATTTTATTTGAGGCTTGAAATAAAAGAAATCATTACTGTGTGAGTCCAATAAAGACTAAAGATGAAGAGCACTGATTCAATCTATTGACCTTCCTTGGATTGTCTAAACATTTGTTGTATTTGAGCCATCTCATACAAATACAATGAGCGTTTCCATCCAGACACCTATGAAAGGATCAGGAGGGCTCAAAGTCTCCCACAACAACTTTTCAGACTTCAGGTTCTCTGTGGGTTGACGTGGGATAGCATTGGTTGGGTTGTCATGAGTCCAACCACTCAGTGCTACTGTGACTGAACACCGTCAGTGGACTCACTGACTGAACCTTACAGACAGGTGGTGTTTAGTTGTCACTTTCCAAAAACAAACTTCTTTTACACCAAGTCACAGCATCGTTTGATGTAAGTAATCATCTAAAAATCAACAACCAACAGAATAAAATGGTAAAAATATGTATAAAAATTCCCCTTAATAATACTCAAATCTATGAGTGTAACTTCAAACTCTTTAAAAAAGATGACTCTTCATGTGATCGGTGTAGCAAGGAGGTTAATTATAACAAACCAGTGTGATGCCAATCAAAAAACTTACTTCAGAAACTTTAATCAGAGATAAGTGACATGATAGTGACCCCAGAGGGTGACAGCATGGTCACCACATGGCTTTATTTTAATTGGGCAAGCCAGTTTCCTGTCACGATCAAAAACACATGCACATCAGGTTGATTTGTCACTCTAAAACTGCAAAAAACTAAAACATTTTCAAGTAATTTTTTCTTATTTAAGAAAAAAATGTCTGGTTTTACTTGTTATGAGCCACATTCATCTGGTCGGTCCAGAAAAATGTCTTGTTTCAAGTTATTTAAAGACAAAATGAGGTCTGAATTGCTTGTAACAAGTAAAAAAAACTGCCAATGGAACATGAGAAATGTGCTCAAAAGTTTGCTTTAAACTAGAATAATGTCTCAAAACAAGTGACTTTGCTCTTGTTCTATTGGTAGATTCATACCTCATTTTTGTCTTAAAGTAACTGGAAATTGGACATTTTTCTAGGCTGGTCAGGTGAATGTGGCTCATATTTAGTCTACAAAGGCATTATGTACCAAAAAATAAGACAAAAACACTTGATATCATTTCTGTTTTTCCAGTGTAGTTGCCTGTAGGTGTGTGTGCGAGTTTTGGTTGTCTGCCTCTACACGTTAGCCCTGTGGTAGGCTAGTGGCCTGTTCACGGTGTACCCCACCTCGCACCCAATGACAGTTGGGCAACCCAAAAGGGAAAAGCAGGAAAGATCGCGGATGTTTCAGGTCTGAGATTAAAATACAAACTATTTTTTTCCACTGGATTCGAAAATTGTTGCATGCAAAACTAAAGATGAAAAATATTAACGGTGATGTGCAGAAGCTGAAGGGAGCCCTGATGAGTCCGATGTGAAATCCTCAGACGGAGACAAAGCCTTGAACCAGCATTTCAGCATTTCGTGATAATTAAAGACCCTCTCAGTACAACTTGATTGTTAATGCTTCATTATGTTCAGAGTAGCCTGCTTTAAGTGATTGGCCGATTTAAACTGCTGATAGGAGCAGCCCTTGTCTGATCTCTTTAAGTGCAAAGCTTGCAAATAAATCTCCTCTTACACAGTGACAGTAAAACAAGTGCCAAAAGCAGGCCAATTTTCCACTCCGGAGCTGCATTAAGAGAATAAGCAAGAGTGAATCCGATTAGGAATGAAAGATGGCTGTTGGAGATGGCACATGAGATACTATTGATCTTTATTGCACAGCCATAAGAGAGATTTGGGGCACTGGAACATTTCCCAGCATTTTATATGAGCTTCACTGACAGATGAGCAGAGCGTAATGTGAGGTAATCATTCCTGTTTACAGTCTTTACCCTCTCAGTACAATCCACCAGGTGTTAGCTACACAAGACATTAACAGTCAGTGAAGCGAGCTCCAGAAACAGAACGTTTGAACAGATTCTGTTGCTCACAAAGAGAAATACACTCCACAAGCTTGAGTTTTTTACTTCCACCTGCCACTAGAGCAGCTGTGCCAATTGGTACATTGTACTTATTGAGAGTGATTCTTCCCTAAGTCAGCATCCATCAGGGCATTTGGCAGCATCCTGATGCTCCTGGCATAAGCACCCACTTTTACCCTGCTGGGGTGGGCTCAGGGCCACGCGCAGTTTCAAAGGATGCAGCTGTCTCATACAACAACATCAGGTGAGACAGTGGAAAGAGACACACAGTCGACGGAGCGACAGCTTTGATTATCAGCGCCCACCCCTGACTGCTCAGCAACAGGCAGGATCTAGGCTTTCTCTTTTCAACTTTGTTTCGTTTCATTAATAAAAGCAGAAATAACAGCGGAGAAAAATAGCAGGACTTACCACTCCTAGCTTTTCAGACGCGTTGGCTTTCCACAGCCGGATATTCATTTCATCAGAGCCACTCAGGATGTATTTGTTGTCAGCTGACCACTTCACGCAGATGACATGCTGCATGCGCTTGGTGTGGTAGACTTCCCTTTATTTAGACAAAGAAAACAAATCAAACAAATCCTAATATAAATACTTTCAGCAGGTGACAAAAGAACCTTATTAGCTCTTTAAAGCATTGCTAGATGAGATTTATGGTACTTGGCATTAGGGATGGAACGGTTCACAAAAATTTTGGTTTGGGTCTCATCACGGTTTTTGGTTCAGTGGACATTGTTGCTGTTTTTAACACCCCAGATTAACATATACCTAATAATCCACTATAAACAGATTACTTTTAATCAATTCTGTCATTTATAGTTATGAAAAACCTGAAAGAATGAGTCTGTTTCCCATTTCATACATCATTAAAGCTGAGTGAAACATTGCTGGTTTTAACATGCCAACTCCTCAGTAAGGAAAGCTACAATTGGCTGTCCCAGAAGTCACTAAAAGTCACTAAATGATGCTGCCGTGTTATTTGCAGAATATGCCATTTACATGTAGTTGTCATGGACTCTGTAAGAGAGAGAGATAAAGTGGGAGACTCACACACATTGACCAATGAGGAGATCAAAACACACTTTAACCTCAGACTCTCCAAACTCCTAAAAAGTCTCAAGAATTGTCGTCTTTAAAAAAAACTCTCCAGAGGGGTCTGAAAAGTTATTATATTTAGCAACAAAGTCTCTCAGGTGAGCTTTACATGAGTACGAATTTCTACGACTCCGGTAAAATAAACTATCGATCCAGTGATATTCACACACAGAGACGCATATTTGTCCATGATGCCGCATCTTTTTTGAAAACGGGTCTGCAGGTGGATATCTGCGTATTCGCCTTCATGCTGTATTTGGTATGAACAGATAAGTCCGGAAAAGACGGTGACCTCATAGCACCCCTCCTACTCCCCGCCCCCCCAACCCACGTTGTCACACATAACAATAATGGTGGCAGGCGGACTGATTCTGATATTGTTCCAGCAGCTACAAATATTGCTTCGACTATTATATCAACATTTTCTCAGAGAGCATGAAAAACACCAACTATGGCAACAACAACAAGAAGTGCTCATGCAGAGACGCAGCATGTTAGGCGTGCATGAGAACTTGTTAACGTGGAATCCTCCTCAGAGCAGAACCAGACGGGCAACCCGACAACAGTTTTGCGTTGTCATGTAAATGCACAAGCCTATGTACAATACGATGTGTAAACAGCGATACATGTTTTGAGGCCGACGCCAAAACGATACGGGGCCATCCCTGTGTGAGGAGTGCCTAAGTCGGCAAAACTCAGTCGCGGTTTTATCCTCCACTTTCTTACCCCAGTCATCAGAGCTCACACTGAAAGTGCTCCTAGACAGCAGAATGACTCAACGACACAGGTAAACCCTCTAACTCTCACGGTCTTCTCTGCTCGACAAGTACACAACACACACACTTCCCCACAAAGTGTCCTGCTGTACTCCTTTGCCTCCAGTTATGCATGTGTACGATTGGAGCTACAAACTTGCTTCAAACTGAGCAAATTAAGAGATTAAGAAAAAAGAAAACCTGAACCAAACACTACGAACCCAGAAAGGAAAAACAAATGGTTCAGATTTTTTTCAGAAACCGTTCCATCCCTACTTGGCGTGATTTACGCTAACCAGAAAACACAATAAATAAATTCTGTATTACACAGGTTGTGTTTCTATAGCGTTCTGTGTCCAGATACGTCACGATGCTCTCCGTCAACATGCTTTAGTTATTTTGACTCTGATGAACACAGAAGCTTGGCCAGTACAACAATTCTGGGTGTTCCTTTTACATCATATGAAACAACGTTTTTAAGTTTTTGAGATCCAGTCAGAACTGTTAGCATCCTGACATTAGCTTTACTGAATAACTCCTATTTCAGAAATGCAATAGGCCATTCTGAGTTTCTAAA
The DNA here is from genome assembly GCF_033239565.1 of Halichoeres trimaculatus. Taxonomy (NCBI): domain Eukaryota; kingdom Metazoa; phylum Chordata; class Actinopteri; order Labriformes; family Labridae; genus Halichoeres; species Halichoeres trimaculatus. The sequence goes on from NW_027437190.1 coordinate 8,578,088, forward strand.
CTAGGTGAATAAACAAATGCAAACTAATTTTACATTTCACTCTGATGTGACAGCAAAATTCAGAAATATAAGATATAATTGTACTAACCTGCTGTGCCCTTGATTCTTAGGAAAGATACGGATCGTTTTGTCAAAACTTGCAGATACAAACTCCCTCCCTGTGGGGGAATAATCAACATCCAGCACTGCAGAGACGTGGTCCATGTGAACTGTGATTGGCTGGTTCAGGTATCTCATGTCGTACGTGTACAGGCTGATGAGAGAGAGAGAAACAAAAATTAGCATGCAGTTACAAGTTTGTTTAAACATTGAAACAACAGTTATCCATCTCTTTTGCTACATTCCCACTGGTGCAGAGCAACTACACTTCTAAGCGTGGGCCTTGATTTAGCACAAAAAAAAATCTTCGAGTGAATTCTTGTCACTGTAACAACCTCCAGCACCCTCAACTTACTTGTAATCCTCATTGGAACATGTGAAGTAATAAGCTTCCATCGGGTTCCAGCAAACACTGTTGCTCCTCATTGTCATAATAACCTGTAGAAGAAAATAAAACACACACAATTTGTTACTGCGTCATATTAAAGGAACAGGGGAGAAGGCAAAACTTTCAGAAACGCCACAGTTGAACCTACTTTTTTAAGCGGTGCTGATTCTCTCATGTCATACAGGACCAGGCTTCTGTCAGAGGCACAGCTGGCAAGAAGTTCAGTCTGGGGGAAGACATAGATCATTGTTTCAGAAGATTATAGCATGGCATTTATTGTTAGGCAGGGTAGAACCTGTCTGAATGGACTTTTACCTCCACTGGGTTAAAGCGGATAGAACTGAAGCTGTCTACACCCCAGGTGAAGGAGCGAATCGGGGTGCTCCTCTGCTCATCCCAGATGTCCACCTGCTGGCCACACGTTGCAAACACAGCCTCCTTCCTGTGATGGTCCAGGCCTGTAAAAACTGTCTGTAAGGGACACAAATCATCAAGGTTACTCTGACACCGGACGGGTCAACATTTGTGAGCTAGACTTAATGATAGTGAAAACACCTATTGACTTTACCTTGCCCAGGATGGTGTTGAGTGGCTCCTCTTCCTCTCCATAAGCTGGTGCCTCCATCTTCCATTGTTTGATTGTTTTGTCATCCCCGACCTGTTTGTGACAGCATGAAAAGCATTGATTTAAAACTGTGAAATAAGGTTCAGTTTGCTAAAGCTCTTTATAGTGGTGGTGGTTTGGTTTACCGTAAAGAAAGATGTTCCACAAAAGCGCACAACCATCCCCCTGACGAAACCTTCATGTGCTTGGAGTGTTCGGACACATTCATGTTTGGTCAGATTCCAAACTTTGACCTAAAGTTGAAATAAAGAATCAAATAAGTAGGACATAACATCTATATACCACACAAACCAGTGTGGTTTCTGGTTGAGATGATGCATGGTTATGGTTACCTCTCCATCACAGGAGCCAGACAGCAGTGTGGAGAGGCTCTTGCTGTGCTTGGCCATGCAGTTGACTCCATCTCTGTGTCCATCCAGAGAGGCCAGGAAAGGCTTTGCAAACACCCTGTCAAGTTTGGTGGCATTCAGAGCCCGGGTGTACTCTCTGCTCACCTCGAATGGATGGAGTGATGGGTCGTAGTTTCTGGGGACTAAAGAGAGAAGGTGATCACTTCCCAAAACTACTCATGTATAGTTACACAAATGACATTTCAACAAGGTCCTTTTTGAGGAGATATGGCTAGCAGAGTCAGTCACATCTTACAAATCACTTCTGAAAACACTTTTCTAGACTTGCTCCTAAGTAATTGTATCACTTTTTTTAAAGAAAAAAATAATGTGATCAATTTAACTTTAATCTATGTTATTATTCTCATTCATGGCTGCTTTATTTATGTATTAACATAACTTATTTAATATTTATGCCCTTGACTATTTGTTTGATCAGGGTATATGTTTACTACTTGTATCTTATTGCTCCATATCCTTATCCATATCCTTTGTTAAATTAATGTAATGCACTCTTCCTCTTCTTCCAACCGTCTTTCTTTTTTAAATATATCAATTTATTTACTATTTTCCCTTTTATGCTTTTATATCTATGCTGAATAGTCCACACACACCATGACTGCCTATCTCAATTTGTTAAATGTTTATCTTGTAGTTCATCCACTGATTCTCTGCAATGCTTTTTATATGTTCAAGCAATCGAAAACATTTGTTTTTAAAGGTGCTACATAAAGTATCATTATTACCATTATAACCTATGTATATACATAAAATACGTTAAATATGCTCATCTACCTTTATTGATCATGTTAGAAAGTTCCACAATACCTTCCTACTTTGTCCAGGGTCAATCACAGTTTACATTTAGAAGGCTCAGACCAATGGAAGTTTAAAAACCTAAGTACCACTAACAGAAGGATTAACTATAGTAGTTTTAGGATCAGTCAAATAGGAGAGACTGGATATTTTTGTTGGTGGAGGATAGAGGAAATCTAGCTGGTATCTCATGTAGCAAACATTCTCCAGCTTCAGTTTAAACCAGTACTTACCGCGCTGAATATCCAGTTTGGTCTCCCGGACATAGTCATCCGGGTTCCGAGAGAGAACTTTAACTTTCATCTGGTAGCAGACAGTAATGTCAACCGCTTGGAAATAACGTATTGAAAAAATAAAACAAAAAAAATATTAGCAACAACCGGCCATGTGCTGAAGAAGAAGAGGTATGTGGCGACCGAGTTGCATTGTGGGATATCAGGTCCTCCTGGGTACGTCACGGAAGCGTCTTAAAGTTACAAAACAACGCTAAAATATACCGGAAGTGATGGGGTTCGTGGTTCAAAGTAAAAGCAATACGCGAAATAAAAGAAATAACGTTAGTAGTAGAAGTAGTAGTATCGATATTAATTATTATCAATTATAATAATAATAATAATAATAATAATAATAATAATAATAATAATAATAATAATAATAATAATAATAATGAAGATAATAATAATAATTTCTGTTTTTCACTTCTTTCCCTTCTTCAGATTTGGTAGTGAAGTATTTTAACTGATATGTTTAACCTTTTTCACTGTCTACTGGTTTATGCTGTTTACTAAGACACCAGTTTTGTGTCTAGTTTTTGTTTTGTTTTTTTTTGTTTTGTTTTTTTGTTTTGTTTTTATTGCTTTTTTGCTTATGAGATACCATGGGTCTGATAAAGGGGTGTTTATGGACTTGTACTGTATGTGGGCAAAACCTGACAGGTATTTTTTAAGAAAGAAAGAAACAAACAAACAAAGAAGAGAATAGATAGATAGATAGATAGATAGATAGATAGATAGATAGATAGATAGATAGATAGATAGATAGATAGATAGATAGATAGATAGATAGATAGATAGATCGCTGATAGCAAGAACCCAACATCAGACTGAGACTACAGTTAAGTAATGAAAAGAAAAATTAGGAAAATTGAAGCAATTAAATTAAGGAGAAAATAAATATAGGAAGGGAAAAAATAAATTAAAATTATAGTAAACCTCAAAAGTTAAAACATCAATGACAATGTTAAGTTTTGAAGAATTATCAACATAGAAAAAATATAATAATAAAGATGAAGATATATATCAATACAAATGAAAATAATATACATATATTGAAAAAAAGTATTAATGGGGTAGAAAGGCAAACATTGAACACTTAATGAAATGGTTTAAAAAAAAAAGGTTAAAGAACTACAAAAATTACATTCATGTTAAGAATCAAAGAAGTATCTCTAAGTGATCAGCTGAAATTATTTTATTTTGAAGGTCAGAGCCGGAAGCTTGTTTTCCTATCGTGACACTTAACGTTAGCAGCAAGGTCGAGCATTGGTAGTGCTGTTTGACATTTTGGATAATATTACAACATCCATGGAGCACCACCGCATGTCAACAGCATGGCGTAGTTGTAGTTTTGATGTGGATATTTCATGGAGTTAGTCCGGTCTGTGTGGATTTCTCTGAATCTTCAGCAGAGTCTCAGTGCTATAAGTAGAAAGTAGCCTTAGCTGATCTGACAGGGAGCTCACGTTGTGCACAGGACTGGCTGATATAGGAGCTAGCTAAGGCTGTTACCTGTAAACATGAGCTCTGCTCCCAATCACGGACCCGTTAACGTCTCAGAGACTGGACTGTCCAGCAAACCCGTCCCAGCTGTCACCTTCGGCGGACACGTGAAGCAGGTCTTCAGCCATGTGAAGATAGGAAACCTCATCGCAGGACTTAGTGGAGGAGTTGTGTCAACACTGGTGCTTCACCCTCTGGATCTGGTCAAAATCAGGTTTGCAGGTAAAGTATGACTTCATAATATAACAACTTTTCCTTAAAACACCAAAGTCTCTCATCAGATAAAGGCTGTTGACAGCATGAGTCTATTTTTCTGTACAAGAAGACTTGTTTTTAAAGTATGTGTGTAATATGATAGGGCTGTTTCTGAACTGAAGAGTTTTTCGTGATTACTTGAGTCTGATGCAATTTCCCTTTGACTTGTTGATGCCTTGTTTTATATTTGTTTAAAATGAATTAACCATTAATGCCCTTTAATGCAGTAAGCGATGGACTAGAAGTAAGACCTAAGTACAGTGGCATATTTCATTGTATGAAGAGTGTATGGAAGCAAGAGGGTCTCAGAGGTCTCTACCAAGGAGTGACGCCTAACGTTTGGGGTGCAGGAGCATCATGGGGTCTCTACTTCCTCTTGTACGTAAGCACTTTGGAGTACTTTGAAACTGCTTTTATGATGCATGCATCTTTATGTTTCTAATCTTATTTCCACACTCTCCTTTCCTTCAGCTATAATGCAATCAAAGGCTACACCAAGGAGGGTCGTCAAACTGAACTCAGTGCTGCAGAACACCTGGTGTCAGCGGCTGAAGCAGGTTAGTACCACATGTATCTGGACACTGCTGCCCTGCTGACACACAATCGGCCTACAGCCAACAACAGCAGCGAGATAGCGCTGCCCTGAGCTGGCCTTCACAGACAGGAAGCAGATAACCTTCCCTTTCATTCTGCTCTCACAGGTCACATGGATCTGCTTCCTGTTGGCCAAATTGAATTCGAGGTTCAATTATTAATCCAAATTTATACCTCTTTGGTGATACTAGCCAAGTACAAAGAAACGAAAATATTTTACAGCTGCTTAAGTGAAAGTAAATTAAATTGTAGGAGCCACTTTCCCTTCAGTAAAAACTATTTTATACATCATGAAGCTTTATTAATTAAATGTTCTTTCAGATATTATTTTTGCCACTCTGAAAGCAAAAGGAGCATAGAGAAGTTAGTGTCATATCCTGAGGGTTGATTGTGGGTCAGTAATTACTGGCTGATGTTGAACAAACGTTGTCTTTGTTTCCTTTAAATCAATAACAGTTGGAACCTCAATCACGTCTCTGTTGGTTTCAGTGAGAACACATATCTGTCCCGTTTGGTTAAGGAGTTACTGACGACTTATTTCTGACTAGTAAAGCGTATATTTGAAATTTCATCCACATGAATTCAACAAGTGCACTTTTGAGAAAGAGTTGTGTCTATGTTAGAAAATATATGCTTCTTTAATTATCCTCTATTGTCCTTCCTGTCTCCCTTCAGGCATCCTGACACTCACCATAACCAACCCAATCTGGGTGACAAAGACCCGGTTAGTGCTGCAGTACAATGCAGACCCCTCCAGCAAGCAGTACAAGGGAATGCTTGATGCTTTGGTCAAGATCTACCGCCATGAAGGAGTGCCAGGACTCTACAAGGTTAGCCCTCAGTGTATCATTGAGTTTTTATAGAACGACAACACAAGAAAAGTGTGTTAGAGGAATTAAAACTACTCATCACTTGCTCTTGAAGTCACCTCTAGAGGGCACTGGTAGCTCATTTGCTGTAGTAGTGGACTTAAATCTCATGAATAACTGTGTCTACATCTAAAGTTTCTCAGCAGAATTAAACTTTCTCATTTTAAATGAATTATTTTAGCATTTCAGAACATTTACTGACAAATCTGTCAGTGGAAAACCTGAATATGGGTTTTCCAAGAAGGGTCAGGTCTACAACAGTGTAAAGGTTTTGTCATGTGGGATGCTTAAAGTGTTTCCTGACCAGCTGACTTCCACCCCTGTGCTCATTAAAGGGTTATGTTCCTGGTCTGTTTGGCACATCCCATGGCGCTCTGCAGTTCATGGCCTACGAAGAACTAAAGAGAGACTACAACAAATACAGGAAAGCACCTTCTGATGCAAAGCTGGTGAGTCATGAACCCCAAAGCCACAAACAGACAGAAACACGCTGGGTTTTAATCACAGCTCCGACCTAAAGCTCGGAACATTTTAGGGTATGAGGACCGAGCTTCAGAGAAGCCGTAAAAGTGACTCATCAGTTTTCCCGCTCTGCTTGCTTCTTTCCTCCTCACCCTCTCTCCATTCGATTATCTGTGCTCACAGAATCCGTTGGAATATATCACAATGGCCGCATTATCCAAAATATTTGCTGTGGCCACAACATACCCATATCAGGTGGTGCGAGCCCGCCTGCAAGACCAGCACAATAGATACAATGGAGTTATTGATGTCATCAGACGGACGTGGAGGTACGAAACTGATCCAGTCACAGAGGAACCGTAACCTGTCGTAGCTTCTAATGACGGATGTTAAAAGAAAATGTCCTTTTAGAGTCATGCTCTGTTTTTCCTTCTCCCTGCAGGAACGAAGGCGCCATTGGCTTCTATAAAGGCATCATCCCCAACTTGATTCGTGTCACCCCTGCTTGCTGTATCACATTTGTAGTGTATGAGAATGTGTCTCGCCTCCTTGTGAGACAAAATAAATGAGGCTTGAGAGCATGGCATGGACTGCTGCAGAGACTCTGAGCGCACACTGACACAATCCAAGGAGAGAAAGCATCAGGTTGAAGCTGAGCTCCCAGCGCTGTGCTGTGGATGTGCTGGTTTAAAAGGCATTCATTTGCAATGACTACGGTTGAGAAATTTACTAAACTGCGGTTAGGAATCAACAGTGGATTTCTTTTTGTGAACAAATGTGAAATGTGATGGTGTTTTCAGGTCACATCAGATTCAGATGCATGACCAACACTTTGACTTCTGGGAAAGAGTAGGTTTTAGTGAACCCAAAGAACATGCTAGGATGATGTTGATCTGTGCAGGTTTGGCTCAGATCACTAAGAATTTCATCTATAGGAGGATGATAAATGTTTCATCATAGTTATGTTTACATGGGATGTTTCCAGTCAGCTCAAAGGGAGACATACTAAAGCATGCAAAGCTCATCATCACAGCCAGTCTGATCTCGTGTCAAAGTTTTCTTTTATTGTGCTTTATAGTTTTTGTCTTAAATTATTTCTTTTTTAAACAAATGGCAGCGATGAAGATCTTTCTTTCAAACACAACCTCACATTTCTCTTATAACCTGTAGTTTTCTTTGGATTTAAACATTTTCACAACAGATTCTAACCACAGTGCTGAACAGTTTTATCATCAGGTTCAAACAGTGCTCTTTTTGCATTGTCAACGTTTGTCGATGTATGAAATGCGGTAAATATAATATTTTGCGGCTACATTGACTCAAGAGTGTGTTATTTCAAACAGTCTTCACAATTAGTCTGGTGCATAACAACTTTAAAGAGGGGGTAACATGATTTCTCATGTGGAAGATTCACAATTTGTAAACTGGAGCGGCAGTAGCTCAATCCATAGGTACTTGGGTTTGTAGCCAGAAAGGTCGCTGGTTCAAGTCCCAGCATGGACCCAAGAGAGGGAATTGGGCTGATAGCTGGAGAGGTGTTCGCACAATTTCCTGAGCACTGTCGAGGTACCATACCCTGTATGTTGCTTTGGGAAAAAAAGCATCTCCTACGCAAAAGTGTAAATATTGTACACATGGATACAAAGTATCAATACTGAATGTTTATACTGCCCCTGTACAGATTTCATGTTGGAGAAATCCTTTAATCTGTGAGCTGCTTAAAACTTTACCTATCAAGAAGAAAAATAGCTCAAGCTCTTCATGAGACTTGTTGAAATGATGGTCATCATGTAAGGATCTCTTAAATGGTTCATAACATGTTTAAGAGACCTCAAATACCAATGTCTGCCCATTATGGATGGGTTCCGAATTAGGTACTTATATAGGTACCGACTGAATTCTGTCAAAAGTACCAGGTACCAATTCATGTGAAACCAAAAGGTACCATGTTTAGGTACCTAAGTGCATCCTTGTGACTGTGAGGGAGTGGAAGAGTAGGTGATTTTCCATGCTAAACATAAACATAGAATTGCAAAGTTATATACTAAGGAATACATATGGTAAATTGAAAAAAATGCATATACTTTACTATTAAACAAATTGATATTTTTACCACATGAACACAAAAAGTACCGAAAATTGGTACCATTGAGTTGCGGTACCGATTGCCAGGGACCAGGCATCGGTATCAGGTTTCAAATGTGAAAGGTACCCATCCCTACTGCTCATAGCTCCACCCCTCGCAGCCCTTAGGAGTTCTGGCCAATCAGAGGGAAGGGGGTTTGTGGAGCAGGGAGCCTTAAAGAGATAGCAACTAAAACAAAGTGTGACAGACAGGATGTGAGAAAAAGGTTTTCTAAAACACTTAAGTGAGATTTATCGGAGCTTTAAATCTAAAGCTACTACAGGGGTACCGGGGGACAGTATAAAGACTAAAAAGAAGGACTATACCACTTCTTTAACCTTAGAAAAAGACTTTATTAACAATAACAATGAATACAAACAAGTCGTGTGAGTACAGAGTTAAAATGTCTGTGACAGCACCAAAACATCCCACAGAGGAAGCTACAGTACAACGTTGATTTCTGGTGGACAGTATAACAGTATTTTCTGGGCCTGTCAATTTTTCTAGTATTTAAAGCAATAAAACATTCAAGCTACCAGCAGAAATGCTGCATCGCCTCAGCTAACCAAACCTGATGATTTCAGAGAGGCCAGATAACATACTGTTACACTTCCAAGTCTGGTCCCTCCCTGAAAAGGAGCAGGGTTTTTTATTTTGGCAGTTCTTCAATGATAATCCTGGATACTGAGTTCCACCCTGTGGACGCGTCACCTCTTGGGTAGTCAGCACAGGTCCCCACCCACACAGCGACATCCACCAGCCCTGCTTTGATGCCCTCACACAGCCCTTCAACTGGAGATGGAAAAACAAAGAAGACATAGCAAATGAATTTCAGGGAACACCCTAAATGCCTTTGAAGATGGAGGATAACTGTTTTCTGTAACTAATGACTTTTCCAAAACCCACTGGGGAGAGGTTGCCTGCCTTTCGAGTGGTTGAGACAGAATTTATAACACATTAACAGCTGTTCTGGCAGACTGAACGTGGCCTAAAGACTGGAAACTAAGAAACTGATAGATATCCTTTTTTTTCCTTTGAGTTGAAAGAGCAACTGGAAATTTGAGCGATAAGCTGAAATGTTGCCTGTTGATTTTTAGTCAGACACCACAGTCTTACTTTTAGTAGGATTTGTCTTATCAGACTTAATATGAAACATATTCACTGGACAAGTCCACAAAAAGGTTTTATATCAAGATATTAAAGTACAAAAAATGATGCCTGAATTGTCTAAAAAAAGAAGATAAAAAGACTAGATAATAAGAAAAACATCCACGTCTTTTTTCTTGGAAAAAGAATAATGTCTTAATACAAGGAAGTAAATAGGCACATTTTTCTTGCCCCTCATTATTTCTCTCTTTCCAGTAAATTTAGACATCATTATGTCTTTGAATATCCTTTATTAAGACATTATTCTCCATCTGTCAGGTTGCTGTGGCTCATATTAAGTCAAAAAGACAAATCTCACTAAAAAATAAGACATGAACACTTGCTATGATTTAAATTTTCAAATAAGCCCTTTTTACTCATCTCACCTGGATTAAAGTCATTTAATTGGTCACAAAATCTACTTTATTTGCTCAATAAAGACCATATAGTGTATAAAATTCAATTAGTGGTTAAAATATTTTTAATAATTATCTAAAGAATACGTATATTGAATAAATGAGGTTGGAAAAACTACAAAAAGAAAACTTGAATTTGATAGAATCTATTGATAGTGTTGCTCAACTCACCATTTTCGGTTGTTTGCTATTTTCTTTCCAAATATCAAGCATGTTTATAAAACCAGCAGACTGGCGGTCAAATGAATCTATCCACACATAATTAAAATCTCTGTTTTCTTTCAGGTTTGTCTCTTTAATGGTTTAGTTACCTCACCAGGGGTCTAAAACTTGAGGTTAGCAACAGCTGCAAGGAAAGTTGATGGGCTGTTCATGTTGTAGGAGGTGGCAGGCTTGGTTGCAAGATGTGAAGCATATTCAGTTCAACAAAATATTAAATTGCGATTTTATTTAGCATCAAACTAAACACAAGGGGCAACATGCGGTCAGTAAAAATGAAGCCTTTGCTGAAGTGCCAAAAGTTACTGTTCATCCAGAATCTGCATGAGTCTGGCTGCAGAAAGACTGGAAATCACGCACACACCCAGCCATAAAAACAGATTTTTACTGCATTAAAAACATATTTACAGCCTGGTTCAAAAACAGCTTGGTCTGAAATTCTGATTTTACTATCGACACACACTGGACGGTGAGTGAATTGTTTCTATTTCTGTGGTTTAGAAGTTATTAGGATCGTTTGATTTTCCAATCAGAGGCTCAGCTCAGGTCACATGACCAGCAGGCGCCCTGTAGCTGCTTGGAGAAAAACTCACAGCCAGCGTCATAGTGAATGTGGCTGCGTCCGCGGATTGGCTTCATTTTACGGTTTCAGGAACAGACGGGTGATGTCATGGATGCTACATCTATGTTTTATACAGTCTATGACTCAACATTACAAAACAAAATAACCTGGGTACATTTGATATCTACAAACATTTATAAATAGCTAATGAGGCTCCAGAGCCACAGGTTGCAGACTCCTGTTGTAGCCTATATGCTAACTTGGCTAATCCACTGTTGCCCACAGCTAAAATAGCTACAAAAACCACCAAGAATATTGCCACTGGAATTCAATACTGGAGATAATTTTTGGTGCAGGTTATTTAGTGGACACCCTCTGTCTGTGTTTCTACCTGAGGATGTCCTGTGGATGTTGATGGTGGAGTTGAGCTCTGGACTTCCTTGGTCTAAGTAGATGATGGACTCGATGGGCAGGGGTCCCGTGCACTCTGCTCCGTTGAAGGTGAAGTACCACCTCTGGCAGCACGCGTTCTTACACTTCAGTCTGAGGGAGCCGCTGAAGAGGACTCTGAGAGCGCTGTCTGAGCGCATCTTTGTAAACGTACAATCCTGTAACACACCACAGAGACATCACGCTTCTTTCTTTAATCCATTGCTGTTGTTGTGTAACATTTATGCATGAAGCTGACACTTCTCCAGAAAAAATTGTCACACAGTGTATGAAGTTACTCACAGCTACTTTCCCCAGGTCAATCCCATAATTCAGAGAGTTCCAGGCACACTGCTTGTAGTTGGGCCTCCAGGGCTCCTCAAAGATCTCATTTACACACTCTCCTTTCTCCCCTTTCAGCCCGTCACGGCCTGGGATGCCTGGAGTACCTGGGATGCCATTGGTTCCTGGGTTACCCTCTCTCCCAGGGTTTCCTTGTGGACCCTGCATGCAACTGCCGAACTGGAAAACAGGGAGAAAAAGAGCTGATGATGACAGCTGTGAATGGACGAAAGAATGCCTTTGTTACCTAACTTCTTGTTTAGCATTTTTGTTTTTATCTTTCCCTGAGGAGATATTTAGGATGCATTCACCGCAAACACCTGAAGGCTGCCAGATTACACCTCATTAACCGCTCATGTCAACAATTACACTGAATAGAGCTGGAAGAAGTGCAGATTAAGCTGTGACCCAAACCAAAGCAGAGAGGCAGAGCCAGCAACCATGAAGCCAGGAAGCAAGTGAATGATATACAGAACTGAAGGCTTGGTGACAATCTAAATTAGCAGTAGTCTGGCCACAGATCCCATGTGTGATTCATTGTCCAGCTGAATCTTCTGCTGTTTATACAGATCTTTAACAAGCTGACTCAATCACTCACAGACAAAACACAGAGACATGGGAGCTCGCCAAAACTTTCCCACCACACACTGGGACAGAACAATGAGGATCTGAGATAACTGTGTGTACAGTGCTCCTCAAAAAGACACTCTGACCGACAGATTACAGTGTGTAGGTTAGCTGTGGGAGGTTTATTTTAGGTCTATTTGTATTCTTTTAAAGTGTTTTTACCTGTTATATCATACTCTCCCTCAAGTTTGGACAGGCATAAACTGACACGTTAAGTTTCTCCCAGCAAACGCTGATGCCAAAGGGGTTTAGATGCAGGGATTTTGGGTCATTGGGTAAGCAGCTGTGGAGCAGTCATAGGGCACACGGCCAGGAGGCATTAGGACAAGAAAAGTCTCCGTGCAAGAGAAGAAACAAAGAGCTCTTACTTCAGTTTCAACATCTTTCCCAGTTTAAGTCTCTGGGGTGAATTAGGAAACTTTATTTCAGACTATATAAACCTGGAAGTGTCTGAAAGAGAGAATTACTGTACTGTTATGTCAGCTCCTGGTGAAACAGATGGTTCGGAGTCTGTTTTAGTCATCAAGTGGATAAAATGCTGAAGCAACCTAAGATGTGAGGTCATCGTCTGTGATGAAGGCAGACGAGTGTGGGTTGGTTTGCATGTGCATGTGTGCTAACAGACTTCGATTGTGTCCTGGTGCAAACAGGATATTTTTCATGCACCTAAAGGCTGAGAGTGTGAAAACGTCACAAACACAGCATGAATTTCTTCAGTTGAAGTGGGAAAAAGTCTGTATTTCATTAAAGATTGGACTTCTGGAGACCTTTCAAAGCAGGCCAATGAATGGATCCTCTGTCCACAGCTACACAGCTGAATCCCACATTAGCTACCAGTCTGCTGTTTCTGTAGCGGTGCAAGCTGCCTGCATGAATCAAGCCCCTCTGAATATTAGTACAGCACACAGTATGCAACTGTAAGTGAAGCATAAACGCTGCCCCAAACTGTTGATGAATCAGCCGTTTCTCATGCATTGGTCAACAGTGAAGCGAGCGCTTGCAGCATGCACGGTGTGGAAATGATGTTTTGCTTGGAAAGCGGTTCACTTCAGAGGCTCTTGAGAGGGTGCAAATCAGGAATTTTTGGATTACCATTTGGTTCAAATGAGAGGATCTTCTTCCTTCAGAGCGCCAAGTGCAGTTTGCCTTTTCTGCATCATTTCCAGTACACTGAATACAGATGTTAACACAAGATTCTGCATCAATACTTCAGCTGTGGTCTCATTTTGGGGTTTGTCTTTGGGGATAATAACTGTTCAAGATTTTGAAGTTTTTGAAGTGGGGGATGCAGACTATTATAGATCCCTAAGGAGGGTCTACAGAGTCCTACCAGCATAAACAAGAGTTTCACTTTCAGCTGAATCCCCAGAGATGATGGAGGGGAATGTGTGCCTACTTTGTTCCTTCTCTCCACCTACAGCATGCTCAGTTATGTAATTCCAAAGAAGGATGGTTTAAGATCAGGGATGATATGAGGATAATGTGAACATTATGAGTAAAATGCTGCTTGCAAAACATGAAACAGACATTTTCCTCCAAACCAGGGTAGGTCATTTCCCAAGAGAGGCAGTGAGATAACAAAGAGAGTCTGAGTAAGTCAGCACCCCACTTCCCGTGAGGGGGATTTCTGCCTGCCCACTCATCTGGTGGAGGACAGCCAGACCTGGAATAATAGGGAACCATTTCACCCTAAAAATAATGCAAAACCGAATAAGCTGCTGGGACCACGTAACTTCAGAGAGCGTCACGCTGATGTGAGAGGAACCACACATGATGTGCCGTAAATCAGCGCGTGGATCGCATGAATAGATCATCAGCACGTCACTTTTTCGGCAGCAATGCACAACAAAAAGTAAACAGAAGTTTGTTAATTTATATATAAAAAGTGTTAACACCCACAATGTGTTAATACAGACATTCAAATATAAAGTTTAAGTGATTTTTCTGCGTAAAAGCGATGCCTGCGTCGAGGCGCACACATCTCTCCCGGCAAAGCTCAAGAATGAACCACCAAAGCATCTGGATGTTGATGTTATCTCAACAATCCGTCTCTCACCTTGTCCGCGTCTGGATCCTTTCGGTATCCTCTATTTCTCACCTTTTCCACGCCATAAAGAGGTAACGCCAAGCAGATAAGAAGCAGCAAGCGGGCAACGAGAGGAGACATCATACAAAAAGACGACGGACAGCTGCGTGTGTGTGCTTCCTCTGAGATCTGAGGCGACAGTCTGACTCCAACTCCAGCCAGCTATAGTGCAGAGGAGGGCAGGACGAGAGGGAACCAGCCAACTTCCAGGAGCGTATATCCAGGAAAGAGTCCAAGGGCATCCTCAACCCTCTGTGGTATGACTTTTGGTTCCTTAATGATGAATCAACAAAGGAAAGGCTAAAATGTCAGGGTTTTTGGTCTGTACGAAATAAAAACAAAGTAAAGCACAATTTTTTTTTGGCAAACTTTTGAGTATCTATTTCATTTCCCAATCATTTAGGCTACTATCCATCTCTTTCAGTCAGTATTTATGTGGGAAATAAGATTTTAAAAAGTCAAGTCTGAGCTCCAAGAACTGCTCCTCGGTGTGATGGAAGGGTCTGCATGTCCATGTAAAACTTGAAGCTTTGTAGTTGGGATATTGGGCTCAGGGTCCCAAAGTAGAGGCCCCTGTTCACATGGTTTCAGCTCCCACCTTTGAGGGGATTTCCGATGCAGCTTGTGGGAGGTGGTGACATGGAACCATTGGGGTAAATGCTTAACTACACTGTGGAAGAGGCTGCTTCAGGTTGTTACCTACAGAAACCTACCCAGACTGGTCCAGACTTCTCTGGTAGCAGTTGTTAGGTACTAGGGCAGTGGAAGAAGCACCACGAGAGCCTCCTGAATATGACTGGCACATCTTCTGAGGAGGAGCTGTAGTCTGAGTTTCAAGGGAAGGGCCTTGTCTAATTACCTGACAAAGGTTGCTGAGGTAGTCTACGATCTGCTCAGCCACCAGGAGCCAGGTGTGGATGAGACGCCCTGAAAGGAAGGGCCCATAGGAGTGCCTTTTCTAAACAGCAATTTTGGTTTCCAGAGCTGTTGCTAAAAGTTATCTGGTTCCTTCCTCCATGTTGCTCACACAAAGTCGTGCCTAGGACCACAGATGAATACTCCTGTTTTAGTATGACTGCCCCAATGAAAGTGGTCTGCATGATGTTTCCCTCAGGCAACTAGAGATGGCAAATGTACGTGGATTCCTTACTTGAGTAGAGGTACAATATCGATGTAAAAACGGCTTGAGTAAAAGTGAGGGTTCTGAAATGTACTCAAAGGTACTTTTAAAAGTTAAAATATTCTTATGGCATGATCCACTGTCTGTAAACACAAGATAATTGAAACAGAATCTACCTGCCTAGTGTCCTAATGTACTTGATGGACTGTTCTTGAACTTCCTGGAGTTTTGGTTTGCACAAGATGCAACGCATACGCCAGGAGTTGTCTTCAGCACCAACAAACTCTAAAAGCTCTTTTAAATAAGACCATGGGTGCTGCTTCTGTGACTGCGTGGGACCCTCACCGTTGATCATTTCTGGCAGCTGATGGAACGTTAGTGGTGTATCGTGTGGGCTGTGTGGCTGACCTGCTTTGACACTGATGTTTTGGTGCCAAAAAACAAAAAGTATATAGGCCCAGGCTTTATATATCAAGTAATGAGCCTTTTGGGGAAATGTAAGGAGTAGAAAGTACTGATATTTATGTTAAAAATGTAATTAAGTAAAAGTAAAAAGTCATCAGAGGAATAAGATAACGTAAGTATTTGTACTTCGTTACTTGCCATCTCTGGAGGCAACCAAAAAAAATCAATTCAACTTAATTCACAAAATCCAAATTTGTCTTTAAACAACAAAAATACAGGTTTACTTATTTGTGTCCATATACATGTTTTTGTTTATGGCGATTATAGAGTTTAATCAGGTTGAAAACAGTATTCAGTGAACCAGTTCTTGGGGCTGAGCCTGGTGCGGCTTCGTCTCCAAAAAGGGATCCCACCCCCTGATGAAATGTGTCACCAACTGATCCTCTAGACGTTTTGACTAGAGATATAGCTAGTGGTATTATATTTCATGTAGAAAACATTTAAAAGGTCAAAGGGACAGAGTTATAACAATATAAGTGGTTCATTTCCTTAGAGTAACACCATGACAACAAGGGTTAGAGATGAGAATATGGGCAGCAGTGAAACATTAAAATACACTCACACAAATTTATTAAGTTTCTCTTCTTTAATTTACATGAAATTGAACTGATACAAAACTGAGTAGACAACAGTATAAAAATAGTTCAGAGCAGTGAAAAGAGGCTAACAGACAACACTGAGTCAAAGGAAATCATAAGAAAGACCCACGGCCATTTACAAAAAAATAAAAACAAAATAAAAAACAGACTGGCAGGGCTTCCCTTATATTAAGTGTTAATGGAACTGTCCCGAGACCCCGAATGCAAAACGTAAAGACTAAAGGGACACATCAGGTCCCTACACAGCAGAGCAGACTGTGCAGCACCACAGCTCGTTGGTAAATCCAAACAGCTGTTCAGGAAGTAATTTAAGGATAAATGTTTGTTGATGACTTTCCAAACTTAAAGAATTGTACATTTGTGCTTCGTGTCACAAATAGTGCAAAGCTTCTTTGATTTGTGTCCAGACTTTGACTCAACAGCAGAGGAATTTACAGCAGGAACAGGTGTTCCCATCACACATGCAAACCACCTGCAGTCTCTCTGGATGAAGAGGATCAACTACTGTAACATGTAAATGTACAGATTTCAAAAGCAAATACAGACACAAATGTAACATTTAGTGAAAAAAATGAAAAAAAGTAAGAGTGTATCCTGCTATTTGAAGGTGCAGTTAAGTAGCACACTGTGTGTGCTTATGTGTGGTTTGGTGACAAATGGAGACATTCAGTAAATTAAGATTGCCACCTGAAAATGTGCCCTAGGTTCAATATTTGGCAATAACTTGACCTTTAAAAACACAACTCAGTGTAAAGACTAGTCCAGCGAAACTCGACTTCTAAAAAACATTCAATAAGAACAGAATATTTACATAAATGAGGCATATTTACTAGACTGTATTCTATGCCTTTAAGACAAAAATCTAAATAAAAGTAGTCCAGAGATCTGTGTCTATGCTATAAAATCAATGAGTGCTGTCAGATGAACAAGAGGAGTAAGGTTGTGATACAACATCCAAGTGCAGCATATACTTACAGAGAACATACTTAAAGGCTAAAAGCTCATTAAAGCTCAAAGTCACATTTGTCTCCTAAACTAAATAATACAAAAACTCAAGGCCCACAGGTTCTGTTCCAAACATACTACTTACTAAACAACAGAGGTGTGCTTTTAGCAGGATAAACATTCAGTGGCAACAGCCTGACCAACACAGTCATCTGATGATGAAGCTCAGAGGATGTTTGACACAGATAAATCTGAAACGGGCGAATTTAACTGTGTGAAATGTAACAGTTGTCTGAGTGGTTTTGAAGATGGATGGATGGATGGATGGATGGATGGATGGATGGATGGATGGATGGATGGATGGATGGATGGATAGTTGGATGGATGGATGGATGGATGGATGGATGGATGGATGGATGGATGGATGGATGGATGGATGGATGGATGGATGGATGGATGGACTTCTAGGTTTAGGGGTCAGGAGTATGAGCAGCTGCTCTCCTATGAGGCCTTGCTCTGCTCAGGGACTGGGTGCCCCAGCTGATTGGTAGTGTCCTGGATGCTGCTGCTGTGAGATCGGTTTAAAGCTGGATGCTGTGGTACACCTGGGACCGGTCTGACCTCTGACAGCTCACTCCTTGGAGTCGTCCTAAACCAGCCGTTCAACATAGGGGAGATAAATATTAGATATAACTTAAAACTTAAAACTGTGCCACAGGAAAAAAAAACAAAAAGTAAAACCAACTACCCAAAGAGAGCGTAAATACAAAAAGCATGTCAGTCTCAGTCTTTCATCTGCTCTCCAGAAACATGAGATTCATAAATCTGAGGTCATACTTTGCTGACAGTGAATCTAAAACTCAGACGACTTCCAGATGAGTCCATTCAGACCTGTCACTCACCTCCCCTCATGAACTCTGTGGATGCTCTCTGAGCGGCTGCTGATCTTACAGGAGCTCCCTCCTTTACTGCGCCTCTCTCCTCCCTCCCGCTCTCTCTCTGCCCTCCTGGAGCTCCTGCTGGAGGCCCCTCTCTCCAGGTGCTCCCTCACCGACGCCTCAGACAGGGACCCGTGCACATAGGGCTCATGATTGCCCAGCGCTGAGACTCCTTGATGGGTGGTGCTGGCAGCTGTGGAAACATTGGTGGGTGCAGCACCGGTGCTTGTGCCCATGGACTTTGAGATGACCTTGAGCTGGTGGGAGCTCGGCTTGTAGTGCTTCTTCTTGTGCTGGACGCGACTGTTGTGCTTCAGAAAGAACTCACAGGACTCCTGGAGCACCCTGCGGCTCTCGCTGATGGGACTGTAGATAAGATAAGATTTAAATATTTCTCATGAAGCAGAAATTCTAAAGTAACTTGAATTCTAACACACAACTGGACGAGACATTTGGTCTTACTCTCTCTTGCGGGTCCTGTTGAAGAAGTAGGCCCACTCAGAGCAGGTTTTCTTGCTGCTGACCCAGAACACTGCAGATATCCCAACCACCAGCGTCATCAGGTATTTCACCAGAAACAGGGAGAGGTCAGGGCGCTCAAGCTCCGTCGTCTAAGACAGAAAAACACACAAATCATCAAACTCCTGTGACCTTATTCACATGTAATTAAAAAGAGATGAATTTAGAAAAAATTATCCTATTTCTGTCTGGGTCAGGTGTAGGGATGGAACGGTTTATGAAAAAAATCGGAACTCTTTGATTTACCTCATTCCATACGCATGTACTTCGTTCAGTTTGTGTTGTTCTTCGTTTTACTGCTCAGTTCCAAGTGAGTATGTAGCTATGATCATACGCATGCGCAACTGGAGGTGAAGGGGTACAGCAGGACACATTGTGGGGAGGCATGTCTGTTGTGTACATGATGAGTAGTTTTTTTTTTTTTTTAAAGACCGTTCTTGTGACTTTTCTGGAGTTTGGAGAATCTGAGGTTAAAGCATGTTTTGATCTCCTCAATGGTCAGTGTGTGTGAGTCCCATAGACTGTACAAAGCATCAATACAGCCTCCCTGATGCCACCCGTCTGTTTCTGAAACAGAAAATGAAGCACACCGGCTATTGTGGCCATATTGGAAGTGGAAGCTTTGCGTACAGCTATAGGGTGCCTATCAGTCACCCCCCGTACAGTGTGTGCCGATTGTAAAGTTAGCGATTCAGACAGGAGATGTTTTTTAGCTGTAAAAAGGTTAATTTCTGCTTTGAAAACAGCTTTTTTGGCTTTGTGTATGTGACTTCCAGTACTTTCAGAGCCAGCCTTGAGCTAACACTCGAGAAACTGCTGATTTTAGCACTTCTGCATCCTCTCATATTCTTAGACCGGAGGTTGTGGCTTGGTTTGCTCTTCCCCTATCCAAAACACAGAGACAGTCCTCTTCACTCACAGCAGATAAAATCACGAAGTGTGTGTCTCATGGTCACTTCTGCCGGTCCCCAGCCCAGATAAAGGAGGAGGGCTGATATTTTGACATAAAAAACAACAACGACAAAAAACAAGAATCGCCAGAGGAAAGTTAATTTTTAGCTAATAGGGACTTTCCTTTCTGAGGAGTTGGCATGTTGAAACTAGCGATGTTTCACCCAGCTTTACTGGGGTTTGAAATGATCTTTTACCTCATTCTTTTAGGTTTTTCATGGCTATAAATGAGATAATTGATTACAAATAATCTGTTAATGGTGGATTATTAGGGTATATGGCAATCTGGGGTGGTAAAAACAATAACAATGTAGCCTGAACCGAAAACCATGATAAGAACTGAAACATGGTTTTTGTGAACCATTCCATCCCTAGTCAGGTGATACACCCAAACACATCTAAATGTAATGCTTGTTCAGTTTTTGTTTACCAAATCATCTCTTTAAAGTTAAAAACTTGAAGTATTTTGGTTTGTTTTGATGTTTGATTAGATAATCTTAATCAGTTTGCCTAAATTTACACATCACATAGGCAAAAACACATACTTTGAAATTCATCAGGTTTTCACTTTTGGTTGGCGAACATGGCTGCTAACTTTTTATTCATGGCATCTTCCAAGTATGAGACCATAAGAAATAAAACAAAGAGTTTGAAAGTCTATTGTGTTTTTTAATCTGAACCTGTTTGTATCCAAACTAATTTTCCACAGTTACCTTATAGGAGCAGGGGATGCTGTACTCCTGACAGCGGTCATTGATCCAGGTGTTCTCCCAGGTGCTGCGGTGGCTCTGCTCGTAGGTGTAGCATGCTAACAGAGTGACCAGCGGGACCAGGTAAAGGCCGCTGAACACGCCGATTCGGATCATAAACTTCTTCAGCTTCTCCTGGTTGCGTTCATCGTGCTGGATGACCTGCCTGACGTGGTTTAGGGAGACGATGCCTGCCAGGATTAAGAAGAGGCCGACGGCGACGCCAATACACAGAGGAGCCAGGACGAAGTAGCGCAAAGCGTCCAGGTCGTAGAGCCCCACAAAGCAGACTCCACTGATGTTGTCTCCTTCAACCTTATTCAGAGCCAGCAACATGACGGTCAGTGCCCCGGGGATCCCCCAGGCAGCAGAGTGGAACCACACCTACAGACAGACCACACGTGTTAGGAACATTCGCTGCTCACTGACTTCTTATAACTTTCATTTACTCTTTTCTTATTTACTTATACATTTATTCTCTCTGCATCTGAAAAAAACCCTTACTGCTTTCTTCTCGATGGCCTCACAGCTCCACTTGGGACCAGCTGCCAGGAACCAGGTGATGGTGAGAATGACCCACCAGACGATTCCAGCGATGGAGAAGAAGTAGAGCAGCATGAAAAGCAGCGTGCAGCCTTTGCTCTGAGAGCCCAGCACCACCGTATCCACTCCACTGGGATGTGCAGCTTTAGTGCAGGCTGCGTTATTCCCCAGCAGGAAACCGATGAAGTATATGAGCGAGACGAAGCTGTAGCAGACGGCGTAAAAGATAATTGGGCGCTCTGGGTAGCGGAATCGTTTCACGTCGATGAGGAAAGTGAGAAAAGTGAAGAGCGTGGCGCCCAGGCAGATGATGGAGCACACGCCAATGAAGCTCTTTGCAAAGTCAATATCGTGAGGTTTGAAGTACATGTTGGAGCAAGGTGGCGAGCAGTCCTGTGCACCCAGGAATGATGACCCGTGGCCTGGCTTGGTTTTCAGCTGCAGTGGGCACCAGAAGCCAAGGTCCCTCTTGGCTGATGAGGGGCTCATTGCTGTGGTTGTATGAAGTTCAGCCCATTTAGAAAGGCTACATGTCTCCAACCTGAGGAAAGCGAAAACAAATTAGAGCCACCTGTGCTGCTTGTATGTATCGTTTGATGACGGTTCCTTTCCTTACTTGTCACACTGCAGCTCTGGAGGCCAGGTGATGCCAAAGACTCGTATGTTCTCCTCACAGTCAGACAGAACAGTCTCACAGTCCTCTCTGCATGGACGGATCACGTAGTTCTCCTCGGTGCATTTTGGGAGAAAGGCTTGGCAAAGGAAGCGGTGGACGTCTGGAGAGCAGTGCAGGTTTACAAGGGGCATGAACGGCTGGAGACAGATAAAAAACAAAATATAGATATCAAATTTAAAAAATATTAGGGACTGCTTCCAAAGCTTGAAGTTTATCTAAAAACAAATGGAGCTCCTCTGAAAATTCTCACTTGGTCCAAAAGTCTGTGTAACAGACGGGTCTGATATAAGTTCCATCTAGCTATTGAATATTTTAGTATTTGAGTATTCCACTGAAGAGACTTTAGGCAATTTATTTAAAGGATAAGTTTGGTTTATACAGCTTTTACATTGTATATAAAATGAAGTAGAACAAAACACTCACTCAGAAGGCTTTCCTGATCCAAGCAGTGCTTCAGGAGATATTTAGATCCAAAATCGTGCAGCGGACGTCCGTATAATGGGATCCATCGGGGCATAGACAGCGCTGCTCCTAAAACTGCATTAATCGTCCAAAAACTCGTGTTTTTCACCAGGTTAGTCCTTTGCTGCAGTCTGTGTCACTCCAGACAGCGCTGTGTGACTGTAATGACCTCTGAACTGACGAAGACTTTGTTAAAGTTTGTCCCTCAAAGAAAGGAGTCAGCTCTCCAGAGAGTGCTGCGCATGCGCCGAGGGGCAAAGGTAAACAAAGTCTTTGTCAGTTCAGAGGTCATTACAGCCACACAGCGCTGTCTGGAGTGACACAGACTGCAGCAGAGGACTAACCTGGAGCGGACCATGATGGAATATTGGTGAAAAACACAAGTTTTTGGACGATTAATGCAGTTTTAGGAGCGGCGCTGTCTATGCCCCGATAGATCCCATTATACAGACGTCTGCTGCACGGTTTTGGATCTAAATATCTCCCGAAGCACTGCTTGGATCAGGAAAGCCTTCTGGGTGAGTATTTTGTTCTACTTCATTCCATAAACAATGTAAAAGCTGTATAAACCGAAATTATCTTTTAAGTTTAACGCTAGCTAACGAGATATTAGACATCATAACAAGAAATTAAGACATTCTTGACAAGATTTTGAGTCTATGCAGTGTTCAGACTAAAATGATCATCCCTGCTGTATTGGAGCACATTAGGCTCCAGTGCTACTTGATACTTAAAGCCTTCATTGATCTGTGAGCTAAATTTGACAACATCCCAGTTAGCTATACCATGTTTTTCCATCTTCACTCTTCAGCACTGTGTTTTACAGATTAAATAAGTCGCTGAGTGATTTGTATGACAAGTCATTCGCAGGACGCTGAAGGAAAGAGCAATGACATCATGGGACAGACAAAAAGTATGCAAAAACACACTGATGTGTTTACAACTACAAATGAACTCAGTTTGACTCTTTTTTTAATGTTAAAAATCAGTCCTTCTTCCGGCACGCGGGGCACGTTGAGAAGCAGCTGGTGATGCAGATCAACAAATGCTTTCACGTCCGTCTCCAAACTCCAGAAAATAAGCAAGTTTTTTTGCTAGTTGCTTTTTTGGAAAAAATAAAGGCGCTGGAGGGGTTTAAAATGTAAGTAAATATAGCATCAGCTCTATGTGCCAAATTCAAAGTAGTCTGGGCAAAATACCACTGTTTGATTGCTTTCAAATTAGACGATTCCTTGAGGCAGAGGAAATTCCTCGATCGGTTTTTGTTTTTGAGTTAGTCAAATTCTCCTAAGAGTTGATTTAGCCCTAGTTTGATGAGAAATACTTACATATGCAACCAAGAGGAGGACTGATTTCTTTGTTGTTAAATTTTTACAAGGAACTTTATGGGAATGAACTTACAAAATAAAAAGTCTCAAAAAATAAGTAGTAAAACAACAAAAATAGTCAGAAGAGAACAAAATGTGTGGGAAATGATAAACACAATACTAAAATTGCCAAACTGGCAAAAAAACAGACCGCTGGTATGTCTTGGTGGTTGGATTGCACGAGGCTAACAGCCCTCAGCCGGTCAGTGTGGGTTTGAGTCAAACCTCAGCCCCTTCCCACAGGCCCATTCCCACCATCACCCTGATTCTTGCTCAACTCACTGCCCTGTCCTCTATAAATACAGACATAAAGCATGAAAAGATAACTCATATAAGAATTGTTTTTATTACTAAAGTAGGTGTAAATCCAAATTCTTTAAAGCTGCAGAAACAGAAGAGATCAAAATGTGACTTTAATAAGATTAACAGTCTACATCAATCATTCCCAAAGTCTGGATCTTGGCCCAAAGGTGGGTCGCCAGAGATTTTTTATGGGTAGCCAAATTAGTTTTCAAAATGTTTACATGAAATTCATGCTTTTCTTAACCAGAAGAAGTCTCCCTTTACTGATTTGTTTACTGATGATTGGCTCCTCACACTGTCATATCTGGTTATGTTTTCATTATGAAGGGTCATCGCCACAATATTTACTGCAACTGGAAACATGTTTTTCAAAAGTCTGAGGCCATGAGCTGGTGCTGCTGAAACAACCTAAGCAACACCACCCTATGTTTCCTACTGTTTTACAGCCCCAGAGGGAAACTCTGTCACTGTGTCATCATCACACATATGAAAAAATTAACCCATTGATTACTTTAATCATTAGTTTTCAAAAAAAAGATTTGAAGTCAGATTCAAAACCCCTTTGAGTTTGAAAGTCCAAAGTCACAGCTGGATCTTGGACAGGCACCAGCTGCAAAAACAGGGCTGATACAGTTTGTTACGGCTGTGCAGTGACGTCGTGCTGAAAAAGAGGCATGTACAGATGCTGTTCCCGTTATTCTGGATGAACATCGCATTTTAATATCTTGCCCTGAATATCACATGACTGGGATACAATTCTGAAAAGGAAGCAGGCTAACCTGTAAAAAAAGCAAGTGTTTTCAGAGTGTAAGCCTAACAAAGCTGTATTGAATTTGTCAAATATGTTACAAAATATGTAACAGGGTATATGCTGAAATCCTAAAGTTAAATTAATACCTTTTTAAGACTTTTTTAAAAACCTTTCAAAAAGTCTTAAGACCTTATCGCGACCTTACGCTGTTGTTAGCAACCGATCTTTGACAGTTGTAGTTTGCATTTTAACATACATTAGGTAAACTGTGAAGGAATAAAGCTTGAAGAATAAACGAAACTAAAGGCAGATTAATTGACATTCACATTCCCACAACAAGTAACAGCTGTTATTCAAGACCAACGTGCAGAAAAAAAAAACAAGAATTTATTTCATCATTGTCAAAATTTAGGACATGTGCTTGAGATTGTGTGATTTGCTTTCTATCAGCGCTACATATGGACGACTACTTAACTACTGTACGAACTCAGTTTGTTGTCACATTAGCCTACGGATGTGTTGGGCTTCTAGCGCTACGTGTAGCCCGTGCTTCACAAAAAATTACAGAAAAATTTGTTCCAAAACAACTGAGATCAGGGGAAGCTTTCTCTAAATCGTAAGAATCCAAGATCCCAGGTCCTCATAAGTCTGAGACATTTTCTCAGAAGCCTTGAGAAACTTTTGTGATCTGAGAGAAATATTTTAAGATGCTAAAGCTTTTTCTAGATCCTCATAGCGGTCTGTGATGAGTGTGACGAGCAGAATGATCGTCCAATCACCAGGTGTGGTAAGTTTTGAAGGTTCAGACCCTGAAAACATTTTCCAACCAGATGGACTATTTCTGTGGCAGACATATGGAACTGTCTGTCTGGCGTATCAGATTAGTTTGTAACAGACGCAAGGAGGAAAAGAAATATCCATGGATACTTTTAGAGTCAAAGCTTGAATACCAATAAAATTCAATACCTCATAACATTACGATTAAGACTTTTTAATACTTTTTAAGGGCCTTAATTTTCCCACAACTGATTTATCAACTTTTATTACTTTTTAAGACCCCGCAGACACCCTGGGCTCTAATTTCGTGGCGCAGCGCAGGGGGCGCAAGCCTGGCGCAGCCTGCGCAGTGCTAATTTCGTGCGGCGCACCGCCGTGCGCTGCCAATTTGACAATTTGGTTGACCGTCTGCGCAGAGATGGGTGTTGATGGGCGCCAGGGGGAGTTGACGACGCACCAGGGGGAGGTGTCAGTAGATTCATGTTGGCGCAGTGACAATTTCGTGCCAAAAAAGTGCGCTGAAAGCTCACCAGCTCCAACCTGGTCTATCCTCGGCGCAAGGCGGAGCGCACCCCACGCAGCTGTAATTTGGTGACAGGCGCACATGTGCACACATGTCAACAAAGCCTCAGAGGCAGGTTTCCAGAGTGTCAGATAAATTTAATGCAGTAAACAATCACAGTAATCACTATTTAATGTAACTGTCTGAACCAGCATATACATTTATATCTATATTAACTGTCCCGTCACATCTGATGTCAGATTAAAGCCGTTTGTCATAATGGAAAGTTAACCTGATGGCAGCTGGAAGTTTGATGCACATCTTACAATTAAACAATAAACAGCCTTAACATCTGATACTGAGTAAATATCTGGTTCTCTCATTTTATTTCATTCAAAGAAAAGAGGGAGAGAAAAGACAAAGAAAAAAAGAGACGAAATAAATGTATGTCACTCAGGATTTCCCTGTGATTTCCCAAATTTCTCTGTTTTAGTCTTTATTTTTAACGTGTTCTTAAAAGATGGAGTACATTATTGTAAGGAGGATGAGGTGGAGACACCAGGAGAGTATACAGTATATCACCATCAGGTGGATCAAAAGTATTCTGAATGGATAAGCCAGCTGTTTAACAGTCTCCTCATTTTTTACTCCTGATAAAGACAAAGGAACAGATTAAATCTGTCCCGGGAGCTGGCCCACACGGTGACGCGCATCGTGTCCTCCGATGAGCCCCGCTGTCCATTGACCTGCTGCAGGCACAGTGGCTCTGACCGTCTCCGCTACCTCTCTCCGCGGTGCTGAAGATCAGTCAGACCAATCAGACGCTGCGCCTCGGCCGCAGGGCATTTAAAGGCGAGGAGAGGCGCTCATTTGATTGGTGAAAACAGCGCTCGGCTGTGTTAAACCCACTCACGGCTTTTCTCCTCCCTCTCTGCCATTTGCGCGGAGGGAGGCGTGGACGCGCAGCTCTGCTCTCATCTGCGCCTGGACTGCGCCTCTCATGGCACTGCAGGAAACTTGCAAAGTGCGTCGGTCACGCCCTGTGCGCACAGCGAAGGCCAGCGCAGGGCAGGTGCGCCTGCGCCTGGTCTACGAAATTAGAGCCCCCTATGTAAGATGATGCAGAAATGTGATTAAGAACCATTTTTTATCTTTGCACAGTTATCCTGTCAATTTAAAGATTACATAATTTGGATTGGGTAGCTGTGGCTTGTTTCCCCAAAACTGAGGGTCACCTGAAAAAAAAATTTGGGAACCACTGGTCTACATAAACTGATAATCATGGTTTATGAATGGACCATGCTTCTTTTTAAATCATCACAAAGCCAACCCGATGTGTATCACTGCTTCATGTTAAGTTTTGACTTAATTTTGCTAATCCATTGAGATCCACATAAAGGGATCCATTCAGGAGCTGGGAAGCATTTCAACACTGAGGCCGAAGCTGGAGGGCTGAGGGGTAGGGGGTGTGGTTTAGGTGGCAGGAAATGAGTGAACGGTCATTTGAAAAAAAAAAACAAAAAAAAACACTGTGACAAACCAAGAGGGCTGGAATGCACAGAGCTGCTGGAGACACAACACAGTTATTAAGATGACTGAACATGTACCTGGATTAAACTGTGGATTCATTAATATCAGAAGATGTCTGATTCTTCTAAATCACTGGATTCACAATAAAGAAGTTCCTTTGTCATGGCTTCAATCTGCTTCTACTCCACTACTTCCACTGGGGCGAAGTCATCAGGACTTAACTGTCATCATGCAAAGACAAACACATTTCTGTCAGTCTATTCTGCTAATATTTGTAGACAGAACACACACACACACACACACAAACACACACTCTCAAACACAGCCCACTATTCAAAGTTTCCTCTCCACTTTTTTCTGTGCTGCAGTCTGGCAGTGCGCCTGTCTCGAGGGCCGAGGTTGACAGTAAGCGTCCTTGTTTGTCTCCGGCGGAGGTCCCTGACTCCTTCTCAATGAGCTTCCCGTTGCTCAACATGTTACTGTAAAAACTACAGACCTCCAGAATCTGGGGCAGAAGTTAAGATCATTTCAATGAGAGGAAAGATCTTCAGCTTAGTGTTATATTTAAGAAAAAGAATGATTTTAATTCACAAAAAGAAAGCTTCAGAACATATATCAGCCTTAGCATCGTCTTTGTTCTGTAACACTTCAGACTTTTCTGTTTCAAAGCTGACAAACTGGTGAAACCTGGGACTGAGGGCGGGAAAAGGTTAGCCTTCCTCCGGAAAATCCCACTGATAGGCCTGACTGAGCCCACGCCGCAGAAAAACTCTACATGAATACAGCATCAGGGCTTTGGAATAAACCACAGCGCTCTTTCAAAGACAGAGTTATGCACAGAATGTACGACAGAGCAGAGGCCAGAGAGTGTAATCCAGCCACCTAGGAGACAAGACAGCAGAGGTAAGACAGAGCACCAGGGAGACATGAGTGAGTGATTAACAGAGATAGAATACTCTCATTGTGGTATGCTGGCTCGGCTTTGTGTGAACCTGGGTGTGTCTGCCCCCCTTCCTCCAGATATCAAAGGCCCTGCACAACAAAGTCCACGATGTCGCCTGTGGCAAAGTTTGCTGTGAATTAAAAAGATGATACCTGCTAGCCTGCTACCTTTGCCAGACGCCACACAAAAGACTCCTTCAACACATCACTGTTCACACTCAGTGCTCTGACACCAAATGTGTGTAACTCAAACCCCTGGCCTTCAGGAATGCCAGGATGTAGAAACACCAACAAGGGAACCGAAGTTCATTACTGAGGAGAGACACAAGACAACACTTGGTCTACAGGCATGAAAGAAAAAACAACTAGGCAAGAGTTTAAGAAAAAATGATTGTACAGCACTAGACCTGAAAGGATTCCTCGAATAATTTGAGGTACTCGATTACAAAAAATGATTGAGGAATTTTCTCTGCCTCGAGGAATCGTTTAATTTAAAAAAAGCTCAAAGAGTGGCATTTCAAATAGAGCTGACGCCATATTTAGAGAGTTTTCAGACCCCTCAAGCCACCTCTTTTTCAAAATAGCAACTAGCTACAAATCTAGCTTCTTTTCTGGAGTTTGGAGACTGATATGAAAGCATGTATTGATCTGCATCAGCTGCTTGTATCTCATATCTCATCAGATTGCACAGAACTTAGAATTTATCACCCAAAGTCACTTGATTTTACACTTGCTTGAAACAAACTTTCATTTGAAAAATAACTGCTGTTTAACTTAACAAAAATGTGTTTTATCCAATTACTCGATTAATTGATGGAATTTTCAGTAGAATACTCGAATACTAAAATATTCCATAGCTGCAGCCCTATACAGCACACTGGACGTCAAGCTAAACGGTGAAGAATGGATTCTAAACTCTTTAAGGCAAATAGACTTTACACTGACACTGAATCCCAACCAACAGTGACAAAAGCTCCACATAACACAGCTGTAATCTCTCAACGTCCTTACACACACAAAGAAGCTTGTTTATCTGGAATTAGTAGGATCTCTTTCATAGGTCGGCATACGGTGTCAGAAGATTTCTTGATACTCAAGTTGCAGCTATGAGAAGTCCTGAAACCTTATTACTCCTCAGACACTCAAATCACCAACAGGGATCAAAGTGCTATCATAATAGCATGTCCCTGATCCAACAGTGCCTTCATAATAAGGATGACCCTGCTGACTGTGAGAAAAGACAGACCTGGGTAAACCCTCTTCATCTGTTTCTCCTTTTCAGTTCTGCAAAGCAACCATGTTTACCACACAGGTCGTCATTTTATCAGTTTAAATACTAAATGCTTGTTCCTGAAAATCTCACACTGTAGCTGGAAAACTGTCTGTGTGTGTCTGTTGCTACAAACAAAGAGGAGTAATTACAATTCAATCACTTCACTCTTTTACAGCCTGACAGACACCACTTTTTATAGACTGGAGCCAGTAACAGTACTAATTAAAGCAATTATTTTCAATCATATTCATTATCCCCAGAAGTGACTTGAATAGCAGTTTTACTAACATGCAACATGAGCATTTTGTTTCTTTTCTAGGACATGGTATTAAACCTCAATGCAAACCCAGAACAATGAGAACCTTTATGAAGGTCAAGCAGATGAGAAATCCCTCATCATCACTTTTCTCCCCTGTATTCCTAAATTGAGCTTCACCCTACAGCAGATTCACAGCAGCCTACAAGGTCGTCATTTCAGCTGAATACAAAATGTTGTGACATCTGTCAGAATTTAAAGGAACAGTTAGTGTTTTTTAACTGGGGTTGCATGACACACTTGTCAGTAGTAAGCATATTTGAGGAACTGGCACATGAGCTGGGCCATTAGCTTCTGCAGTGAGGCTGTTTTCACATCTGAATTATGCTGAATTCAAGAAAGCTGAACTCAGTCATTGATGTCAATGAACACTGGATTTAGAAGAGGCGCTGTCTGACTGTCAGAAAACCTGTTTGTTGGAGGACTATTTGCACACAGCACACATGTCGATCTGCTTCCAACAGCTACTACTACAAAAAAAAAAAAAAAAGGATGGAGAGAAACCAGTCTCTAGTCTTTGTGACATCACTCTTCTGTTCCTGGACAGAGTAATGAAGCCAATTGTTGGTGGGAGCCATATTGGAAATGCAGACTCAAGAGGCCACCTTACTAACAGCCATACAGCACCAGACCTGTCAGTCATATGAGCTGTGCCTCTTAGTGGGCAAACTAGTGATCAGATGCTATGGGGAGGATCTGTTTTAATTGGACTGCCTCACCACCTTCTTGCGAGTCTCACGCACACTGTTGTGAAGATGTGACTTTTAATCAGGTGTGTGTTTGTTCTGGAACATTTTTTTTCGTTCAAGATAACTTTTTACCAGATACAACATGACAAGGTTAGGTATTTATCAGTAAAGTTACATAGCACTGCTGTTTGAAACGTGACAATAAGCAAACTTTGTAAGTTTCTACCATACCTCAGTAGCCAGCTAAATGTAGCGCTACTAGCAGCTCAGTGCGTTGAGAGGTGTCTGTACTGTGTAACGTTAGCTATGTCCTGTAAGTCATCTACCAATCAGAGCTAACGTAACGTCACTCTTCATTTTATTGATAGACTCTCAAGTTTGAACAGACCACTGCAGAATAACTGCTGACTGTGGGTTGGAATCAACATTATCACAAGCAGTTTAGCTCCTGTGTTAGCCTTTAGCTCGTGCTCTATCACTCTCCTGTTTAGCTTTCTTCTGCTCTTCTGTCTTTTTTCTGTCTGACAGTTAGGCTCCAGTGTCCACCATCACTACAAAATTAATCATAGAAATCGTTTTTGGCAGAGAAAAACACAGATCTCTCTTCTCACTACAAAACTTGTCAACCGGCGTGGTGTTGTCATAGAGACCTAGACGTGCTGTAAATCAATCCAGTCTTGCTCGACCCAATCAGGAAGCTAAAAAGTGGCATTTTAAAATAACCTATATTGGCACTGATAATCTAGTTTTAGAGTGTGGATTACAATCAGGTATATATCTGGAAGGTAGAATTTTTCAAGAACACTGTTTGTTTCTTCAAAACCAGTGAGTTAAAAGAAAAATCCAGAGCAAGCTCTAAACATGTTTTTGATGCTGTAAAAATGTATATATTTTTGTCTTGGTATGTCTGCTTTCTGGTCTTTCAGCAGCCAGTCTCAAGCAGATTATTAACAAACTGCAACTTTTAGCACTTCTCCATAGGCTTCATATTTTTCAAACTGGATGCTGCCCCTTGGGAGAAACTTGTGTGCTAAATATAGAGCAGGCGAGACCCTATGTAAGCTGGTGGTGCGTGTGTGTGAATCGGGAGCGCACACACATGAACTGAGGGAGCTGCAGCTGTCATAGGTAGTGAGTGGGGTTTTGGTGACAACATTACTCAGGACCAAATCAGAGGACACCAGCAGCTCAACTATGACTGCAGTCTGCTCCCCATCCAGAGCTCCCTGCCACACTGAACGCTGCTTTTTCACAGGTTTTCTTCAGCTTTTAAAAACTGAATCAGGGGTATGTAATATACTGTGCCTGCAACTGGAGGGGAAGACTGAGTTGAGTTGAAATCAAAAAAACATATTTCTATGAATTTGTGGGTCTGGTATTTTGCATTAGTTGGTTAAAACTGTCTCAAAATGAGATGCACCAATTCTGTCCTACCCCTTAGGTCATAGGTTTATTTCAACTGTGATGAAATTAATTTTTTCAGCCTCCCCGTCTTTAATGGTCAGGAATACCTGGGAAGAAGAGCTTGGTATTACCTTTTCCAGCGAGTGGTGGCTGAAAGCCCTGGAAAGGGTCAACACTACTACCCCTTGTGCTAGTCTGACACTAATACAGTTCAAGGTTTTACACAGGACGCACCTTTCCAAAGTCAAATTAAGCAAATTATTCAACACTAGTGTTACATGTGATAGATGCTATATTTCTCCTGCCAATCACTCACACATGTTTTTCTTCTGTCCTAAGCTACATTTTTTCTGGTCCACCTTCAATAAAGTCTTATCAAAGGTCCTTAATCAACTGGTGGCTCCCAGCCCTCTAATCTCTATTTTTGGTGTTCCTGACAATTTTGGTAGTATTTCCACCAGAGAGGGGATTGTTATAGCTTTTGCTTCTCTTGTTGCCCGTAGGCGAGTTTTACTTCATTGGAAGGACCAAAAACCACCATCTCTTTATTCTTGGCTGAGGGACCTCATGTCTTTTCTTTACTTGAAAAATATATAATATAATAATATAAAAATATAAATAGTGCATTAGAGGTTGCTCTGACAATTTCAATAAGATATGGGGTCCTTTTTAGTCCTTTCTTCACTCTCTTAGGTCTTTGGATGACTAATGTACTGTTTGACAATCACACTGAGCAAATCTTATTTCTGTGCTCAGCTGTCTTGTACATTTTTTATTTTTCATTTTTATTTTATTTTATTATTTTTATTTTATTATTTATTATTTTTAAAGTGTGATTTATTATAAGAATTATCAGTTATTTTCACTATTATTTTACTTAGTATTTGCAATGTTTTTATTTTATTCTTATTATTTAGTATTATTTTTGTTATTCTGATATCTTGGTGGGAATGGGGTTAACATGTCAGTTGTCCAGGGGGGACAAAAAAATGGGTATTGTGTACATTGTAATGGAAATGTGCTATGCTGATAACCCTAATGAAAGAAATATTTTTAAAAAATGAGATGCACCAGTATCAAAATAGTCAGTGTGTCAGAGTAGGGAAAAGTCAAGTTGACCTGTTCCTCATGGACCCAAACAGCTAATCAGGATAAACATGTAACTGATCTGTCATCTGTGCAAATGCTGAACAAAGATGCTTTTTAACAGCAGGTTAAAAAACTCTAAATAGGTAAAAGAATTCTAAGCATAGCATACAGTGACACTAACATGTGTGTTTGGGTTGTAGTTTGTTGAAATGAATTAAATTAAGTGATAGAGTTGACCCTATTCTCAGCCGTGGATAGCCTAAATTCAATGATGGTTTCCCAGGTGGGTAATATATAAACAATTGACAAGTCTCTTAAACAACACCACTATAATATATCTTGACATATATCCTTTAATAATAACATTATTTGGGGTTAAATGATGTTAAGCCATGTTTAGTTTTATGCCTGTTATTACTGCTTTTGTATATGTGTTGCAGACCCCTCTGTTTAACAGCATGAAAGCAGTGACTGATAAAGGTCTGAGGCACTGAGGACTCACCTCCATCTTACTAGCTGCCACCTCCTGGTCGTAGTGCTCCATCATGTTGGGGAAGAAGGTCATGTTGTAAGACATTCCCATGCATCGATACACTTTGATGGGCTCACAGGTAAACAAGCTGTGGGCGCTGGAGCTCCCCACCCATATGAAGGCCAGGCAGGCCCACAGCGGTCCTGGCATCAACATCACGGTGACTGATCAGTAAGGAATGTGAGAGAGTGTATCCAACCAGGACAGGTTTCTTTCTGGCTCACAGTGAGGATAATTTAGCCAAAGGCTTGAACTCCCTTGTTTCACGCTGTCATCTACATTTCATTTCCCCTGGGGTCATCTTTGTGGAGGCAGCGGGCACTGCAACAGGCAGAGCTTTCCCATCATTCCCGCGGAGAGATATCAATCCCACATCCCTGCAAATTAAAATCAAAATAAGTAAGTTTAGGACACAGTCATCTACGAACTGAGAAAATTTTATCTAAGGGGCTTGTTATTGCATTATCCCAGTGTTTAGGTCCTTGGTGATACAACCTTTCATTGGCTAACATTTAGAAAGTCAAATTCAACAAGGAGAATTGAAAGTAATGTTATTACTTAGCATCCCTACAGTTACATTTGAAGTCCTGGGATTAAATTCAGTAATACTGTTTAGTTTATTTGGCTCTGAATTTCACTCACACAATATTAGGGGACTAGCATGTGATCAGTCCCACTGCAGGCTGGAAGATCATGCACATTGAATGCTAGAGATCCAGTGTTTAGGTGTGAGTCAGAACTACCTGTTGCACATTAAAACTTCACATATTCTAATGTTGAAACACCAATACTTTTGAAAGCTTGACATAATCACTGATCTTGTATTCACAGATGAAAAGTGAAGACTTTAAAAATAAAACATTTAAAGGGATTAAATCACAGCAGTTCCAGCGAAATAGTACTTGTTAATTTTCTGCATCCAGGCATACGTGTGCGTCTAAGAACAAGCAGTATTTGGGACTTTTGCATAAAGACACCATCCTGATTGTGTAAACAGACCAAAATGTGAGTAGTTTATTCAACATTTCACTGTTTTTACCCCACCATAGTTGTCAAAATGCACATATTTCAGCCTGTGACCTCAATTCCTTCAGTTAGAGCCAGCTATTACTAACAGCAAAGTAACGTGATGTCGGTTGGTTATTAACTTCTGTGTTAGCATATTAGCATTGGGAACACTACAAGTTTACACAGCTTAAGTTTGACAAAAGCTACAGACTTTTCAAAGTAGTTATACATTTTTATGTCGATAAAAACACACCAGAGCCTACTTACATGTGGGAAAAAAAACTTAGTTAACTTCGGTAAACGGTGTCTCTGTGACAGAAAGCTACAACAGGAAAGTGGTTTTCCCGTGCATTAGAAGCTAAAAGCTGGACCAGCGTACAGTAAACATGCCTGCTTCGGTCACTGCCGTGGGGCCTGAAAACTTCGGTTAAGAAAGTTAGAGAGAAACTCTGAGAGCAAACAGGAAAAACAAACACTTACCCGAAATGCAGAGGTGTCACAGCTGACTACACGCACACAGGCTGGAGTTATTCCGTGGGGAATTTCAGGAGCGTGTTTCCTGCGATAAGCCCCAACTCAGACCTTTCTTTTTTGGACGGGCTGCTGTGGAGCGAAGCCGCCTTCACGTGTAGTTGGAAATTTCACTATCAACAATGTACTGCTGCAAGAAATGCGTTTATATTATAATCTATGGCTTAGACAGTGCAAATTTTTACTCAAAATAAAGTTTTAGTTGTTTTTGAGGGCTCGGTAATTTCATTAATTAGTGTGAGGATCAGAATAGTACTGACATAGTTGAGAAGGTGTTATACAAATCGTGTAGATCTTTTAAAAGCACGATGACACTCGCAAAAACGTTGAAAGATGTGTTTTTAAGACAATAAAGGTTTAACTATAAACATGAATGATTTACAGAGTTAGCCTAAATGCTCTCACAGTGGTAGAAGTGAGATTAACGGAGCGCAAATGAATGCAGCATTAGTACAATTGCAAATGAAGACTGACACAACCCCAGACCGAATGTTAGGGAGGTTTTTAATCCAAAAGAAGGGCTTCTTTATACAAAATGTGTGGTCGTTCTTCCCTAAAAGATTGGTAGAAAGGTTTTGGTTAATGGACATGGCTTTATTTAGCCATTTCCGTCTATCAAAACAGGAGCGTGGTGTTCACTTACAGTCAGATGAATCGGACTCACCCTCTAGGTCTTCTGAGGACCCCTGGTGTTCCTACAAGCAGCGGTTGCAGGCTACAGTATCGTTCAGTCCCACAGTTTGCCGTTGTCCAATTACCCACATGGGGGCGCTGTTTCCCGTCTATGTGCGTACTCATGTGACCGCGGTGAGAGGCGGGGTTATAATGTAACAATTTAGGTGCTACAGTGCAGCCAACAAAGTGTCCGCGAGAACTGAGCGCATCTGTTCGCCGTTGTGCTCCTCTCTCCTGTCGTCGCGGATGTAGACCAGCAGCCCAGCCCGGACATCAGATGACATTTTTTAGGGACACACCGCCACAGGGGACGGGACCGAATCACTCCAGATTCATATGAGGTGCGTGAGCTTCGTACACATTTAGAAAGGCAGAGAGGTAAATACAGTGTATCCCTGCAAAACTGTAAATAGCTCTAAATAGAATTAGGAGTGGATTATCTCAGTGCGCGCGGTGATGGATGCAACAGGATTATTGTGCTCGGTGCGGAAGAGGTGGCCGCGTCCCCCTTAGTTTCTGGACCGAGGCGCTGGCCTGTTGCTAGGAGACCTTTTGACAGCCGGGAGCTTTTAGAAAGTGACAGGTAATGTACTAATGGTGACTGCTGATCTGGCAACACAAACCACACTCCTACTCTCCTCACTGGCTTCTGCAGGCGTTTTTATGAGGTAAAGAAGCTTTTACAACTGTGTGTTTTAGTCAGGAGATTATGCTTTTTTAGAGAAAACAATGGCCTACTTGATACGATTATGACCCTAAATTTATCCTCCTACAGATATGTTTAATCTTTCCTGAGGCCTGACGATAGAAACTCGTTGTCAGGGGGAAGTGTTGATGGATGTTTGGGCATGAGCAATACAAAAAATCATAATCTTTCTGTGTTAAGGATATATTTTGGATAAAAGACCCAAAAGATGTACAAATAGTGATACTATCTGTTCTACTGATTTGATTTCACAGTCACATATCCTCACTATTGAATGATTTTCTTCTCCAGAACTTGTAACCAAATTGTCCTCAGCTCATTCTGGATGGAGTGCATGCCTTCAGCATGTGCTGCCCTGTTTTGGGTTTGGACTATCCAGGATAAGCTCCCTTTCTCCTTCATCCATCAGCAGCAGCAGCAGCCGTGGCCGTGTGTCTGAAGGTCACTCTGATGAGATCGATAAACAGATTTCTCTGGGGCTTCGTTCAAGTGCAGCCAGTCGTGTACTCAGTCCTGCCTCCACCTAAAGTCAACCACGTACTCACACAGGCTCCTTCTATCAAGTAGCCTTTGAGAGCACCTGAGGCAGCTTACTATACAGTGATGTGTAGTATTCTAATCAGAGAAGATGAAGCAGCTTGTGTTTCAGAGTGCATCTTTGCTGACCTCTGTTCCCTCATGAGCTACTAAGTATTATCCGGCTGGAGACAGAGGGATATCATATTCAGGTGTGTTGCATATTATGTCAAGGTTGTAGCTACACCAGAGGGAGTTGGTGTAATTTGGATGCTTGTTTTGAGAATCGCTGAGCTTTCTGATTCTGTTCTGCCTGTGGCTGACTCTGCCTGCATGTTGCACATAAAAAGGCCCCAGCGTAAAAATCTCTGAGAATGGTCAAAGTCAAAGGCAGTGTGGAGTCAGCATTAAGCCTGATGCGTGGTTGTATGATCCCCTCACACGTCGCGCAGAAAGCTGTCACAGTGTGACTGGGTCCAGGGGATGGACTGAGTAAAGCTGACATGCTGCTCTGTCCTATTAGGCTGATGTATGTTCCCAGTGAGGAGACTACTGTCTTCAGGAGCCACTTCACACACCCCCTCCACCTCCTCCACCATCTCCTCTTCCTGTGTACAGGGGCATGCCTTCTGAACCCAGCCTCAGGTAAGTGGTGTGCATACACTCTGGGTCTGGATGAAAGGTCATGACACAAACAGATTCTGCCTTAGCAACAGTAAGAGATCCTGTGTGTATGTATCATTTTAACAAATGTGGGCAAAGAGTGTCTTCTCTGTAAGACTGGAAATATTCTAATTTCAACCTTTAAAGATCTTCATAAATAAAGAAGGCTTCCAAGTGAGCAAGCTTTATTACTGTAGGTTTCTGTAGTTATTTGCTGAATGTGGTGACGGTTAGACAAACATTGGTCTTCATATGAGCCACATCCATCTGGAAAGTCCATAACAATGTCTTATTTAAAGATATTAAAAGACTAAAATGAGGCCTGATTTGCTTGTAGACAGTCAAAAAACATAAGTGGAAAAAAAATAGTTCAGTTTCTTGTCGCACAAGCACATTTTTCTTACCCCATTTGCAGATTCTTCTACTCTTTTTAAGCAATCCAGGCATTTTTTTTGCCTTTCAGTATCTGAAATTAAAACATTTTTTCTGGGTTTTCCAGGTGAACACAGCTTGTACAGTCTAATAAGAACATTTTTACCAAAAAGAAAAAACAACAAAACACACACACTTTATAGAGCGACCAAAAAGTACTTTTGTGTTCTTACCTAACAAACACATGAATGATTTTATGAGCTTGAAGTTGTCCTTGTTAGTTGTTTTATTGAAAATTAATTGTTTAACAGCTGTTGATGTGATGCTCAAATGAGCAGCAGGTTGGTTAATAAACTACAGCGCACATGATAAAGAAACATGGAGTGGAAAAGCTTGTTTTTCCCCTCTTTCTTTGCTCTTCTTGTTTTTCTTTGTTTAAATCCATACAACACACATGTATTAAACACTTCAGGTGTTGGGTGCCTAAGGTAAACTTTGTTTTGGTCTTTTTATCATCCTTTAAAAAAAATCTTCTCTTTCTCTTTTCCTTTTCAATCCTTTAAGCCTCCATGTGCAAGATTTAACCCATTTCTTACCTTTGTGCTCCCCTACAACCGGGGAATAATGGGCTGTGGCAAAGATCAATTCTGCTGTAAGAAGCTGTGATTCATTGTGGCTTTAACACAGAAAACTGGTTGTTTGGAGTTCTATTCAGCCGTGAAATTGGTCACATAATGTCTTTTGTGGTGCGTAAGGACCATTGTCATGATTGAGAATGAAAGAAAAACAAAACCTAAATGTTATATCATCACAGTTCTTTTTTTTTTGAGGAAACAAACTTTTATAGGTGTAAAATGTGCTGTAAATGAATCAGACTTTTATAAAGGGGGCAGTTCTGTGATTCAAATCCACAGCATACAGCTGAGTAACTATTTTTTTATGTCTTAATAAAAAAAAAATCCCTACCTCACAGCTATGAAGGCAACTATCTCCAGATCCTAAAAAGAAACATCTTGAAAATCTTGAATGTAACATGGAAGCAAAGATAAGATTGCAGTGATTTCTCTTCCCTTTCATCCATCACTGCTACTTTGTCCTCCTCTCTCCTGGCTCTTTCCTCTGGCAGAGTCCAACAACCAACAAACAGCCTGAGTCATCCTTTCTAGCACCTCTGGCCCACAGCGCGCACACGCACCAACCCACACACACATTATTTCCTCTGTCTTACACCCCATCACCATGAAGGTGACAGAGCAAAGCTCCTGGCAGACAGCAGCATTTAGGGAGACGGCCATGACTTAAGTTGACAGAGATGGATTTGGATGGACAGGGTGGCAGGCTGCTGATGGATGGGTACACGCGCAGAGGGACTGAGGGGGGGCGTAGGAACAGGGAATATATTTGTGCTCCACGCATACACAGCACATAGTCAGACCATCAGTCAGCCAGTCAGACAAAATCTTTAAGACAACTTGTGTAGTCGTGTGTTTGTCTCATCAACCAGAAAAATTGAACTACAGAGTTTGATCTAATGGGAGAAACATGTTCTTTAAAAGTTTCTCTGCAAATCATAGTCCTCATCCTCAGCCTCAGTAGAAAAAAAAAAAGTAAATTCTTTCTTCCACCTCTGTGACATTGCACAACTCAGACCCACCCTCTCCTCTGCTGCCGCAGAAACACTCATCCATGCCTTCATGACCTTCAGACTGCAACAGATTCCTTCACAGCCTTCCCTCCGCTGACCTCCAAAACCTACGACTCGGTTTGTTCACAACTCAGCTGCATGGTTTGTCACCCACTCCTGACCTCGTGCTCACATCACACCCAGACTCCTTTAGCACTTTCACTGGCTCCCCAAACATCACCCATTCCACTTCAGGATCCTGCTCATCACCTGCAAAGCCCTCAATAACCTGACCGACCTTCTCAAACGCCACTCCCTGTCTTTCCCCCTCTGATTATCAAATGCTAGCTTCCTGTTCCCCATCTCAGAGACCAAGTACTG
Organism: Halichoeres trimaculatus; assembly: GCF_033239565.1. NCBI lineage: Eukaryota > Metazoa > Chordata > Actinopteri > Labriformes > Labridae > Halichoeres > Halichoeres trimaculatus. The sequence goes on from NW_027437190.1 coordinate 8,618,233, forward strand.
CACCTTGGGGGTGAACCCACTGTGTGAAAGAAGAAAAAAGAAGCCTATAAAGGATGTTTACTCCCTCCCTATTGCTTAAGTATCTTTCTGTATCTTATATCTCTATCTTTTCTGGGACTGTGAGTATTAGAAGATCTAGAAAAGCGCTATTTCAGTCCTATCAATTATCATTATTGGTAGAATTTTTCATAGTCATAGGTCATAGTGTTGCTTGTTTTGGTTCCTTAATTTGACATTTGAACTAATTTTAAATACAGAACAATGAATCATTACATTGACTTTATTGATACTATTTTCTGTATATAAAGTGGACAGAAAACTTCTCCCATAGTCCCAAAGTGAAACTAGCACTTTTTGGGATAGCAATGGTCAGGCTGTGTGAATTTATACCAAAGAACCAAAGGTTTTGTGGATGTTTTTATTTCTAAAAACGTGCTTTGTTTAAAGATATGAAGTGAAACTGCAGAAGCCATAACCAGAACATCTATTTGAGTTAGAATTTACTGCTGTCCTCCTTTTCAAACAACAGCGCTTTCAGCCTTTAACTATCATTTTTTGTATTTAGAGCATTTTTAAAAACATAGGATTACAAAGGGCGTTCACAGAAAAGCAAATAAATTCATTCAAACAAAGAAAGAGCCAAAAAAGTCAAACAGAACTCAACACTAAAATCACAAACAAAGACAACTACAACATGAAGAAATGCTGGTGATGAATACTCAGACAACATTTTAACCTCACAACACAGGAACCCAAGAAGCAAAAGAATCAAACATGGACTGAGACCAGGGACACCAAGAATGTATAAAAGTGGAAGAGGAAAGAAGGGTAAAAGCAATATGTAATGGATAAATGAAATCAAGAATAAAAGCAGGTTGAAGAATGAAAAGAGAGACAAGCAGCAAATGCAGCAATAAGTACAGGAGGTAAAATACACCAAGACGTTTATGTCAGTTTAAAGGAGGTAAAACAGGAGAGCAGCACTGCTTTGTTCAAAACTAGTTCAACCTTTTAACTGATCTGGTTTCACCATATTCCCCGTTATATTTTAAATTTTGGAAGGCTAACACTTTTAGCTAGCCCAAAGTAAAGTCAGAGCCATTGATCTAACAATCATAAAAGCTCTTTCTGATCTTAGTACGGTGACTTTTGGTGGTAGTGGTGTTGCAATTGATTTTGTAATTGTACCAAAGTGGTTGGTAATTCTTTAATTTATCACTCTATGCTCTTACAAAGTGCAATCTTTGCCACTGAATCACAAAGCAACAAAGAGATACAAACATTAGACGTGATTGAAAAAAAAAAAAAATCATTTTGCTTCAAGTAGCTATTCAGAGGTTTAACATTAGTGGGCTGTAACCTGGTGGTTGGCTTTACCGTCAATTTGATCTTATAAAACACACTCAAAGAAAAAAATTGACCTTACACAATAAGAACATTAAACCCAAATGTGTCAGTGATGTGTTATATCAGGAAGATAAGGAGCAACCTTGCAATCACGTCCGCCATCAGTGCTGCCAGAGCAGCTCCACATGTAATAACCTCATTTCATGATGCGCTGTAAGAGAGGTCTTTCTGCTCTGTAATTGGACTGAATCCCTAAAAATCATTTTCTTTGTGTGTGTGTGTGTTTGTGTGTGTGCAGCAGTAGGGAGATGCTGACAGGACAGAGGCTCTGTCAGTCAAAGTCCCACCAGGACTCGGTCCTGGCCGCCCTGAACCAGCAGAGGAAGGATGGCTTGCTGTGTGACGTCACCCTGGTCGCTGGTGAGCAGAAGTTTCATGCCCACAAAGCGGTCCTGGCAGCATGCAGCGATTACTTCAGGGTGAGTCTGGAACAATGTTACACTCCTAAAACTACACATCTGTAGCTGGACTGCAACGTGTGGTTTTATTAATGCACGCCCCTTTTTGTCTGATGAAAGTGGTACATGACTACACACATATCAGGCTAATATTTCTGTTCTAAAAAGCAGGAATTAGTCATACAGTGTAGCCCACTGGTGATATGACAGAGGTGACAAAAATCTGTTACATAACCATTTGCAAGGCTGTGAGATTGTTAGAACTACCACACAATCTGTTTCAGTCAGATGACTCTGTTAGCACAGCCAGCCATTGTCTCAGTGCTTTTCCAGGTGCCCCGCCACGTGACCACATTCAGGAGAAGCTACACGAGGAACAAAGTGATGTGGTTTTTACACATATGATTAAGAAAACGAGTGCCAAGAGATTGGGTCTGGGTTAAGATTACAGCAGCAGATCATCCCTCCACCAGTGCCCAGGAGCCTCTGTTTTTTGATGGTTCTCGCTAAGCCACAGATGTAGCTTTAGTTACACTGTCAGGCAGCCAGACAGGAGATGGCCGCACGGGGAAAAGGGCACAGATGAGATCTGGTTTAGAGACACTGAGCAGATTTAGAAGTAGAAATTAATCCCTCTTAAAAATGAGGGGCAGATTATATATGTTCAAGTTGCTCAGAGATTAGACCCTCTGTGTGTTAGAGTAACACCGCGCTCTTCTTTGTGTTTATCCTCCTCACTTTTTGTTGGTTTCAGCTCCGTTTTTAAAGGCTGGTCTTTTGAGTCTTAGCTGAGCCAAGCAACACTGTTTACCGTCTCTCAGATTATTAGATCAGCCCGCCACAGTAAGCAGGAAAGCTCACTCTGATTCCCTGCTCCACTGTGGGGGCTTCACAACACTATCTGCAGTTTGTCATCTGACTCCACTGCTGGGTTTCATTTAGTTCATTTAGAGATGAGATGAGTGGGCCTTGTGTTGTGAATAGAGGGTGTGTTCTCTCTCTGTCTGTTTTTCTCTGTGTCTCTTCCCTTTACTCACACACACACATACAGAGTAGTGTTCATAACACATTATCTAGCCCAGCAGACATGAGCTATTGTAATGTAATACTGGATCAAGTGTAGATTATTTACCTGAAACTTGTCCTGAATGTGTCATCCATCTCTCTCAACACCGTCACATTACTTAGACGTCTGGACAGTTCAGGGAGATTACGGCCAACTCACTCACATCAGCAACCACACCACCTCCAGTGTGAGCGCCCACTCAAACACACACACTCACAGATAAAACTCCTCCTTGCTTTCTTTGTCATGCAGACATTTTGTCGGCTCACCCTGCAGCTAGACCAGAATTCACATCAAAAGCTTTTATTGTCTTAGAGCCTAAGGTACATTGTGTACTACATCAGTGTATTTTTTCATATGGATATGTTCTCATCTTGAAGAGATGGTATTCTGAATGAGACTGGAGGATTCTCTTAAATAGTCACACAGGAGTTATGCAAGATGACCATGTGGTTTGCTCAAATCGTGACACTGCCTGGTGAATAGAGCATAATAAACATAACACTTACCAAACACAAACATACTACTCTGCTTTGTTTCGCTGGGGATTGTTATGTCCCTTTTCTATACCTTTCCAGGTCAGATAATAGCACCAAAACAAAAGGCCACGTCTAATAATTTGTCATTTCAAGGTCCCATATTATGCAAAAATCACTTTATTAGGTCTTTTAGTGAAATTTGTAGGTCTTTGGCTTTCCTCCCAGCCCACAAAATGTGATATTTAATGACAAAACCTGTACTTAGTGGTGCTTGTGAATGTAAAATCCTGACCTAAAACAAGCTGTTTGGATTTTGGGGATTTGCTGATGTCACCGATTCCCTTTTTTGACCAATCAGGAGCAAGTCTGACCTGATTGGAGCAGATACCCCCTCGAACCGAACCCCCTCCCCGATGCTGGAGAGAGGGGAATGCTGAAGTTGAAGAGCCATCACTGCTCTGTTTTTGGCTGTAAACAGCCACATGGTTCCATGCACAAGCTTCCCATCTCGGAAGAAAACGAGACTGAGGGGCTAGAGTTCATTTATCAAGGAAATGTGCCAGCTACACTCAGTAAAACTGTGCATGTGTGTGCTAGTCACTTCACGGCCGACTGCTTTTCCAACTTTGGACAGTACAACAGAGGGCTAGCGAATGGACTGGTCCTGAATCCAGGCGCATTACCAACCATCCGCCAACAAACCTCAGACCCTGGAAATGTGGGTATTTCAAATGCTGTGTGCTGTGGAGCAGATGTAAGAGCTTTTCCTCAGTGTCCCCCCTGTCTCTGTGTTAGCTTCAGGATGCTAACTTTAGCTGCAGTTAGCCTGTTGTTTTAGCCTGTAATGTTACGGTAAACGAGCTTCGCTGTTTTCTAAACATTGTGCACTCAGAGCTCGTGGCGCCGCTCTCAGTGACGCTGAAGAGCGGGGCTGTATCAGCGATGGCTCATTTACATATGAAAGTCACGCCCACTAAATCAGAGCGTTCTGAACAGAGGGGCTATGAGAGCCTGGAAACAATGCTGCTGTGCTTGATTTATTGGCTTTTTGGACCAAAACATGTTACTACCATTACATAAAGACATCAATGATCCATATTAAACTACAGAAAAGGAGCAGAATATGGGACCTTTAAAAAAAATATTCAGTTGTAAACTGATGGCATTGGAGCATGGCAGCACTGGGGGAGGCTTCTGGAGAGCTAGCAGCTGCTACTCCGGAGCTGTACATTATGTAAAGCTACCACAAAATTATGATAAGGACAACATAAAACCTGGATACGAGGATAATACTCCCTCTCTACATGTATTACAGGTCTTTCATGCTCACCACAGAGTTTTCTGCCACTGAACGGAGAGAAACACAGAAACAGATTTGGTGCCACAGCTCAAATTTCCATGAATGCTCTGATGTCTTATCAGAGACTTTTGTTTTGAACCCTGAGTGAAATTTGAAGCCAGTGAAATGGTCGCAGGATGGATGTGTTGGCTTCGTATTTGAACACTCAGTAAAATCTGCATTAGTTTTTACTGTTAGGGTTTAGATTTGGGCCCTAAAGGTGAGATGAGAGTCAGTTTTAATACTCAGGTGGTGACTTTGAATGAGCACTCAGTGTCTCGGCCTGGAAGGATCTGATGTGGTTATTTGAGATGACTGGAACCTGGGATGCTATTGAAAATAACTTCTGTTTTGGAGCTGTTAAGTTGGGATTCATCAATGATTTGACTCCAAAGTGCCGTAAACTTTACAAGGTTGCTCACATGATAAGTACAAACATCCACTAAGTTTAATAATCCTGTCTTCTGTTATATTTTTATTTGAAAGTGACGTCACTGCATATACTTGATAAACTTCTGAAAGTACACTTCTATGAGCACTTTCATTGTGCCTTTATTGACAAGAACTGATGTAAGAACCCTGACATATGACACAAAAGTTTTCAACTAAAAAGAGGCTCTTCATTTGAGTAAAAAAAAAAATTGAAAAAGAAAATTACAGCAACAAAGAAATCTTAACAAATGACTTGGATACACAACACAGACTTCTGGAAACCCACTTGAGAGGAAAGATGAAAAAGTACAGGACAAAGGGAGACACAGACTATTTACACACACGGTGAGGAAGTGCAGGTGGAAACAATGAGGACAAGGACGACCATCACATCAGAGCAGGAAAGTCAGAAAGTGAAGTTTTCTGAAATGAGAGGAGAGACAGTATGACAAAACAGGAAGGGACAAACAAAAGACAAGGCTGAACTTAAAAGAGGGAACTAAGCATAGAGACATATAAACAAGACATAGTATTTATGTATAACGCTCTCACTGAAGTCAATCTTAAAAAAAAGTGAATGACTGCTATAGAAATATAAAATCAATGCCAAATACAGTTCCCAATTAAACCACCTTTAGTGAAAAATCTGAATTCAGATATAAGATCAGACTCAGCCAGTCATGATCGTAAATCTGTCTTTGCAGGTTGACTCAATTTAAAATGAGAAAATAATTTAATAACTTATATAATAATAATAATAAAAAGATAACTGATATGTTAACAAGTTAAATGAGCTAAAATAGCTAAATAGAAGTAGAGTAGGTTATTTCTGGACTAGTCTACACATTTAGACTTCAGGCAATCAGTCAATCAATCTTTATTTAATTCACAACCATGTGTACAGCACTTTGCAGCATTTACATTTTCCTGGCTTTTGATCAAAGCTTGAATGGACATCTAGCATACATTTTTATTTAATTTTATTTTATTTTTTTCTATTCTATTCCATTTTATATTTGCTCCAGATTTATGTTTTATGTATCTTAGCATTGTATCATGTTATTTGTGCTTTAAATCTGTACAGCACTTTGGTCAGCTTTGGTTGTTTTAAATGGGCTCTATAAAATAAATTTTTGCACTTTCTATACTCTTCCTTACTTTTGTTTTCTTAAATGCTGCAGTGACTCCTGAATTTCCCCTCGGGGATAAATAAAGTATTTTCTATTCTATTCTATTCTATTCTATAAAGTTTGAGTCCAGTTGAGTTGAGTTGAAAATAGCAAACATAAACAGCTTGTAACTAGGGCCAAATGATTTTGGAAAATAATATAATTGCAGTATTTTTGTACCAATATGGGATTACAATTTAGCATGCTTTTTTATTTTTATTTTTTATTTTTTTGGGGGGGGGGGGGGGGGGGGGGTCTTCTGAATTATTCACTAAACACAAGCTATAAGTCATGCTACCTTACGACCAACACGACAAACGATGCTGTCAGGATATAAACATTTCCTTTCTACACCTTTTGATTGAAAAAGAAAAAGGAACACTGAAATTTTACCTACCTCCTGTTGTCGGTCAGAATAACAAACCGTACAGAATAAAGAAACAGGAGTATGGCTCTGCCAGCTACAACCATTTAACTGTATGTTTCTCTGTAGCTCACAGGGTTTTTGACAGAGAAACAAGCAGGTTGACTTTTTCTGGTTTTAAGAAAGAATAAGAACAAGTTACTTTATTCCCTCCAGGTCTGTAAACATGAAACTTATTTTTTTCAATTGCAGCCTTTGTGATTTTTAAAATAGCATTCTATTTCATTGCGATGTGGGTCTGAATTTGATTAATTGTTCAGCCCTACTTATAACAGACAGAAACCTTGTGCAGAACCAGGCTCATGCTGAAAACCGTTTTGGAGTTAGAGAGACAGAGATAGATAACAATAGCAAAAATGACATAAATATAATACACAGAATTTTTTATCTAATTTTAACTATTTTTTTTAAAGCTTTTTTAAATAAAAGCTAGTCTATTTGCTGGAACTACCAACTGATGTCAAGACACAGATTGTTTATTCTTTTATTTTCATTTCATAGTTTATATGTCAAGGACGGTTAGAACAGAAGTTACAGAATTTTGATTTTAGGAAACTACAACAATTAAAAATGCACAAAATCAATGGATGCTGTGAAATCTAGGGCTTCAGCAAATATGGAGACTAGTATTTGTGATACTTAGGACTGTGTAGGTCTCATATTAGCTTTATAATTATACCATGTCAATAGTAGGGGTGGGCATGAATGCGTCAGCTGTTGCAGCTGGAGATGGACTGTTCATTGCTGTCAGTTGAGCCATGTTTTAAGAACAATACATGTAACACATTTTCCACAGTATGCAGCAGATAGTGTTTCTATTGGTTGATGAAAAAAGGAACCCTTGTTACCTTTGATTTTATGAACCACTGAGGCAGTGAAGTCTGAGTGGAGGTTACTGAGTCTCAGCACCAGATCCGGTGTGAAATCCTTGGTGTTTGCACTGTTCTGACAAAAATATGTCATCTGATCTTTCTTACTGAGTCTCGTTATCACAGATTTTACACAGAGCTATCGATGAATGTAGCCACAGGCCTGTAAACACTAGAAGACAGAATATTGCTTTAACACTGAATACATCACGTGGGCACAAGTCCTCCTGGTGCGATCACAATCAGTGTACACTCATAATTCTCCTGGCAGCTCAGGTTAACTCCATGCAGCATCATGTGTAAGGCGCACAGCAGCGAGTGTGGCCCTGTGGCTTCATTTATTTCTGCACTGGATCTATATCCCAAGTCAGAGGTGCCATCCATCATCACAGGCTCTCCCCCAAGCGCCTCCTCCAAGGTCAGGAGCATTGACGCTGTAGGCCGGCAGTCCTCTCTGGAACTCACATTCATACACACGCCAACATGAAGAACACGCATTGTGTTGCTCCTTTCTCTCTCATGTAAACTCCCTCTTTCATGTTGTGCCAGTCAGCTTTCTATTTTCTACACTCTTGCACACACTGACCATAGCTTAGCGACGATCACACCCCAGGTTTAGCCACGGGCCTTCCTGTGCTCAGTGGACCAGTGGATTTTTAATTAGCGCAGTGGTGAATCAACAAGGCTGCGCTCTGAGGAGAGACGTGTATGCCTTGGTTAAAATTCATCGTGGCCTCATGTCGACCCGGCCTCACACATCTCTCACACAATGCTCAGAAGCCAGGGGCGTTTCTAGCCTGGGTCGAGTTTAGGGATGCTATGAATCACGAAAAATTGGATGCGTACTGAGAGGAATTAATGTGGTTTTCGTGACGTGAAGGGATGCTATGCTACGCTAACTGGCCTGCCTGAGGGCTGTCTAAGATGATAATGTTGTTGTTCACCAGCCTCTGAGTGCAGATAGTGTGGAGTGACTCTGACACTGTGATTGAAATGATATGAGGGATTGCAAGCTATCAAGATCCGTCCTCAAGCAGTAGTCCTGGTCTGCATCAGCTGACATATTTTTACAGATGTGAATTTCTGTCTGTATCAATACCATACAATAAATAAAACAATAACAGAGTCTCCATCATGGCCACTTTTAACCTTCCCCTCCTATCACTCTTTCCCTCCTCATGCTGGGCTCTGCTGATCAATGCCTCTGTCATCCCTCATGGTGTGACACCAGTCAATAGCTTTGATTAGCGAGCAGCGAGCTGGACTCACACAGGGCCAGACTGCAGACGCTGTGTCTGCCGCTTTGATTTCACATGAGTGTGGTGAGCACATGTGTCCCTGTTTGTGCGAGTACGCTCGACAGAGGCAAAGAGAGACAGAGAGGCTGTGTAACAGAAAGAACCAAATGTTCTATTTATTCTTGCTTACCTCTGGGGCCAGGCCTGGTAAATCAATACAGAAGGGCTCTGGATGCTGTAACTGGCAGGTTTGATTTAGAGTGATGCTGTTTTGAATCAGGTACACATTCAGAAACGATTTCTCAGGTTGTTTTTCCCATACAACAATATGGTTAACCTTCAGAGACACACTGAAGGGCTGGAAAATCAAAGTCAGATTGATTTCACCCTCCCTGACCTGTGATTATCAGCCACTTTTTACATCCTTTTTAGAGAATGTCATAAAAACGTCTGTGTGCTGGTGTTCCCTCTGTTTACCTCCATATTTGTCTCGTGTCTCATCAGGCTATGTTTAGCTTGTGCATGGTGGAGAGTGAGGCTGACGAAGTGACACTGCAAGGAGTGACCAGTGTTGGACTGAAGCACGCGTTGGACTTCGCCTACACTGGACAGGTAGGTCCAAGAAATAACCACCAGCTGGAAAAGACGGGGAAAAAGAAGCGTTCACTGTTCCCTAAATCCCATCTGCTGGAAACCAAAGTTAAAATATATCTTAGTACGTCATGCCCTGTGAAGGCAGTTATTTAGAGCTATCATCATGGCAATACTATCAGTAACTGTGTGAAATGCTTGGTAAATGTGCACAAAGATTCAAAAATACCTCCACAGATCTGAAAATGTCTGAAAGATTTTCAAATGCATACTGAGAATATTTCTACAAGACCTAAAACTACACACAAGCTCACCACTGGGGTAAAACGTGTGACTATTGCTACATTTCTCATGTGTGAGATCCACATGTGCATAAAAAAAGACTTGTGTGCTGTGATGGTTTTAAGTCCAGACCCACAGGCACAGGTTTCCACATCCACTTTGCTCGCCCTGTTCCTCTGCAACTGTGGAGTTGTTATTTTGGCTGCTTAAATTTAGGTTCCTAAGCTCCGTCACTAACCTGACACGCCAGACGAACAGTTTCATATATCCGCCACGGAATTATTTCACAAGTACATCTGGGTAGCAGCTCTTCCGATTTGTTTTCCGAGGCAGGACTTTAAAAAAAAAAACTGCAGCTGGTGATTGGACGACCGTTCTGATTAACACACTCACCACGGACCAATCCACATCAAGCAACGGTATGACGTAGCTTATGTGAGCCGATACTTCTAAGAAACAATAGATTAACAACCACTGAATCACAAGAAACAGCTGTGAAAAAGGCGTTAGACGACAGCTTCCGTTTTTATAAATTGAACTTAAGAATCAAAGGAACGCTGACAACTATGAAAGTCTGCTGACGTCACGTCTGCTCCCACAGCTCCCGCCTCTCTTCCCTGATTGGGCCGGTTAGTATTTAGCCGGGTGAAATCGTTGGTCATTGGAGCCTGACAAGATGGACCTGCAGGAGTTCAGAAACTGAATCAGGCAGGTCCATCTGCTCTGCAAGGTTACTCCGTCACTGCACTGGCAACACAAAATGTATAAGTTTATCTTGTAGAAGGACAAGTGTAATTCTGCCCACAAGTACCAAGTATTGTGTTGTGTGAGCGAAGTGGTCAGTAAGTGTGTATTTTTAGGTCCTGTGGCAAAAACACTTGGACTTTAATGGTATTATCAACTAAGTATGCAGTCTCATATTGGTCTAAACATTTGTAGACCAGTGTACTCTAGAGGTGAGTATTGGCAAGAACCTCACGATATGATAAGATACGTATTGTAATACTCGGGTCACATTAACGATTATATTGCGATATTCTACACAGTTAACTACTCCATTCAAAAAACCTTTTTAATTTTATTGTGTTGAAAATAATGAAAGTCAGATGCAGCGTTTCATACAGACACTAATTTAAAAACATAAGGTGAGTCAAGTTTGTCATTTAAACCAGTGTTTCTCAACCCTGGTCCTTGGGTACCCCTGCCCTGCATGTTTTAGATGTTACCCCACTCCAGCACACCTGATTCAAATGAATGGCTCGTTATCAGGCTCCAGCAGAGCTTGATGACGAGCTGATCATTTGAATCAGGTGTGTTGGAGTCGGGAACATAAAAACTTGCAGGGCAGGGGTCCTCCAGGACCAGGGTTGGGTAACGCTGCATTAAACTAATGTTGCATAAGTTATTGATCGAAAGATGTAGTCAGTTGGTGAAACTGATAAATGTCACTTCGTATAACCAAAGTTACTCATAAAAATCAAATATTACGCAAAACATGACTATGATTATTATTTTATCAGTCTACTACAATTTAAAAAATTAAACTTGTAATGATTTTAAACTAACTGACCCAAGAACAGAGAGAAAACGTTGATGTTCACGGCATCAAAACCCACATCATCAAGTTTAGGAATAAAATACTTAAATACTTTAAATATTTGATACTTTACCATTGTATTTATTATCCAGTTTATGGGCAACATACAGCAGAAAATGTGAATTTTCAACAAAAATATCGACATAAAGAGTTAAAAATAGATATGTAATCACAGGTCAAAGTATGGTAATAAGGATGGGTACCTTTTTTCGCATTTGAAATGATACGGTACGGATGTCCGATACCAGGCAATTGATATTGTACTCAACAGTACCAATTTTCGGTACTTTTGTGCCTGTTTATGTGGGGATAGATATTAATTTGTTTGACAATAAAATCTCAAAGTTTTTCAATTCAACAAATTTATTCTCTAACGTATAACCTTGAAATGCTGTGTTCATGTCCAGCGTGGAAAATCGCCTACTATTCCCCTCCTTCAAAGTCAAATGGTAGCTAAACATGGTATTGTTTAGGTATATTATTGCATACAAGAACGACTGTAAAGTCAGCACTGTGAGAATCAAGCATCCAATTACTGCATTCACGCAATTTACAACCAACTGCTGCCACACCAAGTCAAACAGCCCCAGAGATGAAGTAATACGTGCTTCACAGTCCCATAATCTTGCAGGAGAATGTGTTTTATGACCATGGGAGCAATATTTTTCAATGTGTTATGGATAAATTCATTTTGGGTAATCAGAGTTACAGTATTTTGCTAATTAAGATGCTGATTTTAACACAGTAAGGTCCATTTATTGTGAGACCTTTTGGTTTATAAGAATGCATTAAAGTAAGTTAAACTGGCAGATTTATTTGCAGTCTGAATTTTATTCTGCAAGAAGTCTGCAGCAGTTAGGCTATCTGAGTGTCTTATTTTAGGAGAGCAGCACTCTGTGAAATATGACATAAATAGCAACACAAGGCAATGCTCACATGACAGATAAGTACTTTGGAAAACAGCACATGAAGAGTAGCTACATGTGTCCATGGCTGAACATGTCATAAAATGCATCCAAACATTGCATTTGCAGATTAACCTCAATTAATCTCAGCGGCAGGGTTTCTGTTATGGTCTCACAGGTTCTGTGTCAGATTCTCCCCCTCTTGGTTTTATGATATTGTAGGCATCCAGGTTGAAAATTAAGACAGCAGAGGTTGAGAGTTTGTGTATTAAAGCAGTAAGAAAGTCATAGGAGCTGACTCTCTGTCTTCTTCTCCTTCTATCAGCGTGAAAAGAGTGTGATCATTTCTAATACCCCCCCCTTGACCTTGTTAGTGGCAGCGGTGCTCAGACCAATAAGCGGCCCAGTGGCTTGCGCAATGTGCTGGGAGGCCGGGAACTTTGTAATTACTCCTGATTTTATTTCCGCGGTGGAAATGAGAAAAGAGAGAGTTGGTTAGGCAGCGTAAGTAGGTCAACAGCAGGCTCGCAAGCCGCTCTGCTTTGGTTGGCTCAGCTCCTGTCTGCTCAGAGGAGATGATAGCAGATGAGATGAGGGCAGGGTGCTTATCCCCAAACCGTAAATAATGACCTACTAAAAATGCTTCGGCCACAACTTATTGTTCAGCAGAGTGAGTGGTGAGACACGCAGGCACAAGACATGCTACGGCAGAGGGTCGGTCTGTAACCTCAGCCATGTTTATACGTACAGCAAAGGTCACAGTGGATTACTCAATCAGCTAAACCCCTTCTGGAGGTTCACCACACATATTTTTTTAGCCAACAAACATGACATTTTCCAGACTCCAGATTTGAATTTTGGAGCTCAGAGTGTGAAAATAGAGCCCACAGAGGTCAGATCCTGGTCAGACTTTGATTCTGTCCTCTCCTCCACGTAAAGGCTTTTCCATTTAACGTGGGTTTGCACAAGAGCTCACCATACTCCCACACTCAACCAGCCACACAGTTATAAAACTGACTTCTGCCGTGTGAAGTTGAAGTGTGCTTAGTGTAGTGGGCCTGAGCGTGGAGGAGAGCTGGACATGAAGAGCGCTCGCTGACAGTTATTGCAGTTATTATTTGTCGTTGCCTTTATTATTGCTGCTTCCTGTCAGGCCGCTGATTGAGCTTCAGAAAGGATTGTTTTGATCACTCGTTTGTATGCGCTAATCTTCTGAATAGGTGCACACACATCCTGAAAATGGAAGCAAACAGAAACATTCACCACTTTCAGTGCAATACACTGTTTCAATGGAGTACGATTGTGGTAATCCACAGATTATGCTGCCCAAGCTGTGCTGGAAACCAAACCCTGATCAATGGGAATGTGAAGATGCAGCCGATTTCAGAGAGAAAGGGAGGACAATTACAAAGCAGCAATGTGTGATGGGAATTTTTCAGTGTCTTCAGTCACAGGGAGGAAACAAGTTGGGTGATGACTACCAATGAACTGTTTACACAATTGCTACAGCAGTGAAATAATTAGAGTATTTATATGCAGCAGGGCGTGTGATTAAGAGCAAATGCTGACTGAGATGTTAGTTACACACACATACGCACACAAACACACACAGGAAGTACAGTGTTGGTGTTTGATTGTGTTCAAATGAAAAAACTGATGCTGAAAAAACAGCAGTAAACAAAGTTTACTAAATGTTATAACAGTACAAAAAAAGTGATCTAGGAAAGAACAGACTACTAGTTTATAAACTCAAATAGTGTGAATTGGAACTGTGCCCTAATGCAGTGGTCACCAACCTTTTTTGCGACATGGACCAGTTTAATGTCAGAGAATATTTTCACTGACCTCACAGGCTCTTTTATCCTGCCTATAGAAAGTAGAGATAGACCGATATGGATTATTTTGGGGCTGATACCGATACTGATTATTTGTAGGCAAGAAGGCCAATAACCGACTTTTGAAGCCTTTATTAATTTGCGGTCAAAGTGAAAATATTGGTGTCAAAATTTTTGAACAATACAAACTCCAACACCTAACTGCATTCAAATGCCTTCAAGCATATATTTAGTAAACAGCTCCCAAGCTTAGCAGCATGTTTATACAGTTAACAAAAATAGATAGCTAAACTTTTCTACAGTAAATAAAGTTTTCCAAAATTCCTATGTAACTGTAATAAAACTGGACAGAGTTGAGTTTGTGCTGCCTTTTACAGGCATGCAATGCAGTTGAATTCATTTTCTTTTTGGTTTTACATGACTGACTTTAAATGACCATCTAAGGCTTCCACAGTGTAGACAGGGAGAAATTTTGTGCAGAGACGCATCAGAGCCAAAACAGTACAGTTTTGAACTGGTTTCATATCGGCCATCAGAAAAAAAAAGGCTGTTGTCGATATGCCCCAAAATGCCAAATATCGGCCCGATAAGTGGCCCGGCCGATAATAGGTCTATCCCTAAAAGAAACTTTCCAAAGATGTTTGTTTTTTGTCCACTTTGCTAGCTTGGGGGTTTGGCATCAAGAATAAGGTCATTTTTCAAATTAAAACATCATTCAGAATCAAACAATAAATCAAACTGAAATAATTTAAGACTAGTACTTTTTATGTGTAGCCCAGTACCAATTGACCCACAGACGGGGGGTTGGGGGTTGGTCTGCTCTAATGTATCAACACTACACTTCATAACAGTTTATCTCAGGTGTAGGAAAGTCATTATAAAAATGAAATCTGTCAGAGGGCTGCAACAACAAAAACATGAACCTAATTCTGCTCAATATACAATTTTTCCCTTTCTCAAATGCAGTTATACGTAAGTTACTGCTGCTGGAAACCAGAAGAATATGATATTCTGGATACTCTGTAAATATGTAAAATAGTGGTGTAGGTCAAATAGGACATCACTCATATAGAAGTAATGAACAGTAAAAACGAAAACAGCCATGCATCAGTGTTTCATTTCATTTTTAGCTTGTTAGTCGCTACAAATTCTGAAAAACTGTATTACAACTTTATTTTTTTTTTAAATTAAAAAACAACAAAAAAAAATAACTTGAATGTTTTTTCACTTTTTTTTAACTCCTCGAGCAGAAAAATCTAGTCCGTCTGGGTTTTTAAACAAGCCCATTGAAATCTGGCTATATTAAATTTCTGAGGTGGCTATGAGAAGATGAGACAGCTGAGAGGTGACCATTAGTGGTAGAGGATCTGTAATCAGAGTTTATATGCGGTAAAGTTCGTCCATCCCCAAATAATGTGAATGCCACGCTTTTAAAAATAAAAGCTATACAGTTGTGTGTTGTGTGTGTGGCATAGTTTTTTGTCATTTATGTCCTAATTTAAGATGCACTAAGAGCCAGATGTGTGGCCGTAATTTGCCCAGGTCTGATCTGTCTGGTTCGTGCTTAGATATTAAAGTGTGGTTGAAATAGTTAACATACCAGCTTACAGCTCTTTGTCATCTGTACTGACTCAATGACCTTTAAAAACCTAGACATTAAAAAAATCTGTGGTCCTCATCACCAAGGATTACTGGCAAAGATATGGTCAACAGGATGGACGTAACCCAGATGATATTGATTGACTGTAACACATTGTGTTTAGTATGCATGGAAGGGTTAACATTTTCCATCATACAATCATTTAACATGGAATAAAACGTGCTTTAGCATTAAATAATATCCACACACTATCTTCCTCTGGATGAATGAAAGAATGCCAAATCACAACTAAAAGAAGAAAACCAATGCTACTTGCAAACTGCTGTGTAAATCAAGCTGAAGAAGAACAGACCCAGAACAAAAATAAAACCTGATCACCTTGTTTGTCTCCTCTGGACAGATCCTGCTGGAGCCAGCAGTGATCCAGGACGTCCTGTCTGCAGGAAGCCACCTTCAGCTGCTGGAGCTGCTCAGCCTCTGCTCCCACTACCTCATCCAGGTACACACACACACACACACACACACACACACACACACACACACACACACACACACACACACACACACACACACACACACACACACACACACACACACACACACACACACACATTTATCTTGTCACATTAAGAAGTACAGAAGGAAGTTCCTGTCTGTAGCAGTCCAGTGATTTTATCTGTGCAGATAATCACAGACATTTACAGCTTGAAGTGGAACAGCTTCCCACTGGGATAAGTTTCAATATTTATATCACAAGAAACATGTTGCTTTAGAGATTTTATTATGATGAATAGGATTTTTTTTTATTGTTGGATACTAATATTCATGTTTTTTTTCACAAGAGAGTTATTTTATCTGTCCCTCCAGGCAAACAAACTTGCTAAAATTACAAAAATAGAAAAGAAATCCTGAAAAGAGTGTCTAGGTTTCTTCTGAAACAGTTCTTTAGATAAACATAAACATTTCCTTGAGCAGGAAAAAAAGGCCATTTATAACTAAGTGCAGAAAAAAATTCTTTCCAATATGTGTTTATTAAAACTGAGGCTGTAGTCTGGAGATGATGATTAGCCTAGCTTAGCATAAAGACAGGTGAGAGGAGGAATCAGCTCGTTAGGTTTTATCTAAAGGTGACCACACTGACCTGGAAGCTGACTAACCATCATAACCTGAATAACCTATAAAGTATCTCAGATAGTATAATCTTTAACTATTAACTTTATGCTAAACTAACTGTCTTCTCCTGTAGCTTCATTGTAAGAAATCAAATATTATGTGGCATTATAAGATAGTACATTTTAACAAAGCAGGTGTTTCCTTTTAAAAACAGACTAGGGTTTTTCCTTCAGTTCAACATCCCTTTAGTTTGTTGCTAAAAGTTATATGTGAAACAAAATGTGCAGTTGTTATCATCAATATTAGTAAATCTATGCACTCTAACCTGCAGTTAACCTGTATTCTGTACAACACCAGGAGTCCTGGAGTCAGATTACAGCACATTCAGAAAGTATTCACAATGCTTCACTTTTCCCACTTTTGGTTATGTTACCATCTCATTACAAAATGGAATTAATTTATTTTTCCCTTAAAATTCTACACATTACACCCCAATATTGCACAGGTTTTTTTTTAATTTTGCAAATTTATTAAAAATATAAAACTAAGAAATCACATGTACATAAGTATTTACATCCTTTGTACTTTGTTGATGCACCTTTGGCAGCAGTTATTTTCTCAAGTTTTTTTTTTTTTTAATATGATGCCACAAGCTTGGCATACCTATCTTTGGGCAGTTTGGTCCATCCCTGTTTGCAGCACCTCTCAAACTCCATCAGGTTGGATGGGGAGCATTGGTGTAGAGCCGTTTTCAGATCTCTCCTGAGATTTTTGATCAGATTTAAGTCTGGGCTCTATCTGCGCCACTCAAGGACATTCACGGAGTCATCCTGAAGCCACTCCCCTGATATCTTGGCTGTTGATTTAGGGTTGTTGTCCTGCTGAAAGATGAACTGTCACCCTGGTCTGAAGTCCAAAGGTCTCTGGAGCAGGTTTTCATCCAAGATGTCACTGTACATCGCTGCATTCATCTTTCCCTCCATTGACAATCAGACCCAGTTCCTGCTGCTGAAAAACATCCCCACAGCATGGTGCTGACACCACCATGCTTCACTGTAGGGATGGTATGGTCCAGCTTTGGGGTGCCTGGTTTCCTCCAAACATGATGCCTGGCACTCATGTCAAAGAGTTCAATCTTTTTTCTCAGCGGGGCAGAGGATTTTCTTTCTCATAGTCTGAGAGTCCTTTTGGTAAACTCCAGGTGGGCTGCCACAAGCTTTTTACTGAGGAGTGGCTTCTGTCTGCCCACTCTAACATATAGGCCTGATTGGTGGATTGCTGCAGAGATGGTTGTTCTTCTGGAAAGTTCCCTTCCCTCCACAGAGGACCACTGGAGCTCTGATACAGTCACCATCAAGTTCTTGGTCTCCTCTCTGACTAAGACCCTTATCCCCACTCCTCGCTCCGTTTAGACAGAGTCCAGCTCTAGAAGAGTCCTTGTGGTTCTGATCTTCTTCCATTCACAGATGATGGAGTCCTCTTGGCTCAATGGGACCTTCAAAGCAGCAGAAACTTTTCTGGTCCCTTCCCTAGATTTGTGCCTGGAGACCATCCTGTCACTGATGTCTACAGACAGTTCTTTTGACTTCAGGCTTGGTTTGTGCTCTGACCTGAACAGTCACCTGGGGGACCTCATACAGATAGGTCTCTTTCCAAATAATGTCCAATCAACTGAATTTAACACAGGTGGACTCCTGTAAAGCTGTAGGAACATCTCATTAATGGTTGGTGGAAACAGGATGCACCTGAGATAGATTTTGAGCTTCATGACAAAGACTGTGAATACTTTTGCATATGTGATTTATTAGTTTTTGATTTTTAACAAATTTGCAAATTTAAAAAAAACAAAAACGTTTTTATGTCCTCATTATGGGGTGTTGTGTGTATTTTTTTTCCTTTTTGGAAAAAAATGAATGTATTCCACTTTGAAATGAGGCTGTTACATAACAAACCTTGGAAAAATCAAAGCGTTGTGAACACTTTCCAGATGCATTTTACATCCAGCCTTGCTCAAGAACACTGAAGGCATGTCCTGAGGTCCAGATGTCTGATAAAACCAGGCCACTGCTGCCTGTTTGAACTTATTTTTGGTTCAATCAAAGAAAGCATGAAGAATCTGTTTGATCAGAGCCAAAGTCACCCCACTGTCCTCTGGGTCTGCTTCCAAAAGCTGCTGCAGATGAAGACAAATCAGGTTAAGGCTGCTGCAGAGTAGACACACTCTGAGAAATTAAACTTCAATTGGTTTGTCCCACTGGAATAGATTTTTTTGGCTATCATCATTAGATTAATTTAGATTAATACAGATTTGAATCTTAGCATAAATATCAAAACATCTATGTCAAAATGTGTTAGCGTCAACATTTGCTCTGTGTGAACATCTTGTTTTGAGGAAATCTTTTTTGTGCTATTTTCTGATTATGTTCATATATTTGTGTCATTTTGAATCCCTCTGCAGTTAACCATCATTCTATGTAAGGATAATTTATACATTGTCATTACTGGTTGTAGTAGAGGTGGTAGTAGTGCTCTCAAATGCTTATCACATGTTTATCCAGGTCCCAACAGTGGAAACACAGCTCTTATCTGCCACCTGGTGGCTGTAAAACGTCTCTGTTGATCAGGGAAGATGAACCAACACCTTTTCAGCAGACTTCTGGATGAGTCTGCTGTATGTTCATTCATCTCTCTCCCTGCCACCATCTGTGCTTCCTGAACACGTCACGTAATTGGCGTGTGGTTAGCACGCACAGTGGATGTTAATGCCAGACCAATAACAACAGCACTGCAACAATCGATTTGAAATCAGATACATCATCTACCTATGATGGATGCTGATGTGCAGATTAAGTTAATAGAGTATTGAATAACTGATCGATAGTACTCTCTCAGTAACAGTGTTACAGTGAGTCCTTTCATCTGAATGAATCCAATGACACTGTGACTGGCACTTCACGTTTTTATTTATACCATTGTGACACAGATCTTTCATGATTACTGACGATCAAATTTTGAAAATTAAGAGCAAAGAATAATCTTCCTGCTTTAAGAGCACAGAGCTCTTAAATTTTGGTCTGAGCATGTGTGATATATTTCTGAGTACTCAACCAAATCAACACAGTTTGGAATACACTGGGTAAGATTTCCTGGTTCATGTGACAAATGCAGCATTAACTTCAGTTCATTATGGAATAAGGAGAATAAAGGTTAGGCATATCTGGGTTCAGGATTAAAACAGAATGCAGTGAATTGGTAATGAATTATTAATGGGGAAAATGTGAAGATAGCTACAAGTTATGTGTTCATTAAAGGAGCAGTGAGGAGTTTGAAAGTGATCTTGAAAAAGTCTTCCGTCTTGATAAATGCCTGATTGTAATCCACACTTTTAAATTAGATTGCCAGTGCCAATATATGTAGCTTCGAGCAAGACTGGATTAATTTGCGGGCAAGTCTCTATGACAACACCACGCTAGTTGACAAAGTTTAGTAGAGAGGAGAGAAAAAAACGCAAAGATCTGTGTTTTTCTCTGCTGAAAACAATGTCTGTGATTAAATTTGTAGTGATGGTGAACACTGGAGCCTAACTGAGACAGAAAAAGGACAGAAGAGCAGAAAAAAGCTAAACGGGAGAGCAGGGGCGTATTAAGTCGTTTGGGGGCCCAAGGCAAACCCAGTCAATGGGGCCCTCCATGTCCTTGTAACTCATCTTCCTCAGAGCTAGACTGGCCTTCCCTGAGTCCACTGTCTCTTTCCCAGAATTTCAGAGTAACAGTAACAAACAAGAAAGTATGAAGTGAAAAACATTACAATAGGTAAATATTGAAATAAATAATTTAGCAAAGAAAAAATATGTAAATATCAAGCACAACATAAAACTGGAAAAATAATCTACTGAAAGAGGTGATATTTACAGTAACCATACTTTGTGGTACTATTATTTTAAAGTTACTATATTTTTATTTGACCCCCTGTCCAGTGAGTTATGTATCCAAAAAAGAGATTTTGTACAATAATGTTCATCACCAACTCAAAAAGTTTGATTTTGAGAAAATTATCCTACTTCCTGGGCTAGATAAAGTCCTTTACATCTTAAAAGTCTTATATGTTTATCTCAGATCTCAGATCTCAGAGCAACATTGTTTTTATTTCCAACTTGGTTGAAAATAAGAAAAAAAAAGAAAGAAAAAAAGTGGTTTTTACCACTTTTTTCCTGAATCAAATTTTCAGATGTGTTGTAACATGGAATAGCCCACTGAATATGAAGGGAGGGTGAGTACCCAAAACCATCATTAAAGATTAAGCCTTTTGATGTATTTTGAAGCATGTGAAGTAAGATTTAGAAAAAGAAATGCTTTCAATTGAAGAGAACTTCATAAATCAGTTTTTAAGAGATGCTTTGGGGGCCCCTGGGAATCTTGGGGCCCCAGGCACCTGCCTGTGTTTGCCTAATTGTAGCTACGCCCCTGTGGGAGAGTGATTTAACACAGAGGTTGAACTGTTTGTGCTAATGTTGCTTCCAGCCCACAGTCAGCAGTTATTCTGCAGTGGTCTGTTCAAACTTGAGAGTCTATCAATAAAATGGAGAGTGAGGTTACGTTAGCTCTGATTGGTAGATGACTGGCAGGACATAACCAGGATTTGCTAACGTTACACGTTATGGACATGTCTTGGAGCACTGGGCAGCCAGCGCTATGTGTAGACGGCTACCACACTTCTGTACGAGTTTGCTTGTTGTCCATTGTTAGCCTAGGGATATGTCGTAGCACTGGGCTGCTGTTAGCGCTACATTTAGCCGGCTACTGACATACGATACAAACTTACGTTTGCTTGTTGTCACGTTTAAAAAAATAGGGCTTCGTAACTGTACTGATAAATATCTTACCTTGTCGCATTGTATCCGGTAAAAAGTTGACTTGAACAAAGAAATTTGTTCCAAATTGAACCAACACCTGATAAAACTCTGGACCAGGAAGGTGGCGATGCAGTCCAATCAAAACAGATCCTCCTCACAGCATCTTCAAACATGCCCTAAAGTGTTAACTGCCCCTTTTCTGCTGTGCAAGATTATGCTTTTAGTAATTTTTATTTTCTCATTACGTCTATAATTGGTTTTAAAAGCTCTTATATTTGATTTCTAAGATTAGATTTTCTTGTATTTTAAAGAGATTTCTATTTTAACTTATGACCTAAATACAAGCAATTATTTGAAGTAATAAAATGTTACTTCTCATCTGTACAATAACATAATAGCCAAAAAAAACAAAAACTTTTACTAGATTGTATATGCTTATTTCAAACTTTGGAAGATTCATTCATGAAAGTCTTTCAGATTGAGGAGGCTGGACTTACTGACGTGTGTGTATGTGTGTATTAGCTGTACTTAAAAACGACCAGAAGATGGCAGTCTTCTTCCACTGAGGAATCAGTTCCCCTCAGCTGTGATATTTTCTTTCTTCTTCATGTTTTCTCTCAGTCCTTCTCTAAATTTGGCTTCTGTGATGTTGTCATTGATCTAAGCACCTGAAGAAAACCAGCAGACCCAGTATGAGATCTTTGTGTGGCTTTAAAACATAAAGGTTGGTAGTCTAGTAGGTACCAGCAACTTAACTAGATGAGGACAAAACAGAAATCTGTGGGTAAACGTTTGGCATTAGGTAAACCTTTAAAAACATTTGAAGACTTCCTAAGTGGGATGTCATATTTTGCTAAATGACAGCACAGAGAAAAACACCAGTTGTCAGTATTTGCTTTCATCCATGTGTCTCTGTATTCACCCTGCAGGAGCTGAGCAGCCTGAACTACCTGGAGCTGTACCGCGTGGCCGACCTGTTTCACCTCCCAGCCCTGGAGGAGGCCGTGGTGGGCTTCCTGGTGGAGCATCTGTCTGAACTGAGCCAGAGCCGGCAGGACGAGGCCCTGCAGCTGCCCTACCGCCTCCTCAGGGAGGTGCTGAAGAGCGACCGCCTCACCTCCCTGAGCGAGGAGGAGATATGGAAGGTACTAGGAGTATACCTTTACATACATATGTGTGTGAAGAATCAGTGCAGTATAATAGAGTTAGTTTGATGTAATGATTATATTTAGATGAACAGGGAGTAAGTAGCAGTCATGTCAGCTCGCAGATGCAAACAAATTCAACACACACTTAACATGAATACTGTTCATACTGTGTATCCAATACAGTATTTTTACATAAATGTTCATACATGTGATGGATGTGTGTGATGTGTGTCTGTCCATGCATCCATGTGAAAGTGTGTGTTAAAGTGAGGGCTCTGTGTAGTGAAGCAGCAGTGCGGGGAGGGGACTCACTGTTTTGACTGTTCATTTGCACCAATCAGACCCCCCTCCCCCACGATCTCTCTCCCCCTCTGTCTTTCTCCCCTTCTCTTCTCTGATTAGGCCCACCGCGGCTCCATCAGGGCCCCAATCCCCCAGCTGTCATTCGGCCGCCCGTCTGATTGAAAACAATCAGGCCTCTGATGGCACAATTACCCTGACCCTTTAGCCAGCCGCCGCCGCCATAATCAGCCTCTGATTAGGCTGCTTTGGGCTCCTTCACTTCGCCCAGAAGGTTAATTTGGGCATCAGACGGAAGCGAACGGCAAGCGGGGGCTGTCGTCCGAAAGGGTGGAGGGGTGTGCACGCCAATACCGAACTGATATAGCTTGCCCGTCAATCATTGTCACTCAGAGTATTCTTAGAGTCTCTCACGCTCTGGAAATCACATTTTCTCTGGCTTTGTTTTTTTTCCCCGCTCCTCTTTCATGCCATTTTTCCTTTTTTTTTTCTTCCTCTGCCTTTCTGGAGCTCCCTCCCCTCACCTCTCTTTCGCTATCTTTTTCCCTCAACCTCTCTTTCTCTTTCCTTGGTTTACACACACACACACACACACTTGCACTTTCTGTGTGGAGGGGAGGGAGGGAGAAGGAGTTGATTTATTCTGTGCCCTGAGGAAGTTGTGTGATGCAGCGTGACCTTCACAGTCAGCTGCCGTAGTGCACATGCTCACACACACACACTCAGAGACACACACACACTGTCACTTCAGAGCAATGAGGGGGAAAGGGGAGGGGTAAGCGATAGAGAAAGGCTGGTGGAGACAGGAGAGTGGCACAGATACCACGAGAAGACAATCCTGGCTTGAATGTTTGTTGCATATTCACAGCTACAGAATGGGCTGATGGGAAAATACAGGAAAAGCTGCTTGGATCACTTTGATTTTAACATGTATAGATCAGTGTCTGCTTTTTGATTTAACACCATGACTTTTGACTCACCTGCGCTAAGTTTTCTAAAAAGCGACAGACTAGTCTCCGCTGACCCAGAGGTTGTTCTGACTTCTCCTTTTCCTCTCAGATTACATTATAAAAACACTTTGCTTTCCTGATATCAGCGATTTCCAGTCATCTCGCCCACATTAACACCTCGTCGCAGCGAAATAACCTTCCACTGCTCTCAAGTACAATTAAATCCTTTTTCTGCAACCCAGTCTGCCTGCGTGGAACAAAAGGAGGGAGCCTGTGGATATTTACAGTCTGTGTATTGAATGCTGCTGATTAATAAGTACTTGTGTGTCTGTTGACAAGAATGGATGAAGTGCTGGCTTGCTTTAGCATTGCAACAATAGCCTCTAGGTGTCTGTAAAACAATTATGATTAGAGGTCTTTTTTTTTCTTAGATCAGAAGAGTAAAGTGGAAATGCCAGAAACACTGAAGACAATCTGACATCTGTTTTCTCTAACTTTCACTTTCTTTCCTTATGCTCTGATACTCATTCCTCTGCTCATAATGTTTCCCTCTACATTTTTAAAGAGTTTATGAAAGTATTTAGGGTGAAAAGGTGTCTGAATTTTGTTTGAAAAGGTAAAATAACATATTTCTGTGACTGTATGTAACACTTCGAGATACTATGAGTTACTAAACCATGACTGATGACTTACTTCTTTGAATCCATGCTAACAACAGTTGTTTGTAGCAGGGACAGCCCTTAGTGCAGTCAGATGTTAGCCAAGCAGCTAACTAGTTGAGTTAACTTGTAGATTACTTGGCCTCCTCCTCAGGCAGGGATCAAATCAAGAGTCTAATCCATGAGTGTCCAAAATGTTTTCAGAGAGCCACATCTGATTGTGAGAAAATGCCCAAAGATCAGCAGCTCTCAGTGATTTCTGTAAAATTCAGTCACTTAGACTGTTTTCCAAACCACCTACTACACTAGCAGTGCCGACTATTTTGGCTGAAATTCAGTCTGGAGTAGGTAGTATGCGAAAACTTGCAAAATCTGCAGTATGCCAAAAATACCTCAAATGGAAAGTTGTCAGGATGCATTCTTTCAGTGCATGCTCAGATATGACGCAAGACACAACTAGAGACATTCCTCAATTTGTTTACGTTTGTTTGCGCATGCCCCATTGACTATTCTGTTTGATTATAGTGGTGCCAGTAGACCAGAAATTGGAATATTCCTTTCCATGTATACTATTGTTTTCAGAAAAGTCATTCAGAAAGATTACATTCGGAAAGACAAAAAACTCCTCATGTAACCGTGGCTATTGTTTGTCTATGCGGATGGCAGGTTTTGGTGAATTTCCGCCACCTACTGGAATGAGTTGGCATTATAATTACAACAGAATGTACAGAGCTTTAGCTTTATACAAGTAGCCTATGCACAGTCCAAATGTAGTTTAGTGAGGTGTTACTAGATAGACTTTGGTTTCATTTGTTCTCTTGATAATGTAAGTTAGGCTCTTTGATCTATGATCAGTGTTTGGGAGGAACAACTAAGGGTCAAGGGCTAGCATAAAAACACAAAGTGTAAAGGTAATGAGGTTTTTTAATAGAGGGAAAACATTTAACTGTTTTATTTTTGTGTCTCTCTGCTTCCAGTTGGTGGTTTTGTGGCTGGAACACGACTGTCGCTACCAGTACACTGAGGACCTCCTCCAACACGTCCGCTACGGCCTGATGGACGTCACCACTCTGCATCACCTCGCCCATAACCACCCTCTGGTTCAGTCCAGCCCAACGACCGCAGCACTTGTCGAGGAAGCCCTGGACTACCATCACGCCACCTTCTCACAGCCCCTTCGCCAGTCAGCACGCACAAGGCCTCGTTTCCAGTCCCTCACCCTTTACATAGCAGGGGGGAGGAAGAGGGAGGTCAGCAGAGTCCGAGAGCTGCGGTACTTCAACCCGGCTGCACAGGATCATGTACGAGTCGGGGGCGGGTCCAACTGGAGCGAGCTGGCTCCCATGCCCACCGGGCGCAGCCACCACTGTGTGGCTGTGATGGGTAACTTCCTGTTTGTTGTGGGTGGGGAGGTGGAGCATGCCACTGGGAGGACGTGTGCAGTAAGGACCGCTTGTCGATACGACCCCAGGGGAAACTGTTGGACTGAGATAGCCCCCATGAAGGCCTGCAGAGAACACTTTGTGCTGGGCGCTCTGGGTCAGTACCTGTACGCTGTTGGAGGAAGGAACGAGCTGAGGCAAGTGCTACCGTCTGTGGAGCGCTACTGTCCCAAAAGGAACAAATGGATGTTTGTCCAGCCTTTCGACCGCTCGCTGTCCTGTCATGCTGGCTGTGTGGCAGACAACCTGCTCTGGGTCTCAGGTACTCAGATAAGAAAAAAGAAGGCACTCTCACGTGTTTTACTCCAACTGCTTCACTGCTTCATGCACATTTAAACAAAAAGTTAAATTCATGTTTTTTCTTTTTCTCACAGGCGGCGTGACAAACACGGCTCAGTACCAGAATCGACTGATGGTGTATGACCCAGAACAGGTAACTGGAACACACAGGAGAGCATGTCAGTTACTTTTAGGACATAGTGATAAATGTTAACTTGTGTGACACCCTACCGTTTTTGCAACCATTACTCATCACACTCACACACTGATTCTTACACTGATTCTCACACTGATTCACACTCTGACGGTAAAGGTTGCTCTTGTAGGAGATCATCAGTATTAACTCATTCCATTCATATGCATTCACACACCTCGGACCACATCACTGTGAGTAATTTGGGACTCAAGGACACCTCTGCATTTGATAGCAGGACCTGATCCACTTTACCAGTTTCTCACAGCTGCTCCTGGGAGAACCAGACACTGTTTGACTGCCAAGGTCCGCTGATATAAAGAGTTTGTCTCTGTGTTTTGGTCCAATAATAGCTCCTTCTTTTATTATAACGATAAGTCTGAAGGTTGCACATGCTGAGGAGGCATTTGCAGGATGTTCTTGGTAGGAGATGTGTAGATTGCATGTGCTATGGTCAAAGGGAATAAACCAGAGGATTTGTGTTTGAGTGTATGACGTGTGCAAAATCAGCTTGAGAGGCCTTCTGAGTGTTTCAATCAGAGAGGGAAGAAAGACCAAGGTTTACACTTTGCAGCCTTTTTGACCTTTTATCACAAATGTAGTCTTATTCATTTTCACTGTTTTGGTTTTAGAGCTCAAAAACAACTTTATGATGGACTAATGGTGGTCTCATAAAGTTAAATCAGAAGAATCAGGAAAGTTTTTAGACTTTTAAAAACATGAAATAAACATAGTTCAATAGATACCCTGCATTGACAGATATACAAGCATGCAACCAGCCTAAATAAAGTGTTGATGCCACCTAAGCACCTGATTTTTGTCCTGACAGGATGGAAACTGAAAAGGAAAGGAAATCCAGTGAACCTGCATCCTGTAAATTTCTGCTACCTCAGCAGTAAGAGGTTAGAATATTGCAGATAGTTGTGAGTTTTTTTGTGAGCTATCATCTCTGGGCTACAAGTGTAAACTTCTAGTCTGATGTTCACACATTGCACATTGGGAGCAACTCTGGCGTTCAGTGCATTAATCAACAAAATATACACTTTAAAATAACGACATATACCGTGAAATATAAAGTAAGCACCTCATGCGCCGTTTCCCCTCCTACGTTTCACTTAGACAAAGAACTTGCAGGCTCCTTTGGTAATTGAAATGACCAAGATTTTCTGCCATGCTGGTTTGTTTACATCCCAGAATTCCTTGTGCTCAAACCAAAGTCGTAAATTGCCTGGAACAATTTCAGGTTGGAACTCGGAGATTTCAACTGGGAAACATACGAGTTACGGGTTGCCTCGAACGCAGCATCAAATACACAACAAGCCAAAAAAAAAAAAAACTGTTTTCAAAGCAGAAGTTACCCTATTTACAGTCTGGTTCAAAAAACGTCTCCTGTCTGAATCATTTATTTTACTGTCAACACACACTGTACATGGGGTGAACTTTTTTGTAACAAGGCCATTCAGAGGTTATTAAGAGCAGGAGCTCACCCAATCAGAGGCACAGCTCAGGTCATGTGACTGACAGGCGGCCTATAGCTGTACAATATGACTGCGATCGCCGTTTTGCTTCAAAATTTCATTTCAGAAAGAAACGGGTGATGTTGGGGAGTCTATGCCCATTAATTATACAGTCTATTTATGGTGATGTTAAAATGGACTGTTCCTATCTTCCAGTCTGAAAAGACTAGAGAAATACTTTGACCCTGCTAATCTCACAGGTTGCTCCAATAAGGGACTGTCACTATGAGCTCACATCATTCACACACGGTTGACCAACAGCTGGAGACATTTAGTGATCTTGTCCTTGTCGAGCCCAAGGACACTCCGGGGTGTGACTGCAGGAGCTGGGATCGAATCCCTCTCTGATTTAGAAAATGATCAACTCTACCTCTGAGCCACAGCCACCTCACCTTCTCCTGCTTTCCTTCTCTTAACTTACGAATGTTTGAAAGATTTCTCTTTATACGAGTCTTTAAAGACAGAGGGCATCTGATGTGCTCACAATTTAACTTTAATGAGCTTTATGTCTGAAGAGTGGTTTTGAGTTACGTAAATCAACATTGAAACTACATTTCAGCTAATAAAGTGACTGCATATATGGATTTTTGTAAGAACAGTTTGAGTTATTGGAGCCTTTTTGAGCAAAAAAAAAAAGCTCTTAAAGAGAATCAATGTAACAATGACAGTTTTTTTTTAGGAAATTAACGCTGACATTATGTTCCCTATGATGGATTACACAACAGGCGGATGTTGAGAGTCTGCTAATTGATTTTCAGACCATATGGAAAGTAATAGAAACCCCTGATGATGTGAATTTTAGAAAAACTGCATAAAAGATAAAAATAAAAAGCTAACTTTAGGATGTAAACAGCAGGAAATGAACCAATGTGTGATTATTTTAGTGATCGTCAATATTTGAAAAACAGTTATAATGACTCTTTAAAGCAGCAGAGATAACAAGTGTGTGTATACAAATAAAGTTATACATTAGTTAATTTAATCATTATTTATTTGCAGTCTCTGAGACATCACAGATGCAGACAAAATAATATTTGTTTATCTGTAATCACACACACACACACCAGCACAGAGAGCTGGCTGTAGTAAATGTAATAAACTGCTGTTGCTGTTTGTGTTTGTATATGAGCCAGCTGTTAAAGAGGCCTGAGTGTATATATGGAGGTATGCAGTGGGTATATGTGTAGGGTGCATATCCATATGGGTCTGTGTTTGTACACGTCGGTGTGTGAGTGAGGGGACGGAAGAAGAGAGTGAAGGAAGGGAGGGAGAGGCTCTCATTTGTATTCACCATGAATCTACATTCACCTGCCAGAGCAACAGCAACCCCCCACCCACTCTACCCTCAACAGATGGCCACCCGTCAGCTCCCAGCAGACACACACACACACACACACACACACACACACACATGCACACTCTCATTCTCTTCCTCAATCAAACACACACACACACACACCCACACTAAATAAGCATCGACACACTTAGTGAAATGAGCAGGGATCCTCGGTGTAAAATGGAGTGGCTGAAACATATGATTAGAAACAGGGAGGGAAGTCATTAGTACAAACCAGAGCTCCAGTGTCACGTTATTTATCTAGCACTGAGCATACATCAATTACCCATGCATGGATATGCTTAAATATTAATCTTCTTATTCATCCTTCTTCCATTCCCACCCTCTCTGTTTTCCCTCCCTCTCTCCCTCTCTACACAACATCTCACCTTCTTCTCATCTCCATCGCATCATTTTCTGCCTCCTCTCTTCCCTCCATCTGCTTTCCTCCTAATTCATCCTCCACCACCTCCACCTCCGTCTCAGGACCAGTGGCTGGCCCGCAGTCCCATGTTGCAGAGACGAGTTTACCACGTCATGGCTGCAGTGAGGAGGCAGCTCTACGTGCTGGGCGGGAACGACCTGGACTACAACAACGACCGCATCCTGGTGCGACACATCGACTCCTACAACATGGACCAGGACCAGTGGATGCGCTGCTCCTTCAGCCTCCTCACGGGTGGGCAAAGTAAAGGAAACACATGTGATCATACTTTTACACAGTCATACAAAGGATCAGAGATGTCAGAAGTACCCACATTCCTTACTCAAGAAGAACTAACAAAACCTATGTTAAAAAAACAACTTGTAAGAGTACTGATCCAAATATCTACTCAATTAAAAGTAAAACGTTTAGGTTCTGAAATGTACTCAAAAGTACTTTTAAAGGT
Organism: Halichoeres trimaculatus; assembly: GCF_033239565.1. NCBI lineage: Eukaryota > Metazoa > Chordata > Actinopteri > Labriformes > Labridae > Halichoeres > Halichoeres trimaculatus. Next base: position 8,648,543 of record NW_027437190.1, read on the forward strand.
AAAAAGTATTCCTATTCTAGATTCACTGGCTGCAAAACTATTAAACACAGGATGATTTATATGAAATCTACTTAAGCAATGTTATTGTTTTAACAACACTACCTTCCTAATATCATAATTTACTTCACTATATAGCTCTTTAGGCATTGGTATTGTACACTTTGAATAGAATAGAATTTTATTTGTCATTGCAACAAGTACAACAAAATTGCAAAAGCCCTTCAGTCAGTGCAAAACAGTGTGAGGTGCAAACATAAGTGACCTAAAGTAAAATTATGTTTGTTGTTTGTTATGTATGTTTGTGTATGTTGTTGTGTATGTGTATGTGTATGTGTATGTTGTTGTGTATGTGTATGTGTATGTGTATGTATATATATATATATATATATATATATATATATATATATATATATATATATATATATATATATATATATATATATATATATATATATATATATATATATATATATATATATGCACGAGGAGAGGAATGACATTGTACAAAAAAAAAAATGTTGCAAAATGGTTGCCATGTTCAGGTGCATTGATGACATGAGGCAACTGTTGACGACAATGAGGTAGTGATTAGTGAGGTAGTGACTTAATCAATTAAAATTTATTTGTAAAGCACTTTTCATGTGCAACAGTGGCAACACAAGTTGCTTGAAAAAAAGAAAAGAAAAGAAAAGAAAAAATAATGATAATAATTATAAGTGACCTGATAACCCCCCATAAACACACACACACATCAGTGTACAACCCTCCACCAACCCACACCAGTTGTGCACAAGGTGAACACAATTTACTGTGCAGATGACCTGGGGAACTGTGGAAACGCTATCCTTAATGAGGAAATACTAAAGGTAAAGTAAAATGTTAAACTCACAATACGAAATTAAAACAACCAAATTGAAAGACACAAATAAGATAAAAAAAAATATTTAAAGAATAAAACTGTAAAAGAGGAAATGATGTAAACCTAAAACTTTATGATACAAAATTAAAAAGCTGAAAGAAGCAGTGCAGTAAATAAGAAGATAATTAAGTTAAAACAGATAAAATGATAAATATGTATTGAACTAAAAGATTAAGATTATACACTTTTAAGAAGGAGAAGATCCAAGCTTATATAGATAAATAGATAAATAAGTAAATGTAAAACACATCACACTTCTGAACATTGAATATTGGACCAGGATCAGCTTCTAAACTATGGTGTCACAAATCATGCTAATAGGCCCAACTCTCCATCAACCTTTTTTAATCGCATTTTTTTTAAATAGCACATCAGGCAACGATTGTTTCTCACTGTACAGGTGTTGTGTTATTGTGAGTGAAATACCCAGGGACTACAGATGAAAATAACTAAGCTCCTCTAGTTTTCATGCACCAAACACACACACAAACACAGACAGCAGTGTCTCCTCTATAGGCTTAGGCTTTATTTATAAAGTAAGAAGCCTTTTTGGGAAATGTAAGGAATAGAAAGTATGGATATTTATGTTGAAAATGTAACTGTGTAAAAGTAAAGAATAGTCAGAGAAATTAATATTTTTTAAAGGTACCTACTTGAAAAATCTGCTAAAGTACAGTAACAAAGTAAATATTCACTGTTATTTGTACTTCTTGACTTGCCATCTCTGCACGGGATGATTTACCAGTTGATCATGAGCTACAGAAATATCTTGATCTGCACTCTGGATATGGAGTTTTTTTGAAGGAAAAGTAACTTATCTTAGCACAAAGACCCAAAAGTTTGAAGTGTTTTGATCGTTTCACAGAATAGACAGAATATAACATTAAATTAAAATACGATGTCTATAGCTGGGTAACTACTCATGCTGCCAGTCCACTCTCTTTTAAATTTGTTCAAATCACACCTACACAGACCTGATGAAGCAGGTTTTTCCTTTCAAATGCCAGATTTGATGTAACAAATATAATCACGAGTATTTAATATGACTGATGATTTCAAACCACGTTTCAGAGGCGTCAGGTAAATTAATTCAAACATCATTCATCTTTAATTCATGGGATCAGGTTGAGTAAAGTTCTCAGCTTTGTCCTCCTCTCATTCAGTAAAATAATTTCACTGAATATCTCTCTGCTGGAGGTGAGTAGGCGTTGGGATGATGTACGGTGAAAACATATACATATCAGCTACAGGCTGCACATGCTGTACGTCCTCCAGCCTGGTGGAGGTAGGATGAAGTTCCTCCTCCACCAACCTGGAGCCAGAGGAGAGAGGATCTTTGGTGAACAAGCTCTGAGCTGTTTTCATCTCCTAGGCTTTACTGGAAGCTGTACATTGAAAAGTTCAGGTGACCTTACTTTTCCTCTCCTCTTCCCATGACTTTCCTCTTTTGTTCTAGCATCTTCCCCGTCTGTTGTATCAGTAAAAGTTTATGACAAAGTCACAGGAAAGAGAACCCAGGCTCAATCTCAGCTCTCCATTCTCTCCCGCCCTTCCCCAATCTTTCCCCATTTATCTCCCTCTCTGTCTCTGGGGGACGGGGAGTCATATCGACAGCGTGCCCTCTCCCTGGCTCAGTGAAACATTGTGTCGATTCTGTCCTCCCCAGGTCAAAACGAGTCTGGAGTCGCCGTCCATGATGACAGGATCTACGTGGTTGGAGGATACTCCATTTGGACCAATGAGCCTCTGGCCTGCATTCAGGTGACGTTCTTTAAGATGTGTTATGTTTAGCATCATTACAGCTGTGACATGTCAAGATTATTACGCAGAGTAGTGTTAATTAGGCGCCTATTTTTGCATAAAATGAGATGGACTAACAGCACAAAGCAACTGAGCTGAGTGTGACATTTACAGCCTGTGTGTTTAACTCTTGTTCTTCCCACCACCATTTTTACTTAGATGGTAGAGACAGGCTATTTGAATTTTGTTAGCCACTAATCATTTTGTTTTTTTTCATCTCTCTTTCTCCGTTAGCCTGATTTCTAAACAAAGAATTTTTACAACTCTCACTTTTTATCATATACCCATGATTTAAGTCATCTTTTTAAGTTAGAGAGAGGGTATCCCGCTTTCCTTTATTGAAAACATAGATATAAAGTAAGAATACTGAACAGTCAGACTAATTATGTGCAGATGTTCAAACCTCTACATTTTCATATGTTGTAGAAATCCCTGAATCTGTCTGAAAACTGATCAAAATGTTCTGTTCTAAAAAAATGCAGGAGGTTTTATCAAGAGCTTCACCAGATTTGCTGAAATGATGGGATCATCACACCAGGATCTCTTAAATGATTAATGAAAAGGCCTCTAGAGGGCTGGCCAATCAGAAGGAAGGAGGTCTGTGGAGCAGGGTGCCTTAAAGAGACAGCAGCTAAAATAAAGTGTTTCAGATAGAGGCTGAAATAAGGGTTTTCTAAAACACCAGTAAGAGAAAAATAGGGATTTAGTACCAGAAGGACAGAATAAATACATAAAAAGCCTGATAACCCCTCTTTAATGTTTGTGTAAAAATGGAAAAGACATTTAAACCTTTAGGAAATATAACCAATTTCCCTTCAGTTTTGAAAGACTTCCCCAGAAAAAAAATTATTATAAATGATAAAGACACAACATAAAAAGGAAAAGAAAACCAGAATGTGGTCATTATTGGAGACAGCGTGATAACTTAAAGGCTTTCAAAGTGAAAAATTCAAGAAGTATGTATTTTTCTAATATTTTTGCATAGGAAGTATTTTTTTTCAGTCTCTACATATTCATGTAAAATTATGAAGCCAAAGCTGCTTATGGCTATGCTTAGTTGATATAACATGTAATCTCTCTTTAATGTGGACTGCACATTTTGGAATAAGTGTGCAGTGAAAATAAGTTTAAAATAAAGTAAATAGTAAAATTATGTAATAATAGAAAAATTATATAATTTCATATAAATAATAAATGTATAATTAATAAATACAAAGATACAAAAAAAAAAGAAAAGTTAAATATAGTATAGAATAAAGTATACTCTATTCTATTCTGTGTTGGAATCAGTGTCCAGTGGCTGTATTTTATTGAAATTATGTAACGTGTATTTGTACAAACTAAAGTTGGGATGTAATAGACCTCAAGTGGACTCAGGTTAACCCTTCAGCCACATGTCCACGCTCTTCATATATATATAAATATATATGTTAATACACAGAGTAACAAAGGCATTCATTTCAATACAGTGTCTGTTTCATTGTGTGTGTGCTTTTATCAAAAGCTCAAGCTTTGTAACTAACACCAGTGTTTGCATGTTGATGTGATGATGTATAATGGTTACTGTGGTATTTAACTTGTTTTAGCATTTTAGCATGGAAACATTTGCTTCTTTGCAAAATGCTCCAGAATAAAGTCACTGGAGTAATAGTGTTTGACGTTATTTTAGGCTGGAGTAGACTGGTGAATCAACAAACCAGATTTCTGATTCTTCAAACTGATGTGACTGAACGTATGAGAGGAACCAAGCTTTCATCACTGTTTTTTCCACAGGTGCTGGATCTGAGCACTGAGGGGAAGGAGGAGGTTTTCTATGGGCCAACACTGCCATTCGCCTCCAATGGAATAGCAACATGTTTCCTCCCTGCTCCATACTTCACCTGCCCAAACCTCCAGACTCTACAAATACCCCATCACAGGATAGGTGCTGTTTAACCATGAACACTGAGCCAGACAGTGGAGGGGAATCAGCTCCACCCTGGACCGTCACCCAGACTGACAAAAATGTACCTGATCATAGTCCTCTGTCGGGAGCCTGCAATCTCTGTTACACAAATGCGCTGGGATTTCTTTGAGACCCAAATGTAATAAGAAATGCTATCCTAATCTTTGAAAGCCATGCTTTCCTGCAAGCTTCTGGGAGACTGAAGAACAAGTAGATGTTTCTTAATACTGCATATCTGTTGTATTTCCCAGAGGATGGACGCACCGTTTATGGTGTCCAGTGAACACGCAGCAAACAAATCCTCAAGAACGGGATATAAAAACGACCAAATGATGACGTGGTGAGCAGACATGACGCTTGGTTGATTAAGAGTTGAAGAAACTGTCTTTGTGTGGGGCTGAAGGAGCTGAAATCCCTGCTGAACATTTTTCTACCAAAGCTCTTTAACCGCGCTATAATCAGCCTGAAAAATAGGTACGCCATATTTTTAAAGATATAGAAAACGAGGCCTGTTGTGTCGTTGGTCTGCATGTGCTTTGAAATTACAAACTGGTCTATGAAGCACCAGGAGCCTGAGGCCAAAGCTCACCAGTGCGATTTAAATAAGGTCAGAAATATTACTTGATTCCCCCTCATCAGCGGTGACTCTCTGCTATGTGTGTGTGTGAGTGTGTGAGTGAGTGTGTTACCTGTGTGAGATTTTTATTACGCTCAGGACCTCAGACTGTTTATGTGCAATATGAATGTCTGGTCACTGTCATCATTCAGAAGAGATCCGCTGAGTGGAGTTAAAATAATATTAAAATAGAACAGTTTGACCTGAGGAAAGAAAAAGTGATCCCTGAACTTCACCGTCTGCTCAAAACATCACCTCTGTACGGAAAGATTTTCAAAATAAAAGCGCTACATCAATGAGTCTGAGGGTCAGTTTTTTATATGAGCTCTGCTACAAACAGGATAATTAACTGAACAGGTAACTAAGATAAATCTCCTGTCTTTGAGCAGCTCTGGTAGTGGAGCAATGAGCAGCAGAAACCTGTTCACGAGCAGGGATACACTGCAGTTTGATGAGACTGAAAAATGACTAGCAATGACAGAAAATGGGACTTGGTGATTGTGGGAGACAGGAGTGAGACTTCATGTGATTAGGTGCAAACTAAAGCCGGATTGCTGGAGATTGCTGTGACTTGGAAAGGGGAGAGGGAGAAACAGAACAAACAGTACTCCTCTCCTGCACTATTTCTCTCGATGCGACCAAACTCTTTGGGCTCACCCACGACTGTCATCAAATCTGTAATTTAGAGTGCCAGCTGAGAGGAGACAGATCCAGCACCTGACGGCATAAGCACAGATAGTCACTTCATGCTCACAGTCCTGAGAGACAGAAAAAAGAAAGGAGTGCTGTGAGCATTTCTACATATAAAGTCACATTTTATTTCACTGACAGTGGATCTGCAGAGATGTTTTTTTACTACCTGTACATTACATACAATCTGTGATTTTAAATAAAGAGAGGAGCATAAGAGGCCAACAGATGTAGCATCTTCTGAAAATGTGCTTTTGACTCATGATGCCTTTAGAGCAAACTCCACACTAAAACACTAAGTTGACTTCATAGGAGCAGAGTGAAACCCTTCTCTTAAGCACAAGTAAAGAAATTTGGCAACATGAAGAAGGTATTTCTGAGTAACAAGCCCTTTTTGGAGGTTTTATACTCTCAGTCCACCTCCAGACTGGTCATCTCTGCCTGCCCACACTCCCCGAGAAGGCCCAGCAACTTCCTATAGGCGCTCCTGGTACACAGAGAAATAAAAAAAGGGATAAGTTAGTACACATACGCACACACTCTTCAGCTACAATGTATCTTCAGTTCACTACGCAACACCTGTTCATTGTCTAGACAACTTAAAAATAGTTTAAGGTGATGAAAACTGTCTCCGTGGCTTTGGGGATGTGGTTCATGTGTTGGCTCACCTCAGGGCGGCGTTCCTGCCCAGCCCTCTCTTGTGCTCAGTGTTTCTCAGACTTTGAGACAGGTCGGGGATGAGAGCCTGGACAACACAGGGATCCAAAACAGCCACCGTCTCAAGGACGCTGTAGACCTGCCGGTCGTAGACTCCTTCATTCTCTGCCACGAATGACCTACGAGCAGGGGAAGAAGACAAACAGAGAACAAGTTTAATGCAACATTAAAACAATGACGCAGCTTTAATTCAGGAGCAGATATAAATGGCTAAACATCGTTGAATACCTTAAACCAGTGATCAGCTGCTCACACGGGCCAGTTGTATGTGCAACAGCACAACGCTCCACAACAATCTGTAAGGCGTCTGTGCTCGTCCTCCGCACTGGAAAAAAAGACGTTAAGTGACATTTATGAACACAAACTTGATCGTTAACATTTGTTTTGAAGCATTTCAACTGTAGACAGAAGATTTATATTCACAAACAACCACTTAGACTGAACTGATAGGATTCTGTCATCAAGGTCATTGCAACAGTGACTTTGTCTCATTGTTAAATTCCTATTTGAATAAATAAAAACACAAAAATGAACGTGACACCTTCCATTAAATTCATTCAAAGTCTACAAAACAAAAATCTTTCATAAATGTCTTTAGTCCTGGGGCTCATCCAACAAACTGACTGCTCAGCAGAATTTAATCTCTGAAGGGTGGTTGTAGTTTCTGTGTGACTTGCCTCAAAGGAGATGAAAATAGTAAGTTTTTGAAGAGATGGTTCAATCAGACTTTGTTTTTAAATTATTTTTCATACATGATGGCGTGATAAAGTGCTGTACATAAGTACAATAAGAAAATAATAAATGTAATACAGCGAGCACAGAAATGTAAAACCCAGAGTAACTTTTGGTTGTCAATATGCTCAGGAGATTATTTTAGACACTGACACAAACTTATTTTCCTTTTAAAGTATATAAATATATTTATAATATATTACTCTGCTGTGTTTGGCTAAATAAACAAGAGGCTCTCAGCTTACTACAACAAATGAAAATATAATTATAATAAGAAAAACTCATTTAAACTTTAAATTTAGTAATTTAAAATTAACTCAAAGTCTTCACCAAACACACAAACTTTAATAAACCACAGATTGTTTTTTATATTGTTTTTCAGTCTCTCAAGTGTCCTCAAACTATCTGTAACCAACTGCCCAGGCCTCGCTCTGTCTGTCACCAAACAAAAACCCTTCAGTTCCCTGAAGAAGGAAGAAAGTTTTCTAAATGCAGGAAGTGGGTTGATCACAAACTGGTGTACCAGAAAAGACAGAAAAGGTAAAAATCTCACCCCCATCTCACAGGCCATATACAAGATTAAAAAAAAAAAAACAGTGCTGACAAACTGAGGAAATGCTCTTGGAAGATCTCAAATACAGTAGAGTAAGAAATTAAAAATCAAGGTAAGAAACAAAATCCATCAAAATGAAAAAAAAAGATAATAAAATCAGAAAAAATTGAAGCAGCAAAATAGAATATGATGCTACAACCCAGTTTGATGAGAGGATATTAAAGGGCTAATGACAGAATAAATAAATTAAAAGATAAACCATTAGTCAAAATAATCAAAAGATAAAAAAAACATTTAAATTAAAAATAAACAGGAAAAAATAAGAAACATGAATCTATAACAAACTGAACTGACTTCAGAAAAGATTAAAATTTCAGCTTGTTGAGTATATGGATAAGAAGAATCATCTTTACCATTTTAAAAAATAATGTAATAACAGTACAGTAAAAGCAGCCTGGTCAGATTAGTATCGCTCAAGTCTAAGAGGATAAATGGACGTCAACATTTCCTGTTCCACAGAATCAGAGATACTGATGTGATTCCTGAAGCCAGAGCCATCACTGCATCAGATTATTCACTAAGTGCTGGTTTCTTAGTAGCTCACATTTGGAACATTTCCTGGACGGGATCATTAGCAGCTTCAGAGGAACATTATCTGCTGCTGATTTTCAGCTCCGGCAGTGAGCTGACTTTAACACGTGATCCACTCATCACGCTCAGAGAACTTTAAGTTATTTAGATAATTTAAGGCTCTCTTTCTCATCGTTCAGCCTGTTTCCTCTCCTGAGTGACTGTCAGCGACTGAACCAGGATGTTCAGAGACATTCAGAACCACATCAGGGTAAAAAAAAAAAAAAAAAGTTTAATCAGCAGTTGTATAGTACTCAGATGAAGCTTGGAAAATCTGCGCTGGAGCTTACCCTGTGGCTCATTGACGAGCATCACACAGCGCAGCAGAGCAGGGAGGGGCACCGTGAGGAGGACCGGGTCTGAGTCACTGTTTCTTCTCAGAAGCTCCAGGAGGAACATCAGGACTGATGCCAGCCGAGGCGGGGGGGCATGACCTTTAAACTGCAGGAAGCTTTCACTGTAAAAAACAGATGAGGAAACAATTTTTGACTGTTAGGAATATTCTAATTATTTCTGGGAGTCTTGTTTTTGTGTGATTAAAATTTAGAGAAAATAAAACAGGATCCACAGTGAGCTGCATCCCTGGCTCTGAAGTTTTCTTCTGTTTCACTTTTAAACTTTGAATCACCGTTGGTATGCTGATGAGCTGGAAAAGGGTCACATCCAAACACACTCTGGATCTGAAAGTAACGTCAGAGCCAAGCTGCTGGAGGCCATGACAGGAATACAAGATCTGAGCTGCAGAGACCTACCACAGCACCTCCAGTACTGTCCTCCTCAGAGACACTCCCTGGCTGGTCGGGTTGGCCTCACAGGCGCTCAGGAGCACCGGGTGGTTGGCGATGATGCCCAACGAAGGCGAGGCAGGAAGGAAATGGTCCAGATATCTGCGGGTAACGGAGTGGAGCTGCTGCTTCAGGTAGGCGCCCTGAGACTGAGACACACTGGAGGCGACTGACAGACCCTAACAGGAGAAGATAAAGGTGTGTGTGTGTGTGTTAGGATGGAAGCTTCTAGAAACATCTGGGCAGATTATAAACAAAAGAACAACAGGGGTTGGGGTTCTAGGTTTCTGTCATAAAGTCAAAGAGTTTTAGGATTTCCCTGAACATGATCATGATCCGGTGAGCTGTATGTTTGTCCTAACCTGTAGATACAGAGGCAGACTGTCCCTGAGTGCTTTGTCCTGCTGTGTGAGGTTGTGGGGGAGCAGCAGTCCATCTACAATTCGAAAAAGCAGCTGCTGAGCTTTGGATGTGACCAGCAGGGGGCTCCAGTGCTTCACTATGCAACCTGAATCAAACGGTACAAAAACAGACACAACCAGAAAGAGACACAGCACTGTTAAGGTTCCTATCTTTAACTTACAGTTTAACATGTGTGAGGTTTACAGGCTGTGTACCCACCTACAGCCCAGTAGGCCAGCTGCAGCCCCTCCTGGTTCTTGCTGACCAAAGAGGGCTTAATGTGCTTCATGATGTCACCGATATAGTCCAGAGCTTTGGTCACCATGGCTGAACGCTCTGACAGAACGGTTAGCCCACCGTAGACAACTCCTACAGCCTGGAGGAAGGCGACACAAGACGTTTACAGTGCTCAGATTAACACAGACACGGACATTGAAGCTGAGAAGTGATACAAAGATGGTTTACAAAACACACTTCACATAAGATATGGTGAATTTGACACAAATATGATGGTAACTGTAGGTTTTATACACTTGAGAAAACAGGTGACTTTGTATCTACGCATATTCAACTGAACATAGCAGCTGTTAGTATTTAAGTTAATTAGAGTAACTCCAAAATGTCAGTCTGAAAAAGTGCTGAATTTACCTTTACTGACACCTTCAGAGCAAAAAAAATACTTAAAGTGATAGCACTGACTAAAACATGCCTCACAAACTCAGGAATCATTTAGTTACATATTTTATCCATAAGTGTAAAAATATAAACAAAACAGGGATTGAATTTTATATAAAACAATGCAAACAGAAAATGTTTGATCTGTTTCAATATTTCTTTCTCACCACATGAGACGAAGCAAGGATAAAGATGTTTCAGAGGCAGATTCATTTAGGAAAGTAATGTGCACATAGTTAGTCTCATTTCCCACAGATCAGCTAAATGAGGTACTGAAGATTTCTTTTTTCGTTTGTTTTTGGATGATTTGGGTTTTTCCTATCAGTGTTTTCTTACAGCACAGCATCACTTGCCTCCTTTGCTGTTCTGGGGTTTACGAGCTGAAAAGTTAGTGGACCCTGGGTTTAGAGGCCTGCAGCATGTTTGGCAGCTGTGTGTGTGTCTTACCTTGATGAACCTCTCCAGGACTGAAGTGGGCTCCAGCCTGGTGGCTGTGGGCTGCAGACCCGCTCTCTGCAGAAGACCGTCCACTTCAGGAAGCCTCAACACCAGACGAGTCAGTTCACACAGCTGTTCCTCCAAAGTCTGACCTGGAAACATCAGCCAGTGGTAAATTATTACTGGTACTGCTGCTTTTACACTACATGTCCCTTACACTTCACATTCACACTCTGAGGGCGAAGGCCGGTTAAATTCAGGTCCAACTGTTTTATCTATTTTATGTATTATTATTTTTATAATTATTATTTTATCTCGAGAGGAGGAGTGTATAGTCATTCAACTGTACCAGAGTAGGCTAATTGCTAATTTCCTTCTGTCATCCCTGAGCAGGAGACTTAAAAACTAACAGCTGTACAACAACACTCAACCACTATACAACTTTGTCACAGTTTTACTATCAGAACAATATTCAGTAAACCCTATCATATGCATTCACACACCACTGGAAAAGTCACCTCTTGGGCTCAGCCTCATGTCAAAGAGCACTGGACTGTGGGAGCTGGAATTGAACCATAAACCTTTGGTTGAGAAATGACCGGCTCTATACCGCAAAAAAATGAAATCTGAGCAAGTGTTTAAGTCTTAATTTTACAAAAACAAAGTCTTATTCGACTTAATATACAAGACTAGAAAAAATCTCTTTTCACGATACAAAGAAAAATCAGTAAATCTGCAAAAATTGCTTCAGAAAATTTGCTGGTTCTAGTTCTTGAAATAAGAATAATTTCTCACAACAAGAATCTAAAAAACTAAACTAAAAACATTCAGGTGTCATTTTCACCTTTTAATATCCTCAATCAAGGCATTTTTACAGACTTGTCAGGTGAATGCAGCCCATTTCAAGTCCCAACCATCCCAGCTAAATAGAAATGTATCAAAAATGAATTTGTCTCTTTTTATATAAAGTTATGAAAAACACACAAAAATCATCAGAATAACGATGTAAACTTTTTGAAGTTACTTTAGTTTAATGTGTATTTAAGCTGGGGAAAGTCTCTGAAATTGTTGGTGGTTTGAAATGTTTATGTTTTATTTTTTTCCTCTCTCTGATTGGACCCAAACAGAAAAAAACTCCTGTTTCTTTTTAAAACTCTGCACTGTTTAGCTCCCAAACAAACATAAAAACTTAAGCTTGTTATCATGGTGTTACCTGTTTTGCTGTTGGAGCCGTCTTGGTTTTTGTGGAGGTGCTGCTGTATGACACAGCGGAGCCAGGCCCTCACTGAAAGGCTCTGTGCAGATGCAGACTCGCTGCTTAGAGAGGCCAGGAGCTCACTGAGGAAGACAGACACAGACAGATTTAAAGAATAAAACATGAGCAGTCATCAGACACAAGATGAGGAAAACAATGATTCCAGTGCAGTGAGTCAGTGACGGCTTCGGTTTGAGTTTTTCACAAAAATGTACTCATTTAACTCTACTGTTATATTAGAAGTCACATTTATCAAAAACATTTATCATTTTTGGAAGAGACAAACTAGATTTAAACGATGAGTCATGTAAGTTGGATTGAGGATCATCTCTCTGTCTTTGGTGAGTGGTTTTCAACATGTCTGCTTTGAATCATGACTGCACTTGATGAGTTACACATTAGAGGGTTAAACATTATGACTGATAGCTTGGCAGGGTTAGTGTTAGGTTTATAAAACATACAAGGACTTAACTGGATTTATACTCAGATTTTGCGCTTAAATATTAGCTCTAACTGTCTGAAGAGGACCTCTGAGGGTGAAAGAGTGAATCCACTTTTAAAGACACAACATTTTGTATTCAGCTAAGAGGGATGACTGCATGATCTTCATCAAAAGCTTTTCAAATAACACCAAGGACAAACCCAGTCTCATTTTTCTCTCAGTGACTAGATGTTCTACCAACAGAGTTTACTCTAAAGAAGTTTTCATAAGGTGATGACCACACGTCTACATTCCCGGCCTCACAGAAGTCTTCCTTCAAAGACCCTTTCTAAGAGCAGCAAAGTAACAGAGTAAAGTCTCAGCTGGACCTGTTCTGAAGGAGATGTGCCAGGTAGCGAGTCACCAGGAGCGGGTTCACCATGTCATCCCAGCCAAAGCACTGCATGATGCAGTGGACTGGGTTGGGCTGCAGGTCCTGAGGAGCAGAGCCGGGCAGATCGAAGGCCAAGAGGGTGAAGCCTGAGGAAAACATTTTTGCTGCTTGAATTAACCACAAACATGTACAAACAAATGACCTTATTTATTGTCAAGACTGAACTAGTGTTGCTTACTATTGTGAATCTTTAAATCCACAAATTATTCTGCCCTCCTCAGCAAAAAGTGTTACCTGTTGTCTCCTTACATCTGACATCATGGAAAACACTCGAAAAATGTAAAACTAAGAAAGCGTTTTCGTAACAAATGTCTAACAGACTAAATTTAAGCCAAAAAATAACAGAAAAGTCCAGAAAAGTGTCTCATTTTAAGATCTTTACAACTTAAAATAAGGCCTGAATTCCTTGGCAGGTGTTACTCTGGGGCTGGTTCCTTGGACAGATGTTTGTTTTTTTCTACTTATTACCGGCGACATAAGTCTGATTTTGGCTTTTAGTATCTTAAATTAAAACATTTCTGCCTCATATTTAGTCATTTGTGACTAAAAACGAGACTCAAAACTCAAAGCTTAGAAAATGTTTCTGACATATCCTTAGTAACAAAGCTCTAAAATACTAAATTGAAGCTTAAAAATATACCAGATAAGTCCAAACAAGTGTCTTATTTCATGATCTTTAAAGCTTAAAATGAGGTCTGAATTATTTTTAATTAACATTAAAAAAACATCTGGAATATAAAAAATATCTGTTAGATTTCTTGGCAGGTGTTACTCTGGGGCTGATTTCTCGGAGATGCTTTTTTTCTACTTATTACAGGCAACTTAAGTCTGATTTTGTCTTTTAGTATCTTAAAAAAATTATTTCTGCCTTATATTTAGTCATGTGTAACTAAAAACAAGACTCAAAACTCAAAACTAAGAAAGCGTTTCTGTCTTTTAATAAGTGACAAATGTCTGAACGACAAACTTTAAGCTAAAAATAGTGAAAAAATTCCAAAAATGGCTTATTTCAAGATGTTTAAAACTTAAATTAAGGCATGAAGTATTTGTAATAAGCATAAAAAAAAATCTAAAATACCATTTAGATTTTTTGGCAGGTGTTATTCTGGGGATTATTTCTTGGACAGATGTTTTTTTCTGCTCATAACAGGCAACTTGAGTCTGATTTCAGCTTGTAGTATCTTAAATTAAGACATTCCTGCCTCATATTTAGTAATAAGTGACTAAAAACAAGACACAAACACTTTTTCAGTTTTGAGTTTTTGCTGCAGGAAAGTAGTCCCAGTCACTTTGGTTGAACCCTCATCCAGACCTCCACCCAGTCCCAGTCCCAGACCCCTCCTTCCCTCAGTGCCTCTTTCCTCTTCTTTGTGGGCGTCACTGACCTGCAGCAGCATCTGCCAGCTGTGCTGGAGGGGTCTGAGAAAGGCGTAGGCTGCGCAGGAAAGGTAAGAAGTGAGCCCATAGTTTTGCTGCTACCGCTAGGTGGCGCTCTTTCACCACACTGGTGTTAGGGGGAGCCCAAGTCAAGGTGGATGCTGAGTGGACACCGCGCTGATGGACTCGTCTGAAAGGACACAAACACACAAAAAAGCTGATAAACAAATCTATTGATGCAAAATCCAAACACGGGCCTCCCTCCCTCTGTTGTACAACAACTCTGCTCCCTGCCTCCTCAAATCCTTTTGCTCCCCTGTTTGACTCTTTCACTTCTTCTTCTTCATGTGTTTTTCCTCTCCTCTCCCTCGGGGGATTACTGGGCGCGGCGGTGCGCTGCAGTGAGGAGAAAGCAGGGTGGAGGTGGGGAAGGAGTGAGGATATTATAGGCATAAAGTGGAGCCTAATGCTGATCCCCTGTACACAGACTATACTTTGGCTCTTCTGGCTCATCCATGGCCCTGGCCCCAGCCGCTACAGCAGCCCCACAGTGGCTGGCATTAGCCCAGATAAGCAGCTGAAGGAGCTGTAATCTCATTTAGACTGGAGATGATCCTCCTGTCCCCCTCATTCCTGCCTGCATGGAGGGGTGTGTGTGGGGAACGGAGGTTGAGGTGTGCTGAAGAAGGAGGAGAGGAAAAAAGGAGCTACAAGCCCCCCTCTCCTCCATCCTATCTTAAACTCTGCACTCTAGCCTGCTGCTGTGGTACACACATACATGCACACACCTCAGCGGTGCCTTCCCTTCCAGCAAGGTTGCATCTAATCCGGAGAGAGCTGAGACAATCGATTAGAGTCTGAATTCATTAGCCTCGTTACTACTGCGGAATGGGCCTTTCACACCCATCAACCCTTATTGTACAAGACATCGTCAGAGACCCCACTTAATCCTCCTCACTGCGGTTTCTTACAATGTGTACACACAAACACACACTCAGGCGCTCACACACACACTCTTAGGGACTGTGTTTAACCCTCTCTGCAGCTGCAGAAATGAAATAAAACACACACACAGGCTTCCACTTTTTGTCACATTGTCCACGTTCCTCTTTGAAAACTGTTTCCAAATGTGCCATAAGTTTTCAGCAGGTGTCCTTGAGTTTGAAAAACGGTTCAACATCCAGAAAAGGTCTCACAAAAGCAGAGTTAGGAGGGTTTTTTTACACCAAGGTTGCTGGGATTACTTATTTGTTCTGAAAAACAGACCCAGTGTGGCGCAGCGATGCCAGCTCACCTCATCAAGCGGTGACACTCCCACCAACCCACAGCAGAGGGTCATGGGAAGGAATAAAACAGCAGAATTATGCCGGGCACTGGCTTTTTGCCTCAGCACCATGGCGATGGCTATCAAGAGTGAACGTTGGGACCCTCCGCTGCCTCGGCCACTGGCAGAGTAATTCTCTTAATGTGTGCAGATTCCACACAGCTCTCAGTAGACATAATGATGCACAGGCTAAATTTACCAGGCTACATAATTGCCCATTAATTGTGTCACAGGAAAAGCATTAATCACAAAGAGATACCGAGAATTGCCAGGCCGAAGAATTATGTTTAATTTGGTAAGACGGATTCGAAAGAGAGAGTATGGGACTTTTTTATTTGGCTAAGTGGGTCAGTGTGGTCCGGGGTGGAACAGAGAGGGAGCTTTGGGAGGCTCTGCTCTCGCTGTGTCCTTTGGCCATTTATGTGCAAATGTGCGCCCTCTAACCCTGACATGTGAGATGGAAGTATGAGAATCAGCAGAGACATCATGTTACAGGTTTAGGAGAACACTTACGTTCAGTGTTTCACTTTTTGTGTGTGGGCAGGTGTGCAGGGTGAAGAGCTGAATGTAAACTATGGAGTGTTAAAGCATTCAAACACCTACATGAACCAGAGACAGAGAGGGATCAGATCGCTTAACTCTACAATGTCCTCACTCTAAGGTTCAGTTTTAGCCAGAAAAACTGTGGTAAGACAAAAAGAAATAAAGATACAGAGGCTGCACGGTGATGGCTCACAACAGGAAGGCCAGTGGTTCGATGATCGTGGAGTTTAGACTTTCTCCCAGTACCTCATCAGGTTGATAGATCGCTCCAAATTACCCATAGGTGTGAGTGTGTGTGTGTGTTTCAACATGTTTTCCCTGTGATAGGCTGGAGACCTAGTTGAGCTCCGCCTCTCAGCCAATGACAGCTGAGCATTTTGATCCTTAAGAATGGTGGATAAACTAACTCTCAGCACTTAATTGTGGTTAATTCCAGGAACATTTGCAGACAAGCACATTACAGAGCTCCAAACTGGACACTGGGACTGTTGGGTTACAAGGGATGGGTCACTGCTGAATATTTTTCAGAATGCAGTTTCTTTTGTAGATCTTGTAAAGGTGTACACGTGTTTAAATCAATAAAACATTTCTAGGGGAAAAAGAAGCTATTGGATGGATAAAGCAACGGCTGGTACCAAAAAGGGTCATCATCATAAGACACTATGACATGTTCTTTAGCTGGCTTCAAATTCTTGCTTCAATTTGCACATCTTATTTCAAGTTTAAGTTATAACCTCAGGTTCAGATCCTGGGATTGTTCACTTGATCAATTTGAGCAGCTTTTGCTCAAAAGTCAAAATTGTGTATCAATGAGGTGTGAATAAGTGAATGTAGTGGGTAGTGTGAAAGGACTTTGAGGGGGGGCAAAAAGACTAGAAAGTGTAGGATCAGAATGTTGCAGGTTATTACGAATTCTTTTTATAAATTTGCAGGGATGTAAAATGTTTGTCTCTTAATACAAAGACCACTAACTGGGTTGGTTTGTTGCACTGGTTGAACTTTCTCTCTTTTGGTTCCACATTCAATCCTAAGTAAAAGGAAAATGTCCAATCACCACCACTACATCTACTTACTCTGGCGCTTGTGGGGGATTTTACAGTTTCATCCCTTGAACGTTCTTTATTTTCAGTTCATCAGACTTATTCATGTTTTTAATCTATTTTTAGCATACTAGTATTTCCTAACACATTTTATATGTTTTTATTCATTCTAACTATCTATAACCTTATTTCTATTTTGATTCTTTAACTTTTGAGCTTTTTCACCGGGTGTGCATTAGTGTCCACTCTAAAATCTTTTTTTTTTCTGTTTGGCCATTATTTCATTTGCATTTTTGTTTTGTTTTTTAATCACTGTAGAGTACTTTGAGCTATATTATATGTAGGTCAAAAGTGATTCATAGTAAAAGTTGACAAACAGGTCTCAACACTGCAAAGGTGATAAACTTCATCTCCCAGGTGTGGCGTCTATCATTTCTGTGATGTGTGAATATGTCCAATAGTAAGAAAAAACACAATAATTTTACTCTTTTGTTGAAGTTTTGTTCTAAATATGGGTTAAATATCAGCAATAAACTTAATAAATATCTGAATGATTGTTCTGAAGGATCACTGAAACTTTCATCAGTTTCATCATATCTAAAGTAAGAGTTAACTTCTCCACATTAACTACTGTTTCCACATAAAAAGCAGGAAACTCAATTCTGAGAAATTGGAAATCAGTTGCTCCCTTTTGTTAAAATTTGGCTAAATGACATGCTTTATTACTTATTTTTAGAGGAGATTCAAAACACTCTGTCAGTTTACAACCAGAGTTCCTGAAGATCTGGGGAGCCTTCAGTGAACACATGAAGAAGGAAAATGGACAAAATGTTGATGAACCAGCTGTATGTACTTTCATGCTGTTCTGTAATTCCAACATTGTTTGAAAAGTGTTGTTGTTCATTCTGAACATCCTGACTCTTTTAGTCCTTACATGAGGCCTTTCCTGCCTGGGATCAGTGTTATGGACTCACACAGACACACAAACCTTCAATCCAATCTTGGTGTTCAAGTACTGTACTGTCAACACGTTCACATATTGTTTTCTTTGTTTGTTTTTGTCTGGACTGGTGTGGACTCTGTCTCTGTCACATCGTAATGCATATGGTAGTGTGTGTGTCGTTATTTGATTGTCCGCCCTTCTTCTATTTGTATTCTTAAATAACCAAAAATCATAAATGAAATGTATATACATATACACAAATTCACAATGATGAGCGATGAACTGCAAAAACTAACCTGTCCATCACATATGCTTTGCAACCTCATATGACTGAATTTTAAAAAAGTTTAGATCCTCGTCTGGTCATTTTTGAGGACAACAAGCACACTGGTAGCTGACTGTCACCTGCTGTCCTGCCTCTGCTTCCTCTGCTTCCTCACATAAACAGCCTCTGTTTCAGCTCTGGATCTCTGACCTTCACTTTGGGTTGATGGTGAAACGTAAACCCGTGTCCCTCATCTGAACCCGTCCCGACACCCCGGTCACTGAAGTCTCTCAACGCGTCTGCAGCCCTGCCGCTGTCCCCTTGACAACAGAAGGGTCCCAGAGGGTCCCATGAGCCTGTAACTCTACCATCACCTGGTGAGGGTGACTAGAGGGCCACCAGGTCCACTGAGACTGAGAGAGGCTTCAATGAAACATAGACTCTGATTCTTGCTGACAGGACAATCCTCCTTTTGTCAGTATGAAGAGTAAGTGGACTCTGTGATGGACTGAGAGGAGCAGGGGATCACTCTCCTCTGCTGAAGCCACTGATCAGATCTTAATAAAAGCTCAGCTTGGCCTTTGCCAGAAAACATTTGTCTGAATATGTCCTGTCTCTGAGGGCGAGGAGCTAACAGAGAGAGAAAGTCAGAGATAACTGGGAGCTGCAGAGTGTTTACAGCAGCTGTCTCACCTGAGCTGGGCCAGGACGGTCTGCAGAAAGCCCAGAGCAGAATTCAGCTCTGACAGACGGCAGGCCGGTAACAACCAATCAAAGCCTTCGTTCAGCAGCTTTTCTTCTGATAGGCTGAGATTGGTGCTTGTCTCAAAGACTTCAGCGACACCCTCAAGGTAGGAGCCCAGGGGCCCCCAGAGGGCGAGTCTGCGAGACACCTCCGTGGTCTTATTGTAGAACTCCTTGGCTGTCTCATTGAAGGAGGAGGCCAACCAGCTGGCCTGAGCACCCACATCCAGACCTCGCTCCTAAACAGGAAGATAATAAAGATGATCAGATGATTCAAGGTAGAAACACAAACTCTACATCTCTGGATGGTTTTTAGATGATCAAACCTGGAACAACAGCAGCAGTGATAGCTGTCCTCTCCAGACCAGGGTGCGATGTCCTGTGGGACAGTTAGAGGGAAGGAAACCCAGCAGCTCAGAGGCTCTGCTGGCAACATCCTCCAGCTCCACCTGCCGCGCCACCACCAGAAACAGCAGCAGGAAGTTCATGAGGCCACTCTCTGACAGGTCCTGCATCTTTTTCGAGGAGAACTTGGAGTAAATC
Source organism: Halichoeres trimaculatus (assembly GCF_033239565.1). Lineage (NCBI taxonomy): Eukaryota > Metazoa > Chordata > Actinopteri > Labriformes > Labridae > Halichoeres > Halichoeres trimaculatus. The sequence goes on from NW_027437190.1 coordinate 8,668,354, forward strand.
CTGAAAAACAAAACAAAAAAATGTGATTCAATAATTGATTCATTCATTCATACACTTTTCAACCACAGGAACTTTTCTCTGGAGCCCTGTCTAAGTGATGGTACTTTCCAGATGTCCAAGAACTTTTGGGGGCGGGGCCTGCAAGCTGAATGTTACTGGTGGAGCAGCCACAGTGTTTTTATTTCCTCCAGCTGTAATTGACCCAGTTTAATAACTCCAAATCAATGGTCTTCTTTAAACCTGATAGTGTGAATGGGTCCCTGTCAACTCTTGGTGTTCCAGTTTAAAAAGTGTCCCTGTAAACTGGAGACCTTCAGCTAAAGTGAACAGAAGAAGTCCTTGAGAACGCATTCCAGTTTATTTCTATACATGCGTCATAAAATCGTCATCTGGTAAGTATTTGATGACCTAAAACCATTTGAGAAGGATGCATCCTGCTGTAAGTCATCGATCAACAGGCTCACTTTTCAAGCTAAAACCTGGGTCAATCTCTGCTGTCTTCACGCTTAAATCGGCAGAGTGCTCCTGTAGATCACTGGACAGCGCTGTTTTGGGCTTTTCGAAAGGTCTTAGACCTGGGACAGCTTTGCCATTAGGACTTATCTCATTTAGAGTGTCAACAAATCTTTCTGCAGTGGAATAAAGCACGATCAAAACCAGCACAGGCTGAATATCCTCCATGCTAACAGGCGGTCAAAAGGTAGACAAACAATGTGCCACAGGTATCATTTTATTTCTGGGGATGTTTAAGTTCCGCAGACGCAAGAAAAGTTAGCAGAGTCCCTTTCTACTTAAAGAGATGTCTAAAGACTAATCTGTTCAGTGAACACTTAGGCCTCTAATCTGACCTTTCTCCTCGTTGTCCTCAGGGGTAGGAAACATCAGAAGGTCTCAGACCCAGCTCTTAGTAAATACTTAGCATTGAACATTAAATGTTGTTAAATGCTGAACGATATTATTGACGTTGTATTATGACTGTGGTTAGTTGTAGCCAAGGATGGAGTCAGGATGTCAGTTCTGGGTGGGCCCGACAAATTTTGGTGGCCCTTAAGTTGCAAAAGTTTGTAGATCATTAATTCAATTAATAAAAATGACTGACAATATACCAATGTTACTATGTGTGGTTTTAAAGTGGATTTGGGTGCTGTTTTCACCTTTAATTTGAATTTTTTCATTACAAGCTTTAAAAGCAAAGACATAAACCATGGTTAAATAAAATGAATAAAAATCTACAGTTTTCCCCAAACAATGTACTGATCCCGCCCACATGAAGATGAATGTTTCATAACTTTTTCCCCCCAGCAGGCTAAAAAACATGGCTTATTTTACAAAGACAGAAAATCTAATGTTGAAAAAACAAACATTAAGTGACAAAATTTTACCATGTTCCTTTTAAACCGATTTAAAAATATATAAATTACAAGAAAAGTTTAGGGTGGGCCTGGGACCCTTGGACCCACCCATGACACCGCCCCTGGTTGTAGCTACATTATCTTAAAGAAAAAAAAAAGAGCACTTCTGCAGGCACTAGATGGCAGCACCTGCGGCCAATCAAACTTGAAGCACTTAGTCACACTTTTTAAGGTTTCTCCTTCAGTCTTGCTTGTGTTTGGACAAAAGCATCTACGTCAGCTAAAACCTTCTGGTTGAAAACGTGAGAAACTGGACAACAAGTGCTGCCATAACAAACAAAAGAGGGAGAGGTAAAGTGACCGACAAATATGCAAACAAAGAACAAGATTATGCACAATGCAAACATAAAGTATTCAGAAAAGAAGGTAACACTTATTGATTTAGAGACGATCCAAGGTAAATTTTGAGTTTCAGTAATTTGAGATATTATGAGATTAATGTTCAGAAACAAAAAGAGAAAATGTTGTGAATAGGATAAGTAACAGCTCCCAACTGAAGGAAAATATATAAAATAATAATGATGACAATAAAAAGTGTGAAGGGGACAAAAAGCATCATTATGTTGAAGATAGGAGTTAAATATGTGAGTAAAAGAGATATTGATTTGTGTTATATGACTCTAAATGCTGACTATACACCTCCTACCTTTATCACCCTCTCAACTCCAGGGGAGAGGATGTGAGTGTAAGCGTGTTTGTGTTTTTTTGTGTGTGCATGTGTGTGTGTGTGTGTGTGAGAGGGAGAGAATAGGCGAGAGAGGGAGTAAGCAGGATCTAACAGCGTGCTGGGTGAGAGAACCACCCAGCACGCTGTTAGATCCTGCGGGCACTGTGGAGAAATGCCTTTAAAGATCATGTTAAATGTCAGAGACACTCAGACACACAGCAGTAGGCGCTCGGTCCCTCTCTCTACAGCCAAACCAATTTACTGCAACACCAGAGAGAGATCAATACAACCACACACACACACATATACACACACACACACACACACACACACACTCGCATTGCCACACATCCAGCTTGATGTTTGCTTGCCTGGCAGGAAAACACAGAAGGCTGGAGCCCCCTCCTTTCACACCCTAACTCCCAAACACAGATGCAGCCCACACAGGTGAGTAAAGCTGCTGTTTGGGTCAAAACACAAACAGCGAGCATCCCGAGACAAACTCTGTGTAAGAAGTATGAATGATATAATGGAGAGGAGAGGAACTGAATAAGACCAGGTTAACACTAAATCAGCTTAGTTACACCCACAGAGGACTGGAGGAGGAGAAGGTGTTCAGGCGTGCAGTGTGAGTGTGAAGGGAGGGAGATTTGAATAGATGAATGGCTAATATGTGACTGCGTTAAAGGCGGCGTGCTGGGAGGCAGCAGTCAGGATTTTCTTCATTCATCCAACCTGTCCGTCTGTTTGTTTGTTCCAGAAAGTTCTTTTTTTTTCCAGGCTGAGCAGATGCTCCCTGCTCTCATGCTTGCAGCCGTTTCCATAAATGAAAAGGTTGCAGTGTCTCACAAAGCCTGGCCAGGTCGAGGAACCCTGCTGAAACATGGTGGTGATACAGTCGGCACACCTCGCCCTCCTGAGAGGGGAGGGGGTGATGGTTGAGGGGGAGGGATGAGCGGCGGTGGAGGGATCTGGACCTGTCCCAGCCCATTCAGGCTGCTGCCAGACTCCCCACCACCCACATCTCCCTACTCCCAACCACCCGAGCTCCCCCTTCTATTCGTGCTGGAAACCAACACAGCTTCGTTAAGGCGAATTAACCGCCACGCTCGTTAGCTAATTAGCCCCCATGTCTGCAGCGCTACTGAGCACATTCCAGACAGAGGGAAGTCATTAGGCGGATTTATCTACGGCTGCCTCTCTTTGGCGCTCAGCCGGTCTGGGATATAGGATGATCTAGCGTTGTGTTCTGATGGGCACATTAGCTTGTGATCTGTCCTGTCCTCCTTTAATTCTGTCTCATAAAAAACACCGTCTCCCTCCATCCAATGGACTCACACGCTCATGTCAGTGCTGTAAGGAGCAGGTGCAGTGTGTATGTGTGTGTGTTTGAGTGTGTGCACATCAGAGGGAGGTGTCTTGGCTCTGGTCTGTGCATGAAGAGCAGGTGGTTGACTCCTGAGACACCTGCTCCACTGGGGGGCCTCGAGTAAATATCAAAGACGCACTGGGAGACCCGGTGCACCTGGCACGCACACAAACGAGAGCGAAATGCATGCTAGTGTGTAAACACACATGGTGTTTGTGTTTTCATGCAAGCATTCGACCCAACACGCGTATAAAAATCCAAATATCACACTAAACACTTCACACATTAGAAGATCAAGAGGAAAAGAGATTCCAACAAAGCCCAGTCTTCATTAGTAATCACTTCTCACAGCTTCTACTTCATGGATTCTCTTTAATCTTCATCCCCTAAAAAAAACTACACACTATGTTTATGAAGTTCAGTCAGCTGTTGCCTTCTTCAAGGAACAAAAACTACAAAGCCTCCAACCATCTCCCCCCCCACTTTCTTTCTTTTTTTTTTTTTTTTTTACCTTCCTTTGATTTGTCTCTGAGCGACTCCTCCAGCCCGGTCCTGGGCCAGGCACAGGCCGAGCACCCTGAGGAAGATGTGGAAGGAGCTGGCTGAGCGGTAGAGCTGGGTGTGTCCTGAGGAGTGAAGGTCAGAGGGACAGCAGCAGCAGCGGGCCTGCTCCAGCAGAGCCAGGGGGGACTTGTACAGTGTGCCAACACCAGACATCCCGAGCCAGGGAACAGTGAACGAGGAGTTCTGGAGCAGAGGGGCAGAAGATAATGTTTTTAGACAGGGTTTCTGAAGAACTCAGGAGCAGGGAAACACGATGCAACCTGCAATGAAAGTTTAAACTGAACTGATGAGGAATTATCTTTTGTTAAACTTAAACTTTTATGATAACAGTAACAAATAGAAGAGTTGAAGATTTGAGACAAAGAAACAGGGGAAACAATATCATACCTCAGACAGTCATAACAATTACTCATTTAACTAAAAGTAGCTTAAGGTGGTATGACCGTTGTACACATGCTAAAGAATGAGGCAACTGGGATGAACTGATCCAACTGTTCTGGTTCCGATACCAATACCTATACTTGGGCTTCGGGTATCAACCGGTACTGATCTGATACCAGTGTTCAAATGGAATAAGTAGGGATGGGTACCTTTCACATTTAAAATGATTTGGTACCGATATCAGGAACCTGGCAATCAGTATTGGTACCTATTTTTGGTACTTTGGTGTGTGTTCATGTGGTGATAAATATTAATTTGTCTGGTAACAAAATCTCAAAGTTTTCCAATGTTGTGTTCATGTCCAGTACGGTAAATAGTCAACTCTTCTGCTTCCTCACAGCCACAAGGATGCGTTTGGGTACCGTATGGTACCATTTGATTTTACATTAATCAGTACTTAGTACTACAGACAGAATTCAAGTGGTACCTATGAAAGTACTTTACTGGTACCCATCCCCAGGGATAAGACTGGTAATGTTTTGGGTAAAAGTCAAAAAATGAGTATGTGGAATTACTGAAGTTCATATTAGTTTAAACTATGAAATATCTTAACCTTCACCAGCAGTTTGATAAAAACAATCCTTCAGACTGTACAGAAACTACTACTCAAATGTGAACTTTTAACACCCTGTAGACTGGTAACACAGCAAAAAAACATAGAAAGTGCTTCAGAGGTAACATTTTAAATCAAGCAGCCAAGAGTGCCTGTTAAAAAAAGACAGAGCTGGCTGCCTGGATCAGCACCATGGATCAGCCCCTTCCCACTGATACAGATCCAGTTTTGAGGGGCTTGATTAGACTGATACTTGATACCTGGATCAGTATCAGTGCACCCCAAGACTCAACATATGAATTAATGAAAACTTTCCTTCAAGTGTTTCCTCTAAACTTCCTGCTCACCAGATTCCTGCTGTAGTAGTCCCAGAGGATGGACACAGCGCTGGTGCTCGGTTCCCACAGCAGACACAGACTGAGACAACAGTGGACATGCATCCTGATCTGTTCCTCTGCCAGACCGCCCTGTTGTTTCAAACACACATGTACACATTCACAATACACATGTTTTAACTGCTACTGGAGATGCTCTTTTAATTATTTCGTAGGGGTTAGACAGAAATATGTAAGAAGAAGTGGAGCTGACCTTAGGGCTACAGGTCAACTTGAGCAATTCCTCCACCAAAGTCCAGTTATCTCCGAGATGATTCTGAGCACAGAGAAAATATAACACTACATCAGAACAAACTTTTAAAAAACATTTTAATATTGTTTAAAAACAAAGTCTGCAAAGCTTTAGCCTCTGGGGGGTTTACAAAACATTTAAAACTGAACTATAGTTCAAACTCAGGCTTATAGGCAGTTTAAGCACCTCATTGTGTTTAATAAATACTGTTCAAGTTTGAAATCCAAATGGAAATCCCAGAGGTGTAACTAAGACCTGCGTCTTGCTCTGAGCAGTAGAAAGTGTCTGTGTTGGTTCCGTTCCTACCTCCTTCTGCTGTGTGCCACTGCGGCTGTACTGCCCTAACATGGCTAAATGCGTGACCAGCCACCATGTGAATCCCAGAGGGTCTTTGCAGTGTGTTGGGAGACCACTGAACTGCTCTGCTGCTGGCTTCCCTGAAACCAGCGGTCTCAGCAGAGAGTTCATGTAGCTCCAGAAAGACTAGAAGGAAGCAGAAAATTTAGTAGGACAGAGTTTTTTTTCTTAACATGTAACCTTTAACATGTATTCCATTTCTCTACCTGGCTGTGTAACACTTTCTTCCTTTGTTCCAAAAGGTGCATGAGGAGGACCCACAGCTCTTTGGTGCAGGAGCACAGGAAGTGATGGCTGCTCAGTGCTTCAGTGGGCCTCACCTACAATTCACATAACAGCATGTCTGAAGCACTTTGCATTACCTTGTTGCAGAAATGTCTTGTGAAAATACACTCGCCTTTACCATGGGATGCTTTTTTAACTGCTATAAACACCAAACTAGGTTTAAAGTCAGGATTTGTAACATATGTACTTTAATGCAATAAAAAAAACAACACACAGGCTCCACTTACCAGTATAAAGACATTTTCTTAAATATATTCTTAGAAAATCACACAGAAATCCTATAAACTCAAGAGGAGAGGAAGAGAAACATGGGATCACTGAAAAACTAAAATTTAGGGAAGAGTCTGTCTAATTTTGTCTCTACAATTGTCTCATTAGACTTAATATGAGCCACAGTCACCTAACAATCCAGGAAAACGTCTTAATTTAACCTAACTCATACTAAAAGACAAAAATGAAGTCTGGAATAGCCTGTAAAGGCCATAAAATCTGCCAGTGGGGTGAGAAAAATGTACTTGATTCTTTTTTTTGCATAAAGAAATTTAATCATTTCAAGATACTGAACAAGAAAATTTTTTCTGATCCCGCTTGCAGACTTTTTTTAAGCAGGTAGGGAGTGGGGACTTATCTATTAAGAAAAGCTTTTACTTAGCTATAGGCTCCCTCTTTTGATTTTAAATCTTATATCCAATCGTTTTATCTGTTGCTTTCTAGCATTTTGAGATTCTTTGAATATAAAGTGCTTAACAAATACAATTTATTATTATTATTATTATTGTTATTATTATTATTATTATTATTATTACTACCTTTCACATTTGAAACAATATGGTACCAATACACGGTACCTAGCAACTGTTATTGGTACTCAACGGTACCAATTTTTGGTACTTTGGTGTGTGTTTATGTGGTAATAAATATTAGTTTGTTTAGTAATAAAATCTCAAAGTCTCCCAATCTAACCTATCTGTTCTTCAGTATATAACCTTGCAATGTTGTGTTCATGTCCGCTTGGAAAATTGCCTACTGTTCCACTGCCTAAAAGTCACAAGGATGCGTTTAGGTACCATTTAATTTTAAGAGAATTGGTACTCGTTGCTACAGACAGAACTCAGTTAGTACCTATAAAAGTACCTAACTAAGTACTCATCTCTGGTCAGGAGTCAATTTTGTCTTGAAATAAAACGTTTTTAAGGAATGTCAGGCTAATATTTGTCAGGTTAAGGCTCTGTTTAAATTCTTGCTCCTGTTGTACGACGCTTTGGACAAAAAAACATCTGCCAAATGAAACTGTCAATTGTAAACCATGTTGTGGCTCACATTAGGTTTAATGAGACAATTCTTGAAATAAGACATAAACAGTTTCAAAGATTTCATTTTTTTCTTCACTTATGCAGAATAAATAATTAACTGAATGTAAAATGGCCTCAAAGTATAAAGACATTTTGAATTTTCTAAAACAAAAGTAGTGCTGCTCTAGTTGTCACACAAAAAGCTGATTTTGTTACATTAATGGTGAATACAAAGAAATTTATCAAATGAGGACAGACAACAAATTTTATGTTATGAATAGTTGGTGAAAAGGGGCAAATTTTATTATCCAGTGGTGTTGGAAAGATAATGTCCACTCTTAATTTATACATTTTGATTTAACACTAACTCCAGTGTTTCCAGTCCAGCCTCCTCCTTTAATTCATGACTCACTGTGTTGATGAATATACTGAATACCATAACTACAGTTTGCTCAAGCTCCAAAACACCCTTGAAACACCACAGCAAGATGTTGCACATTGTGGCCCTCTGCCTACCTTACTGTATTTGCCCATGGCCAGACCAGTTAGGTCGCACAGCAGACCGCACAGGTGCTCTTCAAACAGACTTGTATCAGTCAGGTTCTCTCCTGTAAGGTTCACAAACTGGTGGGCGTACACAACTTGGCCTGGAGAGAAGAACAGGTAGCATTACAAAACGCTTGTTTCCATGATAATGACTCATGATGAGCTGTAAGTCAGGAGATTACTGCCAAATGTGCTTGTTTAACAGAATAGAATATTCATTTCCATTATCAGAGTATCTTTAAACTACAATGTATGAGAGACAAATCTGGCTTCTATGAGCTGTTTGATCTTTCTTTTTCAATGATCACGGCATACCTTGCATCTTAAAACCAAGTATGTGAAGGATCTCTAAGACGGACCAGTGGATGTCCAGATGAAGGTGTAACAAATGCCAAGAGGGAGGAAGAATCTGCAGGAAGTCAACAAGACAAAGCTCAATGCCACGTGCAAAATAAAGAAACTGAAAACTCATACAAAAGAAAAATGAGAAACCTCAGGTGTGAAAACTCGCAATATTAACCATCAATACACTTGTTTGTTTCCATGTCAAGCTTGATAACATTTAAGGGCTTTATATATTAGTGCATAATTAATACAGTTGCCATTGAGCACCTCTGATCCCATGAACAGCAAACACACCTTTCCCTGGTTGGTCATAGTGAAAGCACTCTGAACGTTGGCGGGCAGGTCTTTGAGTCTTCCTATTAGAAGAGTGATGCCAAACAGCTCCTCCAGAACAGCAGATGGGAGCTGGGCCTCGAGCGTCTCATAGGAGTGTAACTGATCTGCATCTATGGTGTTAGAAGGTTCCAGGTATCTGGAAGTGAACAAGAGACAATGCATGTCAACATACCCATCAAACATATTTAAAAACATGATACTGCTGCATACAGTAAAGAATATGTGATGTACTGGTACAACTATTTTCAGGGTTTATGTTGACATACCTGTGCAGGAAAACTTTGACGTACTGAAGAAATGAAACACACTGTAGTCTCAGGTCCTCAGCTTCATAATGGAGATTGCTTGCTTGACCTACAACACATGGAGGATGATGTCATAAAGATTAGCATGGTTGTAGGATTTAGTTAGCATGCTGTTAAACCCATAGATCTATCTGGGTAATAAGTCTGTGAACACTTCTTAAACAGCCAATTGCAGAAAAATCCTTTAAGTCAAAGAAGACTTTGAGGTTTAATGCCATATTTTAGGCAGCTTGATTAACAGTACAGAGTTGGGCATGTCAGAGAGAGTGTGCTAACCTATTCTAGGTGTAAATAGATGCAAAAATCCTGTCAAATTGTTAACTAAAAACTGTGATTTGTCGGATAACATTAAACTTTGATATTCCTAATAATCAGCGTCTAAATTGTCTTACTGAATGGACATTCAACAGTCCAAAGTTTTCATACAGACATGAATAGCAAGTGTCTGATTATTAGCTAGCAGACAGAATCATCCTGGAACATACCAAAGTCATTTGAGCCGGACTGCACCAGCGTCTCGAGCCTGTAAATCTTTTGTCTGAAAAAAAAAAAAAAAAGACAAAGAAAAGTAAACAAAAGCCAGCAACACGTCCATGAATCAATAATGTGAATTAACAATAGCTGTGATCTAATGTATAATGTTTTTTCTTTCAGATTATATGGTTTTGAGGCATCATGTTGTTAGCTTCAACAGTACATTTGTACTCCCAACAAATAAAAAAATGTATTTTTAACTCTCCCTTGCCTTAAGAGACCAAAAAGCAGCTTTGTTGATTCCACCAATGCCGTCTCTGTTACCCAAGAGAAGCCAAATATCTCCACAGTGTCCGTCTCATACTCTGCAGGGGCTGGGTCAAGACGCAAGAGCAGCCTAGGAGACAGAAAGTCACATGATGACACTGTTAGTTCTTTTGAAAAAGCTTTTTATTTATTTTCATAGACAGTACTGGTGTTTAAGTTGTGTTCAAAGAATCAAAATCTTACCTTTGAAAACTAAAAAAAAAAGTTACACATGCTACCATCCACTGTTAGCACTGAGACAATTTCTATGCGACTATTTCGCTAAGAAATATAGATACAGCTAACCTTCATGTAACTAAGTACAGCTAAGTAAGGCACACCAATGGTGACAGTACCGTTTCAGGGAGCCTCTAGAAGTGTATCCCTCAGGTGAGAGCGCTCCTGTGGGGTCTTCCTTTATGTCAGCGCAGCAGAAGCGAGGTGGATGAGCTGGAGTCAGCTCACAGAGATCCTCTGATGCAAAGGGAGAAACTGGAGGGGTGAGGGATTCGCTGAAGTCATCTGCCATGTTGGTGGTGCAGAATCAGAATCCACTGTAAAGACAAAAACATTGTGTGTCATGATATTAATGTAGTAAAACATGTATGTGACACATGATAGAGGTGTGGTGAGAGAAATGGACAGACACTAAGGATAAACATACAATACGGAGAAGACAAAGCTTATTACATGTTTAAGAACATAAAGTTTGAGCAAATGTTCCGACTTAAATTCAGCTATAGGTTACTATTAAAAGGTAACTGTCTCTGAAAACACTGTAACAATTGAATAAAAGCGATGCACGTCAGAACTGTATCACCTTAGAATAAAATACAAGAGCTAACATTATCCAGCAGAATACAGTTTATTTGAACTACGTCATGTTTAATTTGCAATAACTAGGTTTCATAATAGTGAATGGTGTTGTCTTGAACCAAGTCGCAGTGTATTTTAAACATAGGAAGCCTCTTTACAAAGCAGGAAATGAACCCCCGTGCTTTTATTAAAACCAAGTAAACTGTATACATTTAGGGTGGGTTTGTACAGCTTACTAGGGTTACTAGGGAAAACACTGCGATTATTTTCAAGATTAACAAGAATCTCCCGTGACTCCATAATGTGTCGCCGGCTAAACATAATAGCGTCTGTAAAGTGAACTAGAAGGATTTTCACGGCAAAACCAAACATAACAACAACGGAACGACAACTAGCACTGAGTCAATGACAAACCTTGGGATTCGGCTCCTTTTGTGGTGTAGAATTGCGTATATTTTGGGCCAAAGTAGGAAGATAGCGCTTCTGTCATTTCCCTGTTGTTTGGATTTTCATTCTCTCCCGCGCCGACACAGCGCGTGCGCAGTAACTGAGCCCGGTGATTGGTCCAAAGTTCTCCAGTGGGCGTGGCCCTGTAGTTGAGCTCAACACAGATCAAGAGGGAACAGTGACACGTGTTGACTTCGTCACTTAACTGTTTCTTAATTGTAGAGTACGCTTGATTTTGGTTATTCTCGACTAGAAGGGCACAAGGATTGTCTCTAACATCCCTCTGTTTCGATAGAAATGCAGCAGAACAGTGCTTAATTATCCTGTGCACTAGTCACAGTGGACTATGTTGTCTAGAACACAGCCTGCAGACCAAAATCATAGTGTGTCTAACATTGATTATATTAACTAAAAGCACTCATTTTGCTTTTAATAGGTAATCACCCGCTTCTCACTGTGTACAGGCTCTGCCCAAGTCACTGCTTGTTCCCTCCACTGCAGGGTCCCGCCCAAATTATACAAAAAATGCAGCAGTTAAGTAGAATTTTATCCACGCTAACCCTAATTTCCATATGCAGATCCGTCTCCCCCAACAGTCCCTCTCGCCATCACACCATTTCCTGCATTCTAATACATTCCCACATCTAAACTAAATCCCATCTCCTGCCACACGCCGTGGATGCGTTGCTTTTGCCGGCATACAGGTCTTTATTCCTGCAGATTTGACGGGAGGAGATGCGCGATAGGTGCGGCGTTTTGCATGCACTAATTTGCACGTTTTATTAGTCGGTGCAGACAGTAAAAATGGACACGTCGGGAGATTATGGTCTTTTCGAGGCATCGGCATCCCGCTCTGCTTCCATCAGGAAAGAGTCTGTCTCTGTGAGGGCTTTGTCGCCTGGATGGGAAAGGTAAATGACGTTTTTTTGTTCTGACGCTACCAACCCATTCAGCCCTTTCTTTGCACTGTAGTACATGGAGGGAGTGAGACCTGAAGCTGTTTCACCCCCCTCCCCTCACCCTCAGATGAGCCTCGTCTCCAGACTTTCATACACTGGACCAGTTTACATTTTCTTGTCGAGAAAACAAATGAAGGTCTGACTTCATGCACATTATTCTCTAGATATTTGAGCTTTATTTGTCTTTGTGTTCTTTTTGCAGCCTGTTTATAAAAGTTTAATGGCGTTTACATGGATACTGTAGCCAACTATATGAGGTACAATAGAGACTGGCTACAAGAGCAGCCACACATGTATGAATGCTGTTCCAAATTATGAAAAATGAACAACAACAACAAAAAAATAATAATAATTTTCCAACCTATGGATGAGCCAAAGTTCAACACTATTGCAGCAGTATGCAGCTATTGTTGAAGCCCTAAAACTAAAAACAGTGCACAAATATATATATATTTCCTGTCAAAGTATGAAATGGATGAGTCAACTTTATAGACTGGTTGACTATGTGTGTGTGTTTGCGTGAGAACCTGTTTGTGTAGCATTAGCACTGATAAAGTGAAACTACTGGATTTTGGAAGCTATGGCCCTCAGCTAGCTGCTCAGCTTCAGACTGGTTTCGTCAGGAGGCTAAACAGTTAGCCTGTCACCATTTATCTTATGATTAGCTTACATTGAAAAGGCCTGTTAGCTACGGTTGTTGTTGTGTTTTTATGTTCAGAGTTGTACCTGCTCTAAAAGGTGTAACGCACAGTAGTTTGTTGAGGGTGTTAATTTGGCCTTTCAACAAAAAACACTGAAAAATAAAAACCACAAAAGGACAAACAGACAAAAAACAGAGTGAGATGAGCGATTTGTAAAACAAACTACTCATACTGTGATCTTTGTTGCATTGGAAATGTTGATTACAAATAGTCTAGAGGACTTCTTTGATACAGTTTTAGCTGTATGGCTCCTTTAGAGCTCAAAGGCTCAAACTGGCAGCAGTGAGAATGGGAGTACTGGGAGTATTCTTTAAGTCTTTGTAGGTTTGCTTTTTGTTCTCTCTCTTGTCACAGGAGTTTTAAAATCAGAGTCCATGTACACGTGACGACAGTTTTACTTTGTACTCGTGTCTACGGCTTTTTTTACTGTATTGCTTGATCCACTCAGTCCTGTCAAACAATAGGGACTTATATTTTAGATAAAAAAACAACAACTTTATTGTTCACCACATAAGGAAGGAAATAAAAAACATAAAAATTCACACCCAATACACTTTGATAAAATTGTAGCTTATGTTTGAGGTCAATCCAAAACCATTTGATAATTTTGCTTAGTATGCTGGACAAAAGCTTAAAAAGGGTTTTACTGTTTAGCTTATGTGTTTGGAGTTTACCACATACAAGTGCAAAGTCTTTATTCCAAGAAATGTGGAGATGCAGTTAAATGTGAAGAGATTTGATCATCTGCAAACACTGAAACCCCATGTTTGATTGAAAGAATTATTAAAACAGAAAATGTAATGCTGGAACTGAAATATATAGTCAATCAGCACAAGACAGCCCCCTAGAGGTTGTTTTCCTCATTTTGCGTTGAAGTATTACGATAAATAAAAAGGATATGTCTCGAAAGCCTGAGGAAAAAGTTTTGTTAAACCTCAAATAATTGAATCGGTATGCCCTTTCTCTACATTATACATACTATTACATACTGTATACTCCCATAAGTGCCCCTAAATACTTCTTCTGGAGTAAATACAGGTAGGGTTCACCATTTGTGAGACTGCACTGAAGATAATGCAAATTAATGATGATTTCTTACATAAAGTAGCAAAGAATGTAGGATCTTCAGATGATTTACAATGTATACAGTCATTAAAGATTTGGTCAAATTTGAAGAAATCTCTGAACCCAAGAGACAAAACGTTTAAACCAGTTTGAGATAGTTTTTTCCTCAGATCCTACTTCATCAAAAACAGACACAATCTTGTTGTGGACATCACTGCATCGCTTTTAAAACCCCATCTGTGAACATGTTTCAGTTGATTGTCGCTGCTTCTTCAAATAAAGAATGAGACTCCACCATGCAAAGAGGAAGTCATGTTTAAACCAGGTCCAGAAACACGAGTGACCTCTTTGGGATCAGACTCGTTGGAGAGGAACTGTAGAGAAGTGGAAAACCATCCTGTGGTCTGATGAATCAAAATTTAAAATTCCTTTTGAAAATCATGGAGGACTCCTTGGTGTTGGAGAAAGGCGGGCAGGGACCATCCAGCTTTTTATCAGAGAACACTTCAAAAGCATCTGTGTTGGTATGGGGATGGATGAGAGTACATGGCATGAGTAACCTGCACATGTGTGAAGGCACCATTAAGGCTGAGAGATACATTTGCAGGTTTTTGAGCCATACTTCAACCAAGTAGACAAGATCTTTCTGCAGGATGGTGTTCCTTATTTCAGAAAGACAACAACAAATGCACTCTACACGTGTTTCATCGCAACTTGACGCTCATTCAAAATATTAGACACATTATTGCACTGAAGATAAAAGAAAAGAAGACCCAAACTGTTGAGCTGATGTGTTGCATCATTGAAGAATGGGGCGACATTGCTCTTATCAAAACTACAGATCCTGAGTTGGGTAACACTTACAGAGTGTTGTTGAAAGAAGAGATGAAGAAACAGAGCGGTAAACATGACCATGTCCACGTTTTTTTGAAACGTGTCAATAGAAAAATGGCAAAATGAGCAAATACCTTTCCAAAAACAATTATATTTCTGAGTTTAGATATTGAATTTGTTGTATTTCTTTTATTTTGATTAAGTATGAGCTTTTAATGGCAACCATGAAATTGTGTTTCTGTTTGCATGTGACTTCACCAAGGCTAACCTGTTCTCTCAACCTGCCAGCAGTTACACACTGTGTAGTTTATTATATTGGATGCTGGCTTATGATATTCTCTGCTCTTGTGTTGTATTAGTTTATAACCTGCTCTATTTTTAACGCTTAATCTCATGGAAACGTGGACTTGTGATTACAAACCTTTGTGCTTTGTTCCCTTTGCATTCCCGATGACAAGCATATGTGTAGTATACAGTTTTGTCACACACCTTCAAATAGTTAAAGTATTCAAATTCGACTTTTAACGACCATGTGTAAGTTTGTTTAACAGTTGTAATCTGTACATTGTAAAATAATCTGTCCCTGTGACCGGTACTTTGACCTCTAGAAATTCTGTACGATACAACTGTACCCATAATTCCCCTCTTTAAGGGATATAGTCAGAGGCCCATAATGACTTTGCATAATGACTTACATTCTCTTTTTTCATTGGGTCTGCTTTCTAAAAGATCTGTATTGTAGTGGGGAGAGTGCCAGTCCCTTTTATCTCCAGAAAAAAAGCCCTTGTGGCTACAGTTTGATCAATTAAACTCCTGAAAGGGCCCCCCTCCTTTCATTCCTCCGCCTGAGAGGAATATAAAGTTATCAGTCTTCCCAAGTGATATGAGGACGGAAATAAGTAGTTTGTCTATAAAAATGTCCAGGTACTTTATCAGCGTCCCAGTAGGCCCCCGGGCCCTGACACTGTTCAATGTGCTCCTCCCGTATTCCCGTCTCCTGTGCTCTGCTTTTTTCCCTCCCTCTCCTTGTCTGCTCCGTCTCTGCCGGAGGCCCGCAGCTCGCTGGGTGGGGTGTAAGCTGCCGGCCCTGCACCTCAGTGGGATTGACTGGGGCTCAGGCCCCAAGTGAGGTTATCGATTTCAATCAGGGGCTTGAGAGATTGGAGCAGAATGATGCTGTAGACTTGAAACGGTGGTCAGCTACTGTTTGTTATTTTTTTGGGGAGGAAAAGCTGCTGGAGGAGACTTTTTGAAAGAGAAGTCAGATAAACATACAAACTGAATTATGCGTACTGTGAGAAATCTTAAGCTTGTGGGCTACAGTTTCACTGTGTGACAGTGGTTTTATTTTTGATAAGATAGTCTGAATTGAGCCACGAAGTATAAAGAATATGAAGCCAATGTTAACAATAGTTTGAAGTAGAGTTGCAACTTGTAGATATATTAATATTTCCCTTTTTTTTCAATAGACAGTTTCAACAGAAGCTGATACTGATCATATATGCCTGCCAGCTGGTTGGATCAGTGATGAATGCTGACAACAGATGCTGTCAGCAGACAGCCCAACATTTCATCAATTCCCCTATATGTTTATTGTTAATACTGATTAGCTACATAATCATTTAGTGAGCAATTAATCCCAGATTATATTTCAATAAAATGATATTAACTGTACATAATGACAAAAATTATCATGTAAAAAACATTTCTTGCTTTTTTCATTCATAGCTTCAGCTCTGGATCGATGTGAAGGACCTTAATTCATGGGGAAAAAACAGAGATGCAAGGATGGCAGCAAACATCTTTTTTGAATTGTGACACACAAAAAAACATCATCTTGCAGAAGTAGAAGCATGAACCATAAATGTATTTAGCTTCAGGAACCTGAATCCTGAACAATGTAAGGCCAACGCATGAAGTCGCTGAGTATTAACGTATCTGTAGAGGGTCTCCTTTAAACCTCTCAGTGTTATTTAAATCCCTCCTGTGTGTGTGTGTGTGTGTGTGTGTGTGTGTGTGTGTGTGTGTGTGTGTGTGTGTGTGTGTGTGTGTGTGTGTGTGTGTGTGTGCGTGTGTGTGTGTGTGTGCGTGTGTGTGTGTGTGTGCGTGTGTGTGTGTGTGTGTGTGTGTAAGTTGTGTGCCGATCATGTCAGCAACTGTAAACTGCTTCTTCGGAGGCTGTGTTGTCAGACTCTCCCCCCTTTTTCAGGACTTACGAATAAGAGTGAGATGACATTTTTTTTGTCCTCTCATTGTTCACAGGAAAGTGCAGGCATCAAGAAAAGACTGATAAAGTTCCTGTTTTGTTTAAAGAGGGAAGTTAGTTCACACAATGAGAGTGCCGATGTTTTTCTGCTCTCAGAAGCATTTGCATCAAGGCCAGGAGATTAAACGTGTGGGTTGGGAACTGGAGAGAGTGTGTTGTCTCGCTTGGGGCTCCTGATGCCAGAGTTCTAGCTTTCATCGCACTGGGTGAAAGATTTCTCTTGGACGTTTCATTCTCTGTGGCTACAGGTGGGTGGTTCACATGCTGTAGGTGGCAGCCACTGTGGATTTCATGCAAAAGTACAGAGGAGGTGGCTGTGGGCAAATTGTTTCACAATTGCCAATGTTCAATACTTTGCAGTGAGATGCTGAATCCCACACTCCATAAACTCATTTGTGTAGTTAGATGGTGGAAATATTTAAACTGTAGGTGTTTGTGTGTTTTTCTTTTAATAACGATATTTATTCTATCAGTTTTAAGGCTGTGGGGACACACTACATTAACAGGGTTTTAAATGGAGTTACACATCAGTTTAATACCTGTCATTTCAGGACTGCACTTTTTAATGCTTTTACAAACAGTGACTTTGAAGCTTGATACCTTTGCAAGTGAATGTACTTTTGTTTTGACAGTTTTGACAAAACAAGCTGGTGAATATTTCTGACTTGAATTTATAAAAATTTTAAAACTACACGCATTTATGAGGATGATATTAAGCAGATTGATGACGGGGTGATCGGTTGTTGCAGCCTTGTGGAAATGCTTTTCTCTACTGTATAATGGATAACAGTATTAGCATCAATTAGAGGACTTCACAAGGATGACACTGATACTTTATCCATGAAAACATACTAAGGCAACAGCCTCAATGAGGCGACTAATATATAAAATATTCAAAATACAGAGTGATATGGAAACATCAAACCTACTTCTTTCTTACTGTCTGAAAGCAGTTTTCTTATTCATCCTCTTTCAGGCTCCATGTTCAGAGCAGTTGTGCTGGTGCTCAGCTGCCTGCTGCAGAGGACACTCCTGACCACAGAGGGGCATCATGGGACCAACCCCCATGTCTTCTACGCTGTGCAAATACATGGAGGCGTCAGAGCCGCCAGAGGTCTGGCCGAGCAACACAAACTGGACTTTATACATCAGGTCAGTGCTAATTTCCAACCCCTGTTGCCTCCATGTATAATGACCTTCAATTTACATTGACTTAACACCATTACTGGGTTCACCGTTGTTTGCTGGGGCTGACAAAGTGCTGACGTCTGCTTCCTGTTGAGGGACATCTGACTCTGATCACATTCAAGAAGTATTTCTGAATATTTCACGTCTGATCAAGGACGCTACAGGAGCTGGTCCACACAGATACACACATACTCAACACACACTCAACAATTTATAAGGACACAAAATACTACAACTCAGCCAACTGTATTCAAACCTGTGCAGAGTCCTTTATGTGAAGTAGTTGAATGTCTTTAAAGATGATTTGGTCTTTAACCACGCGACTGAGCTTTGCTCTCTTACTTTGTTTGAGGACGACACCTGATTTATCCACATCAATACTTTAAAGGTTACTTTGGTTGTTGACTCTGGGAGTGTGTCAGCTCCTCACAAAATGTAATAAAGGCTCAGAGCTGGTCGAGGTTAGGTGGAGTACATTAGTTCTGCTTCTTCATTTTGTTGTAGCAGCGGGTTCAAAGAGGCAGTTCAAGAGCATGGCACATTATGGAACAAACTTCTTTTGATTGTCTTTATGAAAGATTCACTCAGACAGATTTAAAATGTAAGAGCCCTGATGAATTGACAGCTACTCCTGCTCTGAGCTGTTACACTGAGGGTTTTGAATGAGGGTCTTTTATTTTACTTCCTCTTTTAAAGGCAAAGATGAACCAATCAACACAGATCTTGCAATAAAATGTATTTTCTGATCATGTGTCCTTAGTGGAACTTATATTAACATATATAAGATAAATAAGGTGAAGTCAATCATTAAGTCAGCATTAATTAGCACATCAAAAACGTTTTTTTTTTCAGAAATAGTGGATTTATTTAATTCTTCCTACAGTGGGTTTATTTCAGAGCTCGGTACAGAAATATATATGAAGTCTTACAGGTGAGGATTCTTGCCTTTTAATTACATCCTCCAAAAGTCCCCATTACAGGTTGAACAGCAGTTAATTAGTTTTAAAGAAGAATTAATCAGTGATTTCAACTTAAAGCTCCATTAAGGGGATTACGTTCTCACCCTCCCAAAATGACCCATTAAAGCAGATGAGGCCATTGGAGAGTAACCTGGTTTTGTATCTGTGTCTTTGGTCAGATTTCCTGCAGCCAGCGTTAGCGGTGATGATGATTTTGACTTTGAAAAACAAAGGGAGTTGATTTTTCTGTCAGAAAACACCACAACAGCACTCAAACATGTACAAGATCAATTGTGCAAAGAGGGAAATGTCCAGTTTTGTCCACAGGGGCCACTGAAGTGACATGAAAATGAAGAGTCTGAAAGTAGCTTTAAAATAGCAGCTTCCATCTCTTTTTGATAGTACCCTGGATTTTGATAGTGAGACAAGTTTCCCTTTCACTTACCCCGCCTTGGAGAAAAAATCAAAAGAAAGAGAGGACAGATTTCTGGCTGAATGTCTTGAAGAAGAGCTTGTCTTGTAACCATCCTAAGCTCTGTGTTCACAGCGCTGACATCACTGCAGAGGTGAGGAGGCCAAAGAGGATGTTTACAGTAGATGATAAGAAGAGAAGAAGAGAGAGTGGCTGAGCGGGAGGGCAGACAGAGTAAATGTCAGGCCGGCTGTTAATGGTTAGCAAGAGAGTGGATCGCATTCTGAAACTGTAAGTTTGGTGAGTTTCTAAAATAAAACCTGCTCTAGAATAGTAAAGTTTAAATCAGGGATGCCTGAACTCTTTTCAATGAAGGGCAAAAATGGATCAGATTGGAGGGTCACGGGCCAAAACTAAACATTCATGTTACAGTGCATGATTTAAATATGCTTATAGCAGGGGTCACCAACCTTTTTGAGGCCGAGGGCTACCATAAAGGAAATGAGCACTACGAAGGGATACTTGTCTGAACATGAACTTCCCGAACAAAATTGCACAGATCACTTTTTAACAACAGTAATAGGAGTAGTAGTAGAAATGCTATGTGAAGAGGCTGCTCACATGTCGATGTTTTTATTTCACACTATTATTAATGATTTACACAAAGATGATGGTAGGAAACATAGATACATTTCTGGTAGGAGCTCCATTGTGACCAGTGCTGTTTTTCTGGAGCATGCCTCGTGGGCACCCAGGTACCCACGGGCAGCACGTTGGTGACCCCTGGCTTATAGCATAATTGTGCAAAATAAATTCTCATTTAAGTAATTTCTGAAGATGAAAACACCTTTCTTTACTGTACTTCACAGCATAAAGTACTGTACATTCATACGGCAGAAATACTAGTCGTATGTCTTCAAAGACATTTAGTGCAATATAACCTACATGGGGAACAGCATGCTCCTTAGAAACCAAAATAGAGCATTTTCCATCCTTTTAAAATAAGGAATAGTAATAAAAATGGACTCCTGCTTAAGAATTTTCCCCCCTATAAATGACTACTGTATTTACATTAATTTACAAAGATTATACTCTTTGAAAACAACAAACAACAACAAACTTCCTGCCTACATTTTAGGCACACTGCTGTGGAATCAACTTCTGTAAAAAAAAAAAAAAAAAAAAAAAGTACTCATGTTCCCAACTATTTCTAAACTTTCTCTCATCAGAGTGCCACTCTTTATACGCTCCATCCCAGCCATGACCCTGCATCTTCTCACTTTCTGGTTATGGACTTCCAGATTTGAGCTGATAGGACTAGCGCCACCCCACTCCCAATGTAACACAGTGTTAATTTGTGGTCAGGAGAGGAAGTGAAACAGTAAATAAATAAGGAATGAGGAAACCAGGTTGCTGAGAGTGAGAAAATAATTATGATAATTAAAAATACATATATATAAAAAAATTCAAACGTGAGCAGCGGGCCAAAAAAAAAAACTGCTGGTGGGCCAACTTTGGCCCACGGGCCCCATGTTGGACAGCCCTGGCTTAAATACTTGACGCTTGGTGTCAGGTGTGTATTTCTCCTCTAGTACTGATCACAGAAAAAGAAAATTAAACGAGAAATGAGAATCTTTTTTTGAAGTTATTGATAAGCGATACAAGAGGTGTGTGCTTATGTTTTCACATTCATGATAAAAGCTGAGGGGAGTGTCCGCTGGCCTGCAGGGAGGTGGTGTGTGTGTGGGGGGGAAAGGGGCGCGAGCTCATTTCAACCTTGGCCTCGCTGCCGCCGCTGCTGCTGCCTGACTCATGAATAAAACATTTCTTTGACCTTTATCGGGAGTGTATTGGACAGTCCACCCCCGTCTCTGTCTTCCTCTTTCATTGTCCCTTATGCATGCACACAGTAACTATCCCTCTCCCTGCATTGTTTTCTGCTCACTATAAACCAGTGACTCTTTCAGGAAGTGGTGAGTGTACGGGATGTCTATTAGAAAACCATATATGACATTTTAACAGACAGCACCCTACCAAAGCAGCTGACATTCAACATTGTGACACCTCAGTTGTTTCATGCGCTGGTTGAACACTTTTAAAATCATCATTGAATCAGTCATCAGATGCTGGGATCTGCTTTTTTAGTCGTTCATTGTCAAGGTATGCTTCTTGCATTAATAAGGAGTCCAACCCAACACCACCCTATCCTCACACAGCCCCCACTTTCACAATCCCCCCAGGTCCAATCTGCACACTGGCTTCCTCTACCTGTCTGTCGCCAGAGGCTGATGCTAAATGTCACTGACACTTAATTGCCTTTGTTAAGTCAAACCTTTTGCAAATATCATAATACCAAGAAGAGGCATACACTTCACAACATGCTGTGATATATATTAAGCTGTACTTGTATTATTTTATAATCAAAACCACTGGAACAGAATGAATAGTCTGACAACACCGTCTTGGGAGGATTGAGGTGTCTGCTGGCATTCCAGAGGTAATACCACACGAGTGGAAAGGGAATCAAATGTCTCCACGCTGGTGTTCAACATATTGTTGGTCTCTTTGATTTAGTGTACAGGATCCAAGAAAATGTCACCGCGTCTCTCCATTGTGCAGACTCGACATATCCATTTGGAAACGGTAAAATACAAAAGAAAAATACAGAAAATACCTGATGTGTCTTTGTGATGCATGCTCAGATTGGCTGTAATGCATCGCAGAGACAAGAAAGACTTCCCTGTCAGTCTGTTACTGTTTGAAAATACGTCAAAGAGATAAGAGCACATAGATCCACATTTGTCTCCCCTATGTCTTACACTAGCTCATTAAGAAATATTTAAGATGTAGCTGATAGCTTGTTTCTTTGAGTGTAAGCCGCCTCATTCTCAGTAAGATAAGGTGCAGTGAAATGAAGAAAATTTAGCAAAGAGAAACATCACAAATGTTTGCGGCAGGTAGCTCTTGTCTGTAATTATTATGGCTGTGTGGCAGAGCTGACATGGATTCAGAGATTACTGTCATACAATGGTAACTCTAATCTCTAACCAAGTCTGGCGCTGTAATGCAATCATTACGAGCCACAGAGAAAGAGATGCTCAGACTCGGCAGGTAATGGCAGCCATTACAGGTGTAGAGTTTCACACACAATGGCGGAGAAAAAAGAAACTCATTCCTGTGTAAAAATAGACGACTTTCTCTTTAACTTCATGCCAGCTCAGAACAACATAAGAGTGAATAATACACACTGATTAAAGGAAAAGAAATTAAGAAAGTCTCACGTACAAACAGCAGAGCTAGTTTTCAGTAACATCACCTGATCCTGGATGTCTACAGGTAATTTTTCTTGCTTACTCCTGAGTCTGCAAATCGGATTAGAGTCAGATAAGGTCCATGAGCTGCATTGTTTTTATTTTAGCTGAGATCACTGCTTCAAGAATTAAGTGTGAGTCTGTGTGTGTGTGTTTGTGCATGCTCACATTCATGCTTATTTTCTTTTTTCATGAACTCTGACACCAGGAAGTCCCTGGTCTCCAACCAATGGTGAGAGGCCTCCCAGATTCCTCTTCTCTCCAGTGAGGCAGAATACTGCTGGCAGATTACCATATCATTACCATATCATTAGCATAACATTACTGCCGCACAGCTTGGCTCGCTGTCTGCGGACGTGCTATCAGTTCATCGAAAGATTCAATCCCCAATATGCTCCGTGCTTCCCCTCCACCTCCCTCCTCTCCTCTCCTCTCCCCCTCCTTCCTCTGTACACAGGAGGTGTGTTTTCCATCTGAGTAAAGCAGATGTAATTGAGGTAGAGCACTGGATTTGCCGGCTAAATGAAATCACACAAACGCTTCATGATCAACCGGGGCCGCTGTCGTACACATTCTGAAAGCTCCTTCTTTGAAACCTCATTGCACTTCTCCCGATTCAGACTTTCTAATATCCTCTCAGAAATAGCCTCAGTCAGATGCTAAGCTATGTCAAGCCTTACTGGGGCTGGATTACTCCAGGCTGTTATGTTATGACCAGGTGTGTGTGCATGTGTGCTGGTGTGCATGTGAGTGTGTGGTGAAAGAAATAAGGCAAATGTGCCACCATCCTTCCCCTTTTCTGTACCGAAGGGCACCCAGGGGCAGGAAAAGGGACACCAATCCTCTAATGGTTGGAGGAAAAGGGCCCATTCCATTAGTCAGGGGGCCCGGGGTTCACCTCGGCGCCTCAGCCAGAGGAAGGCGGAGGGAGTGAAATGGAGGCAGGTGTTGGCTAGGGGCAACGCAGAGGGCAATACTGCACCAGCTGCATGGTGGGAAACGCAGCACTCTTTTTTTTTTTTTCCTCATCTCCTCACCTTCTTTGACAATTCCTATTTCCTCCTGCAAGTACACATGCACACAGCTTGCTCATATTGCATCACACATGCACACGCACACACACGATCACAGTCTGACTTCCTCTCATCCGCTTTTGTCCCCAATTTTAATTCATTCCAGTAAGCTTTTCTCCATTTTCCTTATCTCTTTCTTTCTTACCCTCGTCCTCACACACTCATTCACTCACGCCTATCTCCATCTCTTTCATTTTCGCTCTGTCTCTTTGCTTACCACCCCTCCTCCCCCTCCTCCTCCTCCCTCATGCTCCACTCTCATTTGTAAATGGAGAGAAGACTTGGTTGAGGAATGTGCGCAGAAGATATGGTTTCCCTCCCAGGTGGGAAACTCTGGCGGGAGAGGGAGGCAGAGAAGAAGAAGAAGAGGATGAGTGGATTTGGTGGAGGAGGAAGAGAGAAGCAGAAATGATGCTCCCGCTCCTTCTATTGCTCCTCTTCTCCCTCTCTGGGTTGAGATGATGTATGGCTGCAAAGGCCACATGTTGGCCGTGTGATGGATTAAAGCACTTTGTAGGAAAATTACTGAGAGCGCCTCAGCACACCCAAGTCTAGCCCTTAATAAAACTCTCTTCAATATTGAAATGGAGAGAGGGAGAGGCAAAGAAAGAGAGAGATAAAGAAGATAAAGGAAGATTCTGTGCATGAGCAGCGAGTGGTGGTAGAAGCAAACAAATACACACACACACACAGAGAGCTCCTAAAGGTGAAAGGAACACTGACTGCATAAATTAACCGTCTGGTTTCACTGCAAGTTGATTTTGGAATGGGTTAATGAGAGCTTAGGGAGGAATAAGTGAGATTAAACACAATTTTATTAAGTGTTTTCTCATTAGAAGCTCTGATTGTGCTGGAGAAGAGGATGAGGAAGTGAGAAAACAGAACACAGATTAAGCTCTTGTTGTGTGTGGATTAGATTGCATGTCATGTTTCATTTCTAAACAGCAACTAACTGGCTCTTTCAGCTGGGAAGTGATTTTTTAATACAGTAACTCATTGATTTTCTCCTTTTCCATGTTAATCTGTAGAGTAAAGAGTGTTTGTATGCCTGTTCACTGTGAAAGTCTGACAGAGAACAGTGCTAACTCAAACAGGCCTGTAGTGACTGGAAATGACATGATATATTGTGTAGGTGTTGTGTGTAGTAAGTTGTTTATGTAATACTTCACTTATTCCCACATCATGTCATGACACCGCGGTGACACATTCAGAATACAGCCTGAATATATTAATAACTTATCCTGGTTAGAACACCCACTTAGTCGACTGAGGAGATTTACAGTTAATGTCTTGTGTAATTGTCTACAGAGTTCAAACAGTGAGTGACTCATGGATCAGTTAGCAGAGAATCATTTTTGAGAATCAGGGAAGAAATAAAAATGTAAGCGCCAAATAGATGTGCTGCTCTTTTTTGTCAAGTATAACAGTAAAAATGATCCTTTTTTATGAGAAAGTATGTGACGTTGTCTCTGACATTTTTATTCAGTAGAATGGAAGAGGATACAATCAAAAGGTATAGAGTCGAATGGAATACTTTCTAAAGTAGAAAATCACTCAGAAAGCGCAGACATCCACCAAGCATATTGTGATTGTGGCGCAACATTTTAGTCCTACTTTAATGTTATACTTCTTTTCAGCAGACTGTCTGCTACAATTTAGTGTTAGTTGCAGGTTTGTACGATAATTTGTCACCTGACAGAGTTGAAAATTATGATGACCTAGTACATATTTCATATTCCAGATCTTAGTATCCAGAATGTTGCCAGGATGTGGATCATACTTTTACATCTGTCAGAAATTATGGTGACCTTGTTTTGTATTGTTTTGCAAAGCAATCTGACCATTTATCGTGGAGTTATATACACATATGGTGAAAACAGCCCTATCTCACAATGATAAAGAATCATTTTAGAAAATCCTGGATCCAGACGGTGATCTGTATCGTCTCCAAATTTTAATCAGTTCTTCTTTATCTCATTTTGAATATTTCCTGAAAATTTAATCAAGATCTGTTTGTTACTTTTTGAGTTATCTTGCTCACAGACGAACAAACTCCCAGAAACATAACCTCCTTGGCGGGGGTAAATATTAAGTAGTTGAGAATAGAAAATGTTCAAAGAGAATAGCAAATTACAGAATAGAATAGAATAGAATAGAATAGAATAGAATAGAATAGAATAGATCCAAAACCACTGGATTGAATAAAATGGGGATTCCATTCTACCAAAAAGGAAACAATGAGTACAACAGAAGAGAATAGGTTTAAAAGTTTACAATAGAATTATGAAAAAGAAATAAAGAAAGGGGAACAAAACAGTATCAAAAGAATAGAGTAGAATCAGGTACAATGGAATATTATCAACAAAAAAAAGTATCGTATATTACTCTTAGTAAGAAACAGAATACTATCAAGATGAATAGAAAACACTGAATGAAATGAAAAAAAGCAAAGAGTTGTATAGAAAAGAAAGGAATAGGGGACGCCCGGGCTTGTTGCTACTTCACTACCAAAACAAATGGAATGAAATTGAAAAGAATAGAATATGTTTGAAAAAGTAGAGAATTGATCATAACAGACACAAAGGAAAGAACTGTAAGGAATGGTATCAAAAAGAATAAATTAGAAAAAGACAGAATATTGTCCAAAAAATGGAATAAATTACCATTGAAAATAATACAAAACGATAGAATGGGATAGAATAAAACAGACTACTTTCAATAATCACGTGATAAAATACTATCGAAAAATATTGAATGTTATAGAATATTATCAATAAGATCAGATTACTAAGGAATAATAACATACTATAAAATATACTATGTATACTTATACACTGTAAAATAATAGAAGATAATGAAGTTTAGTAAAAGTATGATCAATGTTGTTTGTTTATCTTATGAAAATTGTCCTCTTGCTTCACAGGAGTCAGAATGACCTGAATTACAGACTTAACAACATCAGAAAGCAAAAACTAAGAGTGTTTTTTTTTCAGGTCTTTCTATCACAGTCAAAGTAATTCAGAGCATAGAGAACAATGTTGACAAGTTGTAACTGTATTAAAAAGTGCTAATCAAAAAACAAGTGTTATAAGGGATAAAACTACCTCTGAACTTGACATTGTACCTTTTTTTTTTTTACCCCATACCAACGTCTTAATGATGACATTTAGATACACCCAGTTCAAACCCTTCACTTTTATCAATGGCTAAACTGTTTCCTATTTCTGTCTCTTCTTGAACTGTATGACTGCTTTAGAGTAGTTAACAGACAACGTACCTCATGTGTTTTTATGGTCATGCTATCTTCTGGATTATGTGGTGGAATAAATACCCAGTCAGGAGTTTATTTCAGACTTGTTTAATCATGTATGTGGTCATATTCTTGTGAAGCAAAGGAATTAGTTCATAAAAAGCTCACAGAGAAAACCAGCAGTCAGCTGCCTAACTAAGCCTAAACTAATTGCTTTTCTCTTCTTCTCTACCCCATCAGTCCCAACGTTTAAATAGACTCTGGTAGCCCCCCCACCCCAGCTCCTGCATTTCCTGCCAATACTGTAACCAACAAGGCTTAACCGCTCACCCTGTTTAGCCCCTAGCATCCCCCTCCATCACCCAGCCCTCCTCCTATCTCTCCTTTCTGCTTCTCCAGATTTGAGGCTGTGGAGGCCACAGCCCCTGTAGGGCTGTTAGTACACACACCAGCTGCTGATTTCTCCATAGGGTGGTCTGCCTCACGTGGCTCTCACACACTGCTTCAATGACTCTTGATGTCTGTGTTTGTTTTTGTTTACCCTTCATGTTTTTCCCCTTACATCCCTCCCTCCATCTCGGCTGCTCTCTCCTCTTTTTGTTTGTCTGCTGGAGTCCATCAGCATGTATCCTCAGCTGAGACGTTCCAGGTCCAACTCAATAGCCGTCACACAAATCAGGCTTCCTGAAGGCTGTGTCTTTAAAGGCTACAGTGGATGAAAAAATAATCTGTTATTTTGGAAAAAGCTGATTTAAAGCTCTGCAGATTTATGAACACCAACATGTTGTGTTTTAAATTAGCCTAAAAATTCATTTACATCTATGGTGTCGCCATACATACAGTAAATAGATGATGTTTATGTAAATGATCAGCACTGTCTTGGTCTTTGTTAATTCCCAGCTTCATTCTCACACAGAGAAGTTAAACTCTCCCAAACTGTGTCTTTGTTCTCGAAACAAAGCAGCTCAAACTTAGATTGAAGCACTTCAGCAAAGTTTCACCGTGGTGGTGTAGTTGTGAAGTGTGAAAGCAAAATAATGCCTCCAAAGATGCTAAAACACTCAGGTGAGGTGTGGGGAACTGAATCATAGAGTGATAATCCGGTGTGGTTTCCTCACCTCCAGCAGGTCCTTTCACATTTTCAATCATGGCTTAATTCATTATTAATATAAGCACAAGAAAAGAGATGTTTCCAAGCAAATGAAACATGAAACAGACAATGAAAAGACGCAAACGCATTAAACAAAATATTTCAGAACACATCAGGGAAAAAAATACAGAAGTTGGATCACATGTAGCTCTTCTTAAGCTAGTGCGTGTTGTGTTTTTTTCTTTTCAGTCAGTTCTTTTAAGTTTCATGATATTTTAATGTTTGTACTACACAGCTTGATGTTGAGAATCAACAATCTGAGGAGGGGGCTCTTATCAGAGCCAATCAGTGGCATGGACATAAAATAGGATGTGGAAGAAACAAACCAAATCAGGAGAATTTAATTCTATTAAATTATTTAGTGACAATTTTAACCAGAGGATCTGAAAGATTTTAAAACCAGGAGACATGATAGCAACCTTTACAGAGGTAAATCACATTACATTTGGTTTAATAACTGAGCCTTTTGTGTACTCATATTTTAGTTTTCTTCTAACATCAGGAGGGAGTTTGATTCATGCTTAGTTTTCCTTCATTCATCAAGAAGATAAACTGGCACAGATGCTCCAAACGTTTAATTTGAGAGCAATTGAAGGTTCATGGTTTTAAGTTAGTCCAGATTTTAAAGCAGGGTTATCTGAGGTACTTTAGTTAGATCCTGGTCAGTCAGGCCCCTTTGTTGAAAAAGCTGCCAGAGGACAGGAATAGAAGCAAAGTTATCAACCAGTGCAGATGGGTTTAGATCTTCTCAGATGTTACTTAGACCTGTTCTTCCTCCTGATCAGCTGTTCAGGTCTGCAGCTTTTTAAAGAGGCATAAATACAAGCAAAAGAAAACATTAAAGTAATGTTGATAATGACTGTTGACATACAACCTTTATGACTTTAAATTTAAAGAGACTCAGCAGACGAAAGGAGTGAAACGAAAAACATATGATCTAACTGGGGAGTTACATGGTGATGGGGATGTGTAAACTGTGAGCTCATGCCCACCAAGAAAAAGGGCTGTCACAAGCGGGACTTGATAAAAACATTACTTCATGACCTCTGTGAGTAGGGATGGGTACCGAATTAGGTACTTTTATTGGTACTGACTGAACTCTGTCAAAAGTACTAGGTACCGATTCACGTAAAACCAAAAGGTACCATGTGAAGGTACCTAAATGCATCCTTGTGACAGTGAGGGAGTGGAAGAGTAGGCGATTTTCCGTACTGGACATGAACACAGCATTACAAGGTTATATACTGAGGAATAAATATGTTGCATTAAAAAATAATGAAACAAATTGATATTTTTTACCACATAAAAACAAAAAGGTACCGGAAATTGGTGCCGTGGAGTACCGGTACTGATTGCCAGGTACTGGGCATTGGTATCGCATCATTTCAAATGTGAAAGGTATCCATCCCTATCTGTGAGTCGGAGTTATGTATGTATGTGGGTTATGTACAGCTGCGGTCTGGATCATTTACTGCCGATGTTGCTGTTTTACCCAGTCTTCAACTTCAGGGTGTTAAATCACAAACCAGAAAAGGTGAGTGCCTTTCTACCCTAAGTGTAGGCACTATCAAACACAAAAAAACAGGTACTGTTTGAGTGCACGACTTGCTGAAGAAAGAGGGTAACACATTTCGTGTATTTTTGGAAAATACTGTGTAATATTCACTGATTTATTTCATGTGTCTTATTCCCGATAGTTGTTTTTTTGGATGGGCTCCCACAGTCATGTGACTAAGACACAGCCAGTAAATTGTATTGGATATTATGGATGTTTTTGTTTATTTATTCAATAAATGAGTCCAGCAGAGCATCACAGTTGTTGTACTATGCTGTTACTCAAGTGTGGTTGTGAAAACTAAGTTAGTGTGGATAGGAAAAATAACAAAGAAGACCAAATATGACAGTCTGAGCTGTCACTCAGGTTTATTTTTGATCCATAATATTTTGCCAGGTGAGTGACAGGTCAATACTATTTAGACTACAACTGTGCTAAAATCTAAAACACAACACTTTGAATGCCAAAGACCCAAAGATCTTTAGATTACTGTCTGAATGTCTGTTCTATGTTAATCTAATGTCAAATGCTAAGAAAACAGAAAATAATCAAGTGTGAAGATGTCAAAGCATGGGGAAAACTATTTTTCACCTCTGATGCTGCACATTAGACAGATGTAAAACATAAAACAAAAAAACAAAAAAATACAAGGCACTATGAGATAATTAAATTTCTACCCTTGAATTATTTCACTGATAATTGTTCTGGCTGCTTTTGGCTTCCAGCTCATGTAATTGCAAGTGATTGTTTGAGGAGGGTCCAAAATTCAAGAGTCCAATATATGAAACTCGTCATGGAAGCCAAGTCTAAAGATGAGCTACGCTATTTTGTTTTGATTTGTTTTCTTTTTTTATTGTCTTTTAACCCACTCTGTGGATAACATATTGCTGTAATGTCTGTGGCAATTCAAACAATCCAAAACACTGCTCTTCTGGCTTTTGTTAAGCAGTTACTGGCTGTCATCAGTCTGATCAGCCGCAATGTTATGCTTAGCTCACGGGTGGTAGCTCCAGAACTTTGAGGATATCTAAATTATGTCAGTATTTTTCATCAACAAGCAGGACAAAAGTTTGTAAAGGTTGTTAAAAATGCCTGTTAAATTTTCAGTTTTAAATATTGTTTTTTCTCACAAATCACAAGTGTGAGTATCCAGACAGGCAAAACATAGTCAAGTCATATCAGTCTAAAAGCTTTGCTGCTTTCTTTTTACAGCAGCACTACTCTCATGCTAATCCCCTCTATCATCAGTGCTTTGAAATAAGGTCATTTGTTGGAGTGGTGAGTTAAGCAATCGAGACACTGAGAGGGCATTTTCAAGAGTCCTGTCCGTCTGCTTACCTCTGTCTGCAATCTCAAGGTCTAGTAGAGATGCAGAGTTATCCACAGTCCTAGAGGAGGGCAATAGGTCAGGGTTGTGAGTGTCAGTGTGCACGGTGCAGTCAGTCAGGTTTATTCTTCACATCATGCTTTTGCTTTGGTGTAACATTAGAAAGACTTCAGTGTAGCTCATGCTCTACTGTGTTTAGATCATTACATCCAAAAAATGGGATTAAGTTGGGGGCAATTACACTTGATGCGATCAGATTTGGTTCAGTTTGACGTCTACAGTGCCTATAATAAGTATTCACCATCTTGGATGTTTTACCCTTTTATTACTTTCACAAATCGGTGATGGTCATTAAAATTTGGCTTTTCCCCTCACAAAAGTTTATTGAGAAAATCTTTAATGTCAAAGTGGAATCAGATTTCTACAAAATTATGTCAATAAAACAAAAATCCATAACAAAAATATTTGTTTGTGTAATTATTCACCACTTTTAAGGCAGAATTTAGAAGATGTACCTTTGGCTGCAGTCACAGTGCTGACTCTCCTCGGATTGTAGAATTGAGGTCTGGGCTACGACTTGGCCACTCCAGAGTATTTACCCTGTTCTTTTCAAACCATTTCTGTGTTGTTTTTGCAGTATGCTTCAGATCATTGTCTTGCTGGAAATGAATCTTTTCTCAAACTGTAGTCATTGGTGGGAATGGTGTGTTTTTGGTGATGTGCTGTGTTTGGTTTCTGCCGAACGTAACTTCTTGTCCTGTGAGAATTGAACACATGACTGAACCTGACTAGTGTATTATCACCCCATGTGAAAGTCTGACTAAGTGTATGACCAAGGGATTTATATTGGGGACAATAAGGCAGACGGGGGATAGCTTTAACCGTAGGGGGTCAGTTTGAGAAAGTGTAAACCCCCCCTGGAGTTTGGACATGTGTTTTTTTGAATCGCAACAAATGTTGTTTATTGAGAAGGGTGCAGGGCAGCTGTCCTGTGGAATATTTATCACCTCAGCTCAAACTGTATATAAGTCAAGACAACCTCTCTGTTGGGAGAGAACACCAAGCAGAGGTCTTCTCTCCATGCTGCATATGAATTAAAGGAGATGGTTCATCACACTGTTATTTTGTTATCTTTAAAATTATTTTGAGTGCAACAGGAAAAATTTCCCTGACAGTCCAATGACCAAAAAACTCAATCTTGATCTCATCAGACCAATGAACCATCTTCCACTTAAACAGGGAGTCTTCCACACGCCCTTTCGTGAACTCTAGGCGAGACTCAATATGAATTTTCCTCAACAGTGACTTTCTTATTGCCACTCTCTCATAAAGTTTTGAGTTGCTAAGGCACAGTATCTCCCATCTCCCATCTCCCATCTCAGCAGCTGAATCTTGTAACTCCTTCAGAGTAGTCGTAGGGGTCTTGTTGGCTTCTCTCACTAATCTCCTTCTAGCACAGTCACTCAGTTTACCAGGACAGCCTGATCCAGGCAGATTCACGCATGAGCCATACTGCTTCCATTTCTTGATGATTGATTTCAATGAATTTCAAGGGATGTTCAATGATTTTGAATTTATTTTGTATCCATCCCCTGACTTGTACTTTTCAATAACTCTTCCCCTGAGTTGCTTGGAGTTCTCCTCTATCTTTATGGTGTAATGGTAGCCAGTGATACTGATCAACCAGTCTTTCGCCCCTCCTAAATCACTCAAGACACACCAACACCACTGAGGTGATTGTCATTTCACTAATTGTGCATTGATAGGGTTAATTTTGAAATGATTTTGTTTGCTTTTAAATCTCTCCATGTTCTTGCACCGCCCTGTCTCTCTGAGCTTCTGCACCCATCATGTTACACAAGCCTCTTCTCTGTCTGCTTTTAAATCCCTTCTTAAAACACACCTCTTTTCTCTGGCCTTCAACACCTAATAGCCATCTTTTTTTTTTAATTTATTTCTTCATTTTATTGTTCTTTTTCATGCCTTTTAATTATGTTATAAGTTGCTTTTAAGTTGTTTTTTTTTGCTAGTTGCTTCGTATTTTATTTGTTTATTTTTTCTGTACAGCACTTCGGTCTTTAGGGTCTGTTTTTAAAGTGCTCAACAAATAAAGTTGGACTGGATTGTATTGTATTGTGTATATATATATATATATATATATATATATATATATATATATATATATATATATATATATATACATATATATATATATATATATATATATATATATATATATATATATATATATATATGCATATATATATATATATACATATATATATATACATATATATATATATATATATATATATATATATATATATATATATATATATATATAATATATATATATATATATATATATATATATATATATATATATATATATATATATATATATATATATATATATATATATATACATATAGATAGATAGATATAGATATAGATATAGATATACTATAAAGCCCTTATAGCACTTAAACAAGTATATGCTCAGGGTACGGATGTTAACTACATAGAAACAAATATTGTTTGACGGAGCTTGTGCCAGCGCTACTCTTGAAGTTATAATAAAAACAATTCCAGACATCATATTTCCTCCTCGCAATTTCTCTGATTGTCTCATTGAAATGTACATGAAATCTAGACTTTGGTTATTATTGCTCGTCATTTAAAAAAAGAAATAATAACTTCATTTATTTTTCTTGATTAACACCCCTGCTGAAATTAGTTTATTTATGTCTGCGTAGTGTTGCATTTATCACAGTCATCACTCTGAATAAAGTCTAACAGCTCACTAACAAAACGGACTATCACAAGCCATAAAACAATCACAAAGTTTTGTAATCAGTCAATTTTTTTTGTCTATAACTTAACTTCCATGTTTTTAGTTGCTTAGTGTTTCCTGTGGACCAATCAGAATAGATCAATAGGTGTGTCATCAGTCAAATTTTTATGTGACGTCACAGTCTTATGGATTCCTCTGGCGGGAAAAAAAGATTTTCGACAGCCTCGGAAATTACCAGACCCTGCCATAGGTTTGTGTTTTCGAACTGAAAAATATGCGCGACTGTTGATGTTCACTTGGATGGGACGGATATACGGCTGCTAGACGTTGATGAGGAGAACACTAAACTATCAAAACTCACGTCTTTGAACATCAATTCATGTGGTAAGTCGACGTTAACCCTGAGTATTTTGATATGTGTGGTCGGTGTAGTTCTCCTGCTGGTTGGCGCGCGCAGATTTAAACGACGTAACTTGTTCACACAGATAGCAACCCGGCTAACACTAGCTTGGTAATAATTGCAGTTTCATATCCTGACACTCGGGTGATAAACTGTCTTTCACTAAGTTAAGACTTATTTTTAGTCGAGGCTTGACAGCGTGGATTTTACTTGTCTATGTGAATTATCTCAGTCACCTTTGTTTTGCTAACCCTCAGTCTGCTGTACCTGTACATTAACGTTACAGCGTGAAGTCCTTGAAGACGCTTTGCTGCTTCACATTTTCTCTTCATGGCTCCCATTTTCTGTGGTTGTGATGTGAATACGCCACATTTTGCAGAGACAGACGACCAGTTGATTAGCCCATTCTGCAGCTCCACAGTGTTGAGCTCCTCAGCCCCTCTGTGATAGTCACTGACAGGAAAATAAGAACTTGTTGTTTGCTGTTAAAAGGCTGTTATTTATTGTTTTTGGTGATTTGTGGTCTGTTTGAGAGCGGGACAAGTGAGGCGGGGATGTAACACTTCTCCACCCCAGGGACTGTTAGCATTGGCAGGTTGAGGTTGGCCTGCTTGCAGCCAAAGCACCCAGTCCCTCTTCTGTAAAGCCTGAGGGCAGGCAGTCTTTTTTTTTTTTTTTTTTTTTTTTTTTTTTTTTAACATTTCCTCTACTTTGATTTCTCAGGTGGAGAGTGCAGATTGCTTTGCAGATCTTGGATGCTGTTTTCTCCTGTGTGCCAACTAATTCTACCTGACGAGCCACTTACAGAAAGATCACTTGGGGCCATTGACTGGGGCCTGTAACAGCTCCAAACTAATTCAGAGCGCGGGGAACTAGTTGTATCTGTCACAGTTCCAGATCTGTTAATTCTGTCCCATCCTCTGTTTTAGTTGTTAAATTCAATCAGATTTACTTTGAATACTTTTAAGTTAACACATCAACAACTTTCTGGAGTGAGAAATGATCTTTTCAACACCACATTAAACTTCAACTCATACAGACACTTTCAGGCTGCTGTTTACCCAAAATTTTAATTAAGTGATTCATCTGCTAAGTTTTTAAAGCCCTAGTTATTTTATAATCACTGTTGGAAGGAAAATATACAGGTGTGTATTATGTAACAGGTGCACTGGTCAGCACACAAATAGGTTTTAAATTGTATGCTGCCATTAAATACTCAGCTTCTACATGTTTTCTCTAATGCTCCTCAAGAGTTGACCTGAAATAATGCTAAATTTATCTCTTTGCGCACAGATAGACAATCCAACACTAACCAGTATTTATCACACACATCAGTCTCACAGGCAGCAGTCGCCTGGAGGAGCCGGTATCTGATTTGATGCTGTCTGTGGATTCAGTCAGTAAAGATCCAGCTCCTGCAGTTAGCCAGGACATCTCACTTCACTCCAAGCATGCTCAGTTTAGAGTGCAGTGATTCAAGCATACAGTATCTATCTGTGTGATATGTGTGTGTGTGTGTTGGAACACACTCATGATTAGTCTTCTCAGTGACTTGCTGGCTGATGGGGTTGATTTGTCCGACAGTGCTGTGTGTCAGGCAGGCTCAGTGTCCACGCTGGAGAACATGAGTGAAGGAGCGGATAATTGATAGTGACAAGGCGCTCCCAGCCTTAATTGCTGCTGGTGAATTAGATTACCTTTTCAAAGTGCCTTCATTAGCAGAGGGAGAGCCATACCAATGGTCCCCTGATTGGCCTCATATTGTTTTGCTGTGAACCTGCTCTGGCAGGGCACAAATATGTGTGTATGTGTGTGTGTGTGTGTGTTTGTGAGGGTGTGTTTGTGCGTGTTTGTTTTGGTTGGATTCAAATTGCTCACTAATTTTCCTGTACAGCTGTAGTTTGGCTATGTGTTCATGGTTTGTCTCATCCAAATGACAAAGATTAAGCATTTGAGGTTTACCACCAACCAGGTACAGGAGGAGTCAGTGAAAAAATGAAAGATTGGACAGAGGCTCTACTTTCACAAAAACAAAAAACACCACAAATTAAAGTTTATCACTGTCCCAACAGATTGCACTTGAAGAGTTTGCTGGAGAAATAGTTGTAACTGACTGCTGTCTAGGGCTGAACGATTTTGGAAAATAATCTAATTGCGACTTTTTTTAGGCCAATATTGCGATATAGCATGCAATTTTATTTATTTATTTATTTATTTATTTATTGGGGGGTATCTTTTGCATTATTCACTAAAACAATTAATGAAATCATTCTATATCATTCTGTATCATTCTATAGTATGACGGTCAGGCCTACATGTTATGATGATGAAATGAAATAGGCTGAAGGTCTGTGTATATGAAACTTTTTTTTAATTTTATTTTATAAATTGCAAACTCTGGGATTTGAAAACTGCACTCAGTTACATTGCGATGTCAGTTTAAATTCGATTAATTGTTCAGTCCTACTGCTGTCAATGGTTCTGCGTTTCCACTGCATGTAACGATTGTGAAATTGTAAGGGTGGGTAAAAATATTGATGAATTGATGCATTGCAATATTTCCTTGCCCAATTCAATATCAATTCAGCAAATCCTCTGAAACAGTTCACCTCCTGGCAATAAGGGGGCGGCTGTGCCCTCCAATAAAATTGATATTGAACCGAATTACGACCTAAAGAATCAAAATTGAATTGAATTGTGATGTTCTTAGCAATACCTAGCCCGATTAAAACTTTTTTTTAAAGCCTTTGAAAACCCCTTTGCTTCAACAGCTTAAATATCATGGCCCCATAAAAAACACAGAGTGATTGGCCTTAAATTGGACCTAACACAAGACTTTTAACTAGCACCTCTCTATGTCTTTAATATGGCCAAATCGGACCTGACTGTTGTAGCCTGAATGTTGACAAACCTTTAAGTGCCTTAAATTCCAATAGCTAATACACGGTGAGACCCAAAGCTGTAGTTTCTACACTACTTTATCCATTATTTGCCATTAGCTTGACGAATTATTCATCATTTTAACTTAATACTCAGGTGTTACTCTAAAGGATCACAACACATGGTCTGAATAATTTTAATCAGACATCTGTCAGTCTGCAGTGCTAAATACAGAGAAAAATTGTCTTGGAGGAAAGGTGCTGTCAGTTATTACATTTTGAAAATACAAGAACAGGATCTCCCATTGGTTGGCAACCTTTGCTCAGTTATGAGGGACCATCTAGCTTAGTTTCTAGTATTTGATCAGACACAGGATCAGCACCATGGAGAGCACCATAGGGCAAACTGCTAACATGTCTTAGCTATCCAGTGAGGAGCAGAAAATGTTTTTGGAAAGAAATTCTTCCAGAAAGACAATGCGCCTCATCACTAATAACTATGTAGAAACCTTTTTACTCTGTATATAAAATAAGTCCATACCCAAAATCACCATTGGCTAAGCAAACACACGTTCCCTGTAACCTTCAATCAGGGTATTACAACACCTCAAGGACATCTGGTGCATCAAGACAAGAGTGCTAGATCTGCCACCGTTTACTTTCTTGGACAAAACCTGTTATCAGTTTTGTTCACTGCAAGCCCTTAAATAGGATCCATATAATCAACTGGTTTAGGCAATACATGTGCTAATTAATGGCACTGATGACTAAAGTGGCCTTTTTATTTAAATAACAGAAAAATGTTAGATTTTAATTAATTTTAAGTTAGATAAGGGTGAAAATGCATCCATTGCATGTTGATTTCATTGATTTAGTCAATTCACAGTTTTTATTATAGAATTATTGCAAATGTTTTTTCTGTTCTTATACTGACAGTTGTTAAATGTTTCATGCATTTAGTTAAAAGAGTATTTGTTTACATTTTCTGAGAAAGTTGGTCTTCATCATTTGTGCAAAAGCATGCTCTGAGGAGGCTTTATTTTTTATTTATTTTTATTTTATTTATTTTTTATTTTTTGCAAGGCAGATACGGCAGATTTGTGTCGTAAATGTTTGTACTCACCGTTTACTTACTTACTTTTAGTGAATGAGGCTCACTGTCTTCAAATTAAAGGAAACTATCTCCACCAACATTGTAGTGACATAAAAGCCCAAATCTTGGCAATACATCATACACAGATTAATCAAGCACAAAAAATAGTGTAATGTCCCCACTTTAAGTTATAGAGTATAAATAAGGTGTAGACTTTGTGATGCATGGACACAGTCTCCTTGACATCAATAGTTTTGAAGCCTATCGTCTCAGCTTCAGTTGAGCTAAAGAGAAGGCGTTTAAGTTAGCCTTTAGCCTCCTTGCTAACAGATACTATCTACCTGCCAGTCAGGCAGCCATGCTCTGAATTTGTCCGCTAAATAAGGCTCTAGTTCCCATCGTGTCGTAAAACAGCGCTACCTCCGCTGCAGAGCCACAGCTGGCAACGAGGCGCTCGCCACTTAGTGTATCAGTCCACGCGCACGGCGTGCCAGATATAAACAAACGCAGGTAGTCTGTCTAAATAAAGCGTGAATGCA
This sequence comes from Halichoeres trimaculatus, assembly GCF_033239565.1. Taxonomy (NCBI): domain Eukaryota; kingdom Metazoa; phylum Chordata; class Actinopteri; order Labriformes; family Labridae; genus Halichoeres; species Halichoeres trimaculatus. The sequence continues at coordinate 8,707,251 of NW_027437190.1, forward strand.
GTCCGATATCAGATTTTTTCGGTGGGAGTCCGTTTATTTGTGTTTTTGGTCAAGTAAAAATTGGCCCCGTCTGAGTGCAGAGGAAACCGGCAGAGGAGCAGGGAGGGGGTGTTTGGTGTGTGCGCTCTGGGCTTTTGCTGCACAAAAACACTGCTGTAGGGGTAATTTCTGCCCTAAACCTTGTGGTAGGACCCAACTTGTTCCATCCCGGAGTGTCACTTCAATGTAAAATCTTAATATCTTCAAAAATAAGCAGATAACCCATACAGTGTGTGCAGAAAGAGACATGATTGACACCTGTCTGTAAGTATGTTAATTTTTGATGTATGTAGCTTCTGATGCATCTGCAGTCAGCGTCCAATGGATGTCTGATGAACTGTAGCTTTTAACATTTCTGCATCAGCTTAAACCAGACCACTGGTTGCCACCTAAAACTAGGGATGGGTACTGAATTAGGTACTTTTATAGGTACCGACCGAATTCTGTCAAAAGTACCGGGTACCGATTCACATAAAACCAAAAGGTGCCATGTTTAGGTACCTGAAGGCATCCTTGTGACTGTGAGGGAAAGGAAGAGTAGGACTTGAACACAGCATTGCAGAGTTATATATTGAAGAACAAATATGTATAATTGAAAAAAATATATCTATTTTATTATCGAACAAATTTATATTTTTTACCTTATAGACACAAAAAAGTACTGAAAATTTGTATCAGGAGTACTGGTACCGATTGCCAGGTACCAGGTACCGGTACCGTATCGTTTCAAATGTGAAAGGTACCCATCCCTACCTAATACACACCTGATCAAAACTTTTAAGACAAGTTGAAAAATTGCAAGAATTTTCAATTTTTCAACTGTTGGATCTTTAAAAGGTTTAAGTAGAGCTTCAAAATGCTGAAAAAAAGTGAGATTAAAAGATGAGTAAGCAGTTCACTGAAAACAACACTTTAAGGAAAATAGGTGTTTCCAACTTGTCTTAAAGTTTAAATGAGGCGTGTTAAGTAACAGAAAGCTACATACGTTAGGTTTTACATTATACAATTTCAAATCTTGGTAAAAACTAAACTCTAGTCACTGGCTGATACTCTGCAATGGTAGAAACCCTGATCAGGGCTGCAGATCTTTGTGTTGGTCAAAAGTTAGTCACTACATTTAAATCCTTCAGTTTGGACAGAGCCCAAAATAAACGTAAAGGTTGTTACAGATTTGTAACAGCATTAAGTTTATGAAACAAATCCTCGGTGAACAAACTGAATGAATTCTTCAGAGCAGGCAGTAAAGTTGAGAGGGATTATTATTCCATGTAGAGATGGTGACATGAGCATCATCACAAAAAAAAACTGTTTTCTGCCTGAATCCAAAGACCAAAACCTCTCTCCTCCTTCATCCCCTGTAGCAGCATTCTCAGCTCCAGCCATCCTTCTTCATCCCATTACCATATCTCTCTCCAGTCACTGCTCCATCACCAGTCCACAGTGCAGCCCCCCTCCCCACCCCCTAAAAAATGTCCCCATCCCTGTCTCATGCTTCATTCCTGCTCAAGCTAGCCTTCGGCCTCCTGCTGAGTTAAATGGAGTGTGCCCGCGTCAGGGGAGTCGCGTGTGCTCAGTTGAGCTCAGCTCAGCTGGGCTGCCAGCGTTACAAACTTACTGTGTGATTATTGTTAGAGCGAGACTCCTCCACCCAGGAGGTCTGTGCTGATGGGTACTGTGTCACTGGGTACAGCCAGCCATGGAGGGTGGAGTAAGAAAGCAACGAAAGGAGAAAAACTGAGAAGAAGTAGTGCTGGAGAAGGAGATGGAGGAAGAAACGGGGATCAAGAGAGGATAGACAGAAATAGATGTAGGAAGGGGAAGAAGCAGGAGGGCAGAGAATCATCAAAGGAAAGAAAAAGCCAAGCTGAGCAAGGGGAAGACTGATGTATACCTATCTCAGCAGACAAAGACAAGGGAAGACACACAGGGAGTGATATAAAGAGGAAAGAGCAGGAGAATAATGTGCTGAGAGAAGAAAGAGAGGCAGCAGGGAAATCAGCACAGGAGAGAGAAAAGGGGAAGACAGGGAGGGTGGATGGAAAAGAAAGGCAAAGGGAGGAATTAGAGAGAAGAATTTCAAGCAAGTGATGTGTGCTGTGATTGTTTTTTCTCTCCTCCTCCCTCTCCTTCTCTCTCCTGCTCTAAACGGTCGGGATGTGGCCTGTATCTGCCGGCAAGAAGGAACTCAATTTGGGACAATTTACTCGGCAGTCTCAGCCCTGATGCACCTCAGGGACAGAGAATAGAGAGAATGAATGTGAAGGAAGATAGAATCAGCAAGCCTTACACACACACACACATGCACACGCGCACACACACACAAAAACAGCCGTATACTCACACAGCGTGCGCCTTGCACACAATTGCCGCCGAGTAGATTTCACTTAGTTAGTTCTAACTCTCCCAGGTGGTCAGTGCGATGTGAGTTTATAAGGCTTGGAAATGAAAAGCCCAGGATAAGGTTAGATAAACTGTTTCGCAATTTGATTTTAGTCCACCTCTGGCAGAAAAACCCACATAAGACAGATGGCTGGAGGGGATAGGTTGCTATAACGTCTGGCGTATAGGTGATCAAGGCTGAATATGTTTTGTGTTTTTACTGTCACGCTGCACCTTAATGAAAAAAACAAACACTCTCAAATTAAAAACACCAAGAAAAATCCCAGCTGTAATCTTTTCTGCTATATCTTACATCTTGATATTTTTATTTTTTTAAACCTGTGTGTTTTTGCTAACAGATTGGCAGCCTGGATGGTCTGTACACCCTGAGAGACAGCAGAGGGCGCCCTGACAGAGCCACCTTTGAAAATGAGCTTGCAGCTACAGCAGGGGTAAGTGTTTTTAATTGTCACCATAAATCACCTCTGCTAAGTAAAACAGCATCATATGTGAGGATCCTGGGATTATAAAGTTGCATCCTCAGTGAGGAACCAACTCTGAGGTTGTTTTTCTCTCTGGCCTGACTCGTACTGTCTGTGTAACACAGCGGGAAATGGATTTGTAACTACAGCAAATTAGAGTGTTCAGCTTCCTCGACGTGGCTGTTTGATACATTTAACATGGCCACGTCAAGGTGAATTCACACTCTGGCATCAGGACTGATTTTACACAGCATGTATATGCAAATGGAAGTTCATTTGGCTGGCGTTGCTGTTTTAATCAGGGTCTAGTGTTGATTAGCGAGAAGGATAAAAAAAGAAGCCGAGCTCTGTTGTGAGTAATGGCTGAAAGTTGTTTACCTTGCTTGAGTAGCTCTATCCTGTTCCACCCAGTATCACTGTGTGAGCCCCCCTCCCGCACTACCTCCAACCAGACGCTCTGCATCACCCTCCGAGCACACAATGCAGCCTTCTCACCGGGCTTTTGTTGCCAGGGAAACCATCACCCACAGAGACATCCCATGACAGCACAGGATGAAGGGGGGGAGGGAGGGGAAGAAGCTTTGGCCCTGTCCTTTCTCAGGGTGCATCAGACCTCTGGCCCTTACCCGACTCTCTGCCCCTTCAGTGCCACAAACAAACAAAATGCAGAGTATGACAGCACACACACACACACACACACACACACACACACACACGCACACACAGATGGACAAACATGCAGCAAACACACATGCAAGAGCAGGAAAGAAAGAGATAGAGAGGAGCATTCAAAGTTTTATGATTCACAGTTATCATCTGAATCAGTGTGCGTGTGATTAATTGAAGTAATTTATGTGCAATCTCTAGTGACTCAAAGTATGGTTCATGATTTCATTACACTGTAACTTTAATTACTTTTCTATCGTCGTAACTTTGGAAGAAAATGAATTTGCATCCCAAAAAAGTTCAATTTTCCATAATGAGGCTTAAATTTAATGGATTGCAGAGATCGTTTTAGGGGATGATAAAGAATTGCATCCTCAGACTCTGTGTCTCTTTACAAACAGTGATGAAGCCTCCTGCTTTCAAGTCAGACTATTTTATACTTAGTTTACTTTTTGTTTATTTACATCCAGAAACAGTTTCTCCTGCATCACTCAGATTTAAAATCATAATCAAAACCTTTACATTTGAAAAGACAATGCTTTGACCTCTCAGACTCTTACAATATCTGCTAAACAACATTTGTTTAAGCTTATATACACTTCCTCAGATTCACGCTGAAGATTTTCTTGTCCTCTTTCGGTGTGGGGTCATATGGTTTTTCCCATACCGTCACAGTGTGTTAGCTACAGTAGCTGGCGTGCTGCCAGTGCTGGAGCTGTGCTCCACACGCCCACCTCTGATCATGCCTCTGTCTACAAACCTGTATGCTGCTCTGTGCATTATTTTACAACGCATGGGAGGTAGGTGGCGTCACCAAGCTGACTGATTATGGCACCATGTAAGGTTGAATAAGCTGCCAGGTTGAACTATAGTTATTATTGGTGTAATGCTTCTGTCACTGCCCCCGCAGGTTAAAACTGTACTAACTCGTTATTAACTAGCTACTTAAAATAACGTCTATAGTGTGTTAAGTTTGCTCCTTTCTTCTGTTCTTTATTTGAACTAACTCAGATGGAAAATGATTTTATTTTGCGTCTGATTGGTCTGAGTGATCGCGAGCACCGCGAAAGGTGTGCTGGAAAGACCTGATAGCAGAGACGGTCAGAGCCGCTGTCCCTGCAGCAGGACAATGGACAGCGGGGTGCATCGGAGGACACGAAGCGTGTCACCGTGTGGGCCAGCTCCCCGGACAGATGTAATCTGTTCCTTTGTCATTAATAGGAGTACAAAATGAAGAGACAGTTACACAGCTAGCTTATCCATTCAGAATACTTCTGATCCACCTGCACTCCTGGTTTGTCATCGCCAAATAGCAGAACCTTTGGTGATATACTGTATACTCTCCCAGTGTCTCCACCTCATCCTCCTTACAACAATGTACTCCATCTTTTTAGATCACGTTAAAAAATAAAGACTAAAACAGAGAAATATGGGAAATCACAGGTAAATCCTGAGTGACACACATTTATTTTGTCTCTTTTTCTTCGTCTTTTCTCTCCCTCTTTTCTTTGAATTAAATGAAATGAGAGAACCAGATATACTCAGTATCAGATGTTAAGGCTGTTTATTGTTTAATCGTAAGATGTGCATCAAACTTCCAGCTGCCGTCAGGTTAACTTTCCATTTTGACAAACGGCTTTAATCTGACATCAGATGTGACGGGACAGTTAATATAGATATAAATGTATATGCTGGTTCAGACGGTTACATTAAATAGTGATTGCTGTGATTGTTTATTGCATCAAAATGTGGCTGACACTCTGGAAACCTGCCTCTGAGGCTTTGTTGACATGAGTGCAAATGTGCGCCTGTCACCAAATTACAGATGCGTGGGGTGCGCTTCGCTTTGCGCCGAGGATAGACCAGGTTGGAGCTGGCGAGCTTCCAGCTGATTTTTTTTGCAACGAAATTGTCGCTGCGCCAACATGAATCTGCTGACACCTCCCCCTGGTGCGCCGTCACCCATCTCTGCGCAGACGGTTTACCAAATTGGCAAATTGGCAGCGCATGGCGGTGCGCTGCACGAAATTAGCACTGCGCAGGTTGCCCCCTGTGCTGGGCCCCCTGCGCTGCGCCACAAAATTAAAGCCCTAAGAGTTAAATAAAAGCACCCTTAGGTCTAAACTTTGCCTTCCTGCAAATCATTTTCGAATCAAGTATTTTTAACATCGGGAGGAACAAGTTAGATTCTCTCTGAACTGACCAAAGACTTAGAAACATTCCCCAGATTGGACTTTATTTTCTTAGTATCAGCATTTTTCAGGATAAACATTGTCTGATTTGTTCGCCATCAGAAGTGTTAAATTCCACGACTCAGATTACATCTACACAGAGGTTTTCTTATCAAGTATTAGGTAATAACAGATTAAGGGCTGTTGTAGTGTTATTATTCTAGAGTCTCTAGAATAACTTTTGTTCGAAGGATAAAAAGAAGATGGAGGAACTAATGTTTAGATTCAGTCAGAAGTTGATGTGGACCAAATGGGCCATTTAAAGCCAACTTACAGGAATTCACATGACAACTTCTCTTCAGTCCTCTGATGAAGACTTTCAGTATTGATAGAATCTAGTTAAAGTGTATTTTCATAGGATTTGATCAGCTGATCTGATAAATAGATAAAAAAACCTATCTAGGATTATTTATGGAAGAATTTGAAGTGCCTTGGCTGGTGGCATGTTGGCACCAAAATCATGTGCAGACTCAAAGTATAGTCACACTTAGGCTTTCTTACTAAGCAAGTACGTAAACAAACCAAGTGAAGTGTGTCAGAAGACTAACCGTCATGCTCCTGACAGGAAAAAATGGAGTAAAGAAATAAATTAGATTAAGTAATAAGCTATTTGTTTTAAACTTAAGGCAACATATAAGGAAATTCTTTAAGCTTTGCTGAGTTGGAAAGTTAAGAACTTGGCTTCAGTCCTCTGATGAAGACCCTGTGATGTTGCTATGGCCATTAAAGTTTTTATAAAAGCATTTTAGTTTGAGGGGGATTTCATTCAATTTGATGTGAGAGCAGTTTAGCAATGCTGCGTAATTCAAAACCCTCTGTGAGCAGAAACATGAAGCAGCAGCTACTGTTCTCTGTCACAAGGGCTGAGTTTAAAATTTGATTCATCACTGCATTGCAAGGAATAAGTCATGATTTTTAAATGTTCAAGTAGTTGTTAATTTATAAAGAATTAGAAAATATGTGTGACTATTTTCCTACCTTCTTAACATATTTTCAATTATTTTAAGAGGCTGTACAAGAGGCCATTGCCCTCAGAAAGAAGTTTGCTAACTGTTTGTCCAAAAAGAAGTAGAAAAAGCATTGATGCCAGGTTCCAGTAAAACTGGTGTGGTTTGATGGGAAGAAACCACAGTTACAGTGTGAAAAGAGTCTGTAAAAAAACTTTTTGATGTTATAAACAAATTAAATCCAAGTGCAAAACTGTGCTAAGCCAAATAAGCATTAGGTAAGTCAAAAACAGCTATGCACAGAGAGCGAGGCAGCTGTCCCAATGAGTAGTGACTCTTCAATTAATCATAGAATACGTTACAGACCACTGAATTGTTGACATTTTTGTAATGCTCATCCCTGATTGCAACGTAATTTTCCCAATTCAGAATTGGTTAAGTCAATACTGAAATTAAATATTTGGTTAAAAAAAAGTGTATAATATTATCCTTAAATAATTAATTTGCTGCAAGATGTATATTCACCTTAATTTTTTTTTAAGTTTTGGTCTCAAAGACTTAATTTTTTTACATTTTTTTTTTTTAATTTAATTTAATTTTTACAATTTTAATGTTTTTTTTTCTTTCTTCTTTTTAAATTTAAACCTATATTTCAATGGCATAATTAATACACAAAAAAAATTACAACAAAGGTCTAGATTGAGGAAGTACAGGAGCACAAGATTTTTCCCATTCATCATTGTGAATGAACCCTGAAAGTCATTTTTACACACTGTATCTCATAACCTTTTATAACCTGATTGTTCTTTATTTATGTGAAGTTTGAGCTCCCACATGCCTTGCTCATTTATGGTGCATAAGATGCGACCCTTGATGTTAAATAGTTAAAAACTGTGTTTTTTTAATGGATTCAGTCAAGAGTGAATAATGAACCACTGCAAGCCACCAGTGATACAGTATAACATCTTATTTTATTTGGGTCCTGTACAGGTTCGTTGAAAAGAAATGATTTCAAAAAGTGACACACCTGACCTGAACCCATGAGTGGGATGATGCTACAAAACAGAGGAAAAGACACACATCACTGACTGACGTCGGCAACGGCTGCTGCAGCCCTCACTGAGTTAAAGCAATCCATAAGCAGTGTGCTGTTTGACTCACATGTGCAGGAATGTTATTTAACAGCCTGCTGCCAGTAAAGCAGCAATCAGCTGTTGCATTAACTGCTAATAACATAATTAGCAAGGCTGTGGGAAAACAGCCCCATGCAAACATAAGGGCTCAGAGATGACGCTCAGATGAGGTCTCAATGCACACACACATACTCATTCACACAGCTAGCTAACAGCTCAGATGTGACCTGTGTGTGTGAGTGTGTGAGTGGTACAGTCAGTCATTGGTCTATCTGAAGGTGAGAGGGTTTAGGGCCATTGTGTCCTTGGGCAAGGCACTTAGCCATAAACCTTTGTTGGCCATTGGGCATGTGAATGGGATTTGTTGACACTAATGGGTGCTTTACATTAGCTAACATTAGCCTCAGCTATCAGTGTGTGTGAAGTGAATGGGTGAGTCTTACATATCATATAGAAGTCTTTGAGAGGTCAGGAAACTGGTGAAAGTGCTACAAAAAACCTTTCATGACTAGACTTACAGTCATAAGCCCCATTTCCACCAAACAGTCCGGTTTAGATTAGTACAGTTTGGTACAGGTTGGCTTGGTTAAGCCTGGTTCTGTTTGTGTTTCCACCGCCAACTGTGCCTCCTTGAGATAGGTGGCATGCAAGCTGGATGCTGATGGCCGCATCAGTTAAACAATTGCTTGACTCCATAGCAGCGCCACACAGTGTACCCCGCTAATGAATCCAACAAAGAAGAAAAACGTGACACAGTAAACAAAGAGCCACGATGGAAAACATCCAGCAATTCGCCTTCTTTGTGACTGATGTGGCACTTTGTTAAAAAGCACAACCAAGCTTTGTTTCAGAGAAGACTGTGTGCCGCGAGGAGAAATACAGCCGCTGTCGCACAGTAAGTGACGATTCTTCCGAACAATCAACGGACTGCAGTGTTGTAGCTCCACCTTCTGGGATTAGATTGGTTTAGTCCTGCACCCCAACAGAGGGATCCAACAAAGTGGAACAGCTGGTCTCGTTTATTTGGGGATCTGTCCCAGGATTAGTCAGTGGAAACACTGTAGAACTGTGCTGTGCCGAAACAAACCGAGCCGAACCGTTTGGTGAAAACAGGGCTTAAGAGGCCATTGTGAATACTGAGTGATTCCAAGCAGCATCCTCTGGTCTGAATAAATGAAACCAATGTGTTGGTGACTGCAGTTCTTAAAGTATCCACTTGAGGCTGGCTCCAAAAGCTCTTGAAGCCACATACACACCCATTCAGAAAAAAAAATATCGTTAGAGCAAAAAATAACAAGGTCAGAGTCTGGTGCATTTTTCTAATCATACCTTTTTTTATTAAACAAAAAATCACATTATAAGTTCTGTATGATTTGGGGCAGGGCTCACAGGACTGACAGGCAGACAAACAGCAGCTGGGATCAAGGCGGTTGAGGCCTGCTTCAGTCCAGTCTCCAAGTCTCTTGCTGGGTTGACCAAAGCAAGGTTGGGTCAGCATTTTCAATATGAAAGCTGTCATAAAAAGTGAAATCAGAAACTAATGGGGGACATAACTGGCATTATGACAATGTTTTATACAACCTGTGGTTGATTTTATTTGTGTCTTTTTCATCACCTGCCAACTAGGATCACCTTTCGTTCAATACTTTTCAATAATAGATTGGAAATGCTGTTTTGGGATATTTTACATTAACCTCACTGAGTCAAAAATAACTCATTTAAAGTTTTCATATATTGTCACTGGCTACCCTGAATATTTGGATATGTTTGAACAATCTAATGTAAATATTGTCCCAGAATCCTTATCATGGGCTGTTAATTGAGCTTTTGTCCTGATCTGATACACTGATTGGTATCTAGGGATGGGTACTGATTTAGGTACTTTTTTAGGTACCGACCAAGTTATGACAAAAGTACCAGGTATCGATTCATGTAGATTCAAAAGGTACCATGTTTAGGTACCTGAACGCATTCTTGTGACTGTGAGGGAGTGGAAGAGTAGGTGATTTCCCATGCTGGACATGAACACAGCATTGCAAGGTTATATATTGAAGAATAAATGTGTTAAGTTGTAAAAGAGTATATATTTTATTATTAAACAAATTGACATTTTTTACCACATAGACACAAAAAAGTACCAAAAATTGGTACCGTTGAGTACCGGTACCGATTGCCAGGTACCGGGCATCGGTACCGTATTGTTTCAAATGTGAAAGGTACCCATCCCTATTGGCACCTAATATGACTATTGTTGGAGGATCAGGTAGTATTGGATTTTGTTACGTGATCTGAACCGATCCAGTTTTCACCACCGTCACGCTTAATGGCTGCTGTAAATTAAACCATGTTGTAAACATGACCTCTGTGTGGAACTACTTCTCTTTGGAAAGCAATGATAGTTAAAAAGGGTCTTGCAACATTTTTAAAGTGAGTGTTCCTCAAGGAGGCACCAACAGGGCTCACTGTAATACAACAAATATGATTGGTCAGTTACAATGGAGTCACCTAACAGAGTACGGGATTTATGAGAGAAAGGTATTGGCATCCAATCAGTATCTGCAAAACACATCATGAAAAATTTGGATCAGATCTGAAGTCAAAAAATCTGTATTGAGACTTCCCAAGTTTTCTCATAGATAAATATTACATCACTATATCATAGTTGAGTCTACACACACACCCTCTTCGTTGTCTTACTCTCTCTGCTCTTCCGTTGACACAGAATAGCAAATTCTCTGTTTTCCCTCAGCACTTCCTCACTGCATTTGTGTGCTTTTACTCTTCCTATTTTTCTTTTCTTTTTTTGGCAATTTTTTTAAAGACTCCAGTCACATCCGCAATCCCGCGGCCCTATAAGGAGCTTTCACGCTTTTTGGTTTGCTTTAGATGTTTAATACCCCCTCTCTTTTGTGTCAGAGAGCCGGAGAGGCGTTAAGAAGCGCTGATAAACCCCACTTAGATCCCTTCCTGGCCCGTCACCCCGGCCTGCCGGGCCGCTTTAGCAGGGAACTGATCTGTGACGGCCTGCCACTCAAACTGAGCACTTCTGAAGGCTGACACAATGGAGTGAGCAACACACCAGAGGGCCCGGGGGTAGGAGGGGAGGAGAGGGAGGGAGGGTGAGGCAGAGGAGGCCAAGAGGTGCCCTCAAAGACGGCTAGAGGAGGGGCCAGAGTGTATCTCCTCATCTAGCTTTTTTCTATAAATTCACATTTTTCCTCCTTCTCTCTGCTGCTCAGTGCCAGTGATGTCACAGTTTTTACATGTCTGTGTTGGTTTCAGTGGCCAGCGTCCTCCTCTGTCTTTTCTCTCTCTGCGGTCAGCTTGGCAGCCAAAGATGAGATACTGAATAAGGAGGGAGAGTAGGTGGATGAGGTTTAGATAGGGATCAGCAGTGCTCCACGTTTGGGTGCTGGTGGAGAAATGGTCATGTGGGGCGCTCAGCGCTGCGTGGTCGAGGCAGACAGCCCCAGAAAGCACAGCATTGTGATTGACAGGCGAAAGGAGGGGATGGCTGCATGGGGAGGGGGGGCATGTGGCCACTGCTGCTGCCACTGCCATCGCTTTCCCAGGGGGCCGTGGGTGGGTAGCGAAGTCCAAAATGTCAGCCCTGATATCTGTGCAGCCCGGCTCGTATCACACTGCTGCAGACGCCTGCCATCCACCGCTTCCACTCAGTCATATAGAGACAGGGGAGGGTAATGTGCACACACACAATCACACTCACGCTCTTCTTTCTTTTCACCACCATCCTCTTTTATTGATGTATTTATTCACACATTATACCTGAGATTTCTACAAACTGACATTCACTAACACTATACTCTCAACATCTCACAGCCTTTATGTTGTCTCCCCCCTCCACACATTCAAGCGTTTTTCTGTCTTTTTAAAGAGCAGTCCATCTTCTATTTCTACTTTATTTAACCAGGCTTTTATTTTGAAAGGGGAAACATCAGTTTCAGCTGTATTAAGGTGTTCCTGTTAAACAATGTCGTCTAAACGTGACTTTCTTTTTACGTTGAGTGTACAGTAAGCTTTAAACTCTGTGTGTGTGTGTGTGTGTGTGTGTGTGTGTGTGTGTGTGTGTGTGTGTGTGTGTGTGTGTGTGTGTGTGTGTGTCTCATGTGTCACAGCTGGATGATGAATGTGCTGACAGTGGAGGGGTCAGTGTCACAGACAGTGTGGTCAATTGCCCCTCGTCCCCTGAGTCTAACCTTGAGCAACACTCCCTAAAGAGTCTCAATCTGCCATTAAGGCCCACGCCTACACCACACACACACACACACACACACACACACACACACACACACACACACACACACACACATTCCTTTGTGAGGGTGTGCCATTAGTAGCTGGCAGGGCCTGGTTTGACAGAGAGCGATTAGCTCCCTATCATGTGTATTGATCACTGCATCCAGGCTGCTCCTCCTGAGGAGGGCCTGGAGGGCTTTTACAAGGTACTTTGGACACACACACACACCTACACACACAACCCAACACTTACACTTACACCTACACACACTAGTTTCTAGTTATCTGTAAATGTTTTACTGAGTAGTAATTGCAACACAAATGTGATGTTAAGTGTTTAGCAGTATGAAAGACTGCATCATGAAGTGCTACTTGTGTTCTCTCTCTCTGTTTGTGTGTGTGTGTGTGTGTGTGTGTGTGTGTAATATTGACATACTTCTTGGGGACATGTTTTAAAATTACAGTCTGAGCTCAATATGAGACATGTTAAAACAAAAACAAAACAGTAGGCCTGGGACAACATGCTATTCTCGCTATTCTGTTCTATTACGATTTTTGGGGTGCCGATAAGATTTAAATTGGGATTCTTTATTATTTACAATTTTTGGGATGTTAAGTTTGCTTTTTTAACACCAGACCATGTGAAAAAGTGAAATGATTATGCTAATGTTTACAGACTATATCAGGAGCCATATTTTCCCATGAAATGCACATCATGTGAGTCAGAGAGAAACATTTCTCCCTCTGCTGGAGAAAAGTGGTAACTTTTTCCAATCCAGCTTTTTAACAAAGACTGAAATGAAGAATTTGAATTAAAAAAAAAACAAAAGTCAATTTTTTGACAAAGAATCCTGATTTTGATATTGTCAAACAAGAAATCCCGATATGTCGTACTTTGATTTTTCTTATCCAACCCCTACAAAACAGATGACTGAAAACCTGCAAAACACAAAAGTTTAAATGAGTTTTGGATAAAGCTGAACGATTTGGGGAAATAATCTAATTGGGAGTTTTTGGGACCAATATTGAGATAGTGATTTTGCCTGCAATTTTTTTTTTGGGGGGGACGTTTATCTTCTGCATTATTCACTAAACACAAGCAATAAACCATTCTATAGTTTAAACAACACTGCAAAAGGATACTGTCAACATATAAAAAATCCATGTTATGATGAAATGAGATGAAATGATGCATGAATTGTTACAAATAACATATCTTTATTTAACTATTACAGTCACAGTAGAATACTGAGTGAATTGTTTAACTTCAAGACTTGTAGATGTGTAGTATTTTTGCCAGAAAAACAAGCATGTTGACTTTTGATGGTTTTACAAGGAAGAATGAGTAAATGTTACTCTATCCCCTCCAGGTCTGTGTACATTAAGGTTTTTTTTCTTTCTTTCTTTCTTTTTTTCTTTAATTGGAGCCTTTGCAATTTGAAAATTGCGTTCTGTGAAATTGCGATGTCGGTTTCAGTTTGAGGAATTTTTCAGCCCTAATTTTGAAAATGGATCGTAGGTAATTAAAGGTCCCATATTGCATAAATGCTCCTTTTCAGCAGTTTAATATGGATCATTGATGTCTTCATGAAATGGTAGTAACATTTTTTGGTCCTAAAAGCCAATAAATCAAGCACAGCAGCATTGTTTCCAGGCTCTCATAGCCCCTCTGTTCAGAACGGTCTGATTTAGTGGGCGTGACCTTCATATGTAAATGAGCCACCGCTGATACCACCCCGCTCTTCAGCGTCACTGAGAGTGGCGCCACGAGCTCCGAGTGCACAATGTTTAGAAAACAAAGAAGCTCGTTTACCGTAACATTACAGGCTAAAACAACAGGCTAACTGCAGCTAAAGTTAGCATCCTGAAGCTAACACAGAGACAGGCGGACACTGAGGAAAAGCTGTCACATCTGCTCCACAGCACTCTGCTCTGGTGGACCAATCAGGTCAGACTTCCTCCTGATTGGTCAAAAAAGGGAATCGCTGACGTCGGCAAACCCTGGAAATACCAAACAGCTCGTTTTAGGTCAGGATTTTACATTCACAAGCACTAGTCAGTACAAGTTTTGTCATTAAATATCACATTTTGTGGGCTGGGAGGAAAGACAAAGACTCACACATTTCACTAAAAGACTTAATTAAGTAATTTTTGCATAATATGGAAGTTACTGAGTTTAAGTTACTGATTCTACAAATTCTGAGACCAATTTGGTGTAGTTTTATTTTTGAAACCTGAGTTTTTAATTTGGAGAGGTGAAAAGTTTTATTTTTCAAATGAGATGAGATCTGTAATTCTCCACTGAGCAATCTTTTAAACATCTCTGCTGTCGGTCGATGTAATCAATATAAAGATCAGTTTGGTTACATGTGATAAGCTGTACACACATCACATCTGCTTCTGGTTGGATGTCTTCTTTAATTATCACCGTGCATGCAGGGTTCTCCGCTCTAACAGCCCCCCAACCCTTCTTCTGTCATCCTCGGGTAGTTTAGACCAGCTCTTGTTAATTGAGTCTAATTGAAGAACATGAAAGGGGAATAAAGCAAGCACGCTTTTAGGACATAAAAGACTTCAGCCGCCTCTCAATAGTATTTATTTTCAACCTCTTTCACTCTGATTTAAGTGTAAGAGGACAATAGTGCCCTGACACTGATATGTGTGTGCTTGTGTTCATGTGTGTGTCTATGATCTGTTGTTTGATTTTGTGCATCCACCTTCACACAAACCAGCCTCTTATCAGATCAAAGCTGCAACCAGCGGCCTATGAAAGAAACTGTGTGTGTGTGTGTGTGTGTGTGTGTGTGTGTGTGTGTGTGTGTGTGTGTGTGTGTGTGTGTGTGTGTGTGTGTGGTGGTGCGTGTGAGGGTGAGCTTGTGTGCTGTGGAGGACAGAGGTGTAGGTGAGGCAGGGGTGTTTTTGTTGCTTTTAACCCAGGACAATGGGACTGCAAGAAGAGAGCCAGCGAGTCCTCTTTGAACTAATGAAGAGGAAACCTTTTACTCTCCTCCATAAAGATACCCAACTCTCCCTCTGCTGGATTCTCCCACTCTTTCAAAGTAGAATGAAACGGAACAGGAAATAAATATTTCATTTTTTTTTCTTCTGCGCTTCTCACTGTTTTGCTTTTATCTTTGTAAATCCTGGACAAAAAGCCATACAAAGCAAAAATAAGACTTTGGAAACGGATGAAGATTATTAGCGCCGTAGTACATTGTGTCTATTGGGCGAGCTGAGGTGTGGACACTAAGCTTTTCAGTGTGAAGTGAATGCAAATGTGATGAGTTCCTCTTTTTTTTCAACCACAGGCTTGAAGTTGGATGTCTCTTATGTAAGCTATTGTCTAAAGTGAACATAAATATATATATATACTGTCCTCAAAGTTATATTTAACTGTGCTGTGATTTCAGGTTCAGTGGGTGCAGAGGCAGTGCACTCATTACAGAGAGAAACGCATCCCTGTGACAGGGAGGGGCCACCGCACTGCTCACAGTAAGTTTCATGTGATGTAACCTCTTTGTTTGCAGAATTCACTTTTGATGATCCTGGTTGTTCCTTAAGAAATCCTGTTTTTGTTTGAAGCTTGAGCTGAAACTGGACTAAGGTCATGTAGTTCTTTCTCTAGTCTTCTGACCACTTAAAGTGCTTTTACACTGAAATTGAAATTCACACCTAGGGCTGGGTGGTATGACCTCAAATCATTATCACAATAAATTGGGCAGTTTTACCTCGATAACGATAAATACACACGAGAAATCCTCAACAAATCCTCAAGTACTGTATATCTTTGCCATCTGAAAATAACTGCAGGAAATGAAATTAACTGCTTTTTGTTGATTTATTGACAAACTGGCACACATAACTTTCAATGAAATATAAAAGTCTAAAACTCTCTTGTAACCATTCAAGTATAAACAGGATCGTATAGGGCTCTGACTTGACCACAGGTCGGATGTGGCTGCAAACATATCTAGGACTGTAAATAGACTGTAAAAAGAGTGGACAGTGTGGCTCCACCTTTTACCATTGTAGGGTTTTGAAGTCAGACTACCCCTGTCACAGGCGCAGCTATTGGCAGCAATTGCAGTCAGAGAGGATGAGGGATTCTGGGGGGATCTGAGGGGAGCTGGGTGACAAAAATAATAATTATTAAAAATTTATTATTTTATATTATAATGTTTGTATTTTATAACCCCCCAAAAAATACACGAGAACAGCAGCTGTCAATCATCGTTAAATGTTACGTAAAGCCTCGTTTCTAACCTCTTATAACTAATGAAAACAAAACTTATCAGAGTAAAAGAGGGCTTGAATACAAGGCAGCCGAATGTTATCTTCAAATCACCACAACAATCGGACGTGAGAAACATCTCTACGAGGAGTAATAATTTTTTAAAGTTTGACCACAGCCCATGACTGAATGACTGGAGATTTTTTAACATATACTGCAGCCAGCCACCTTTGTGGAGACCCACTTCTGAGCAAGCAGGCGTCCATTTTTTTTTACAGTCGATGGTCTAGAGCAGCACAGCGCTGGGCAGCACCCATTGGGGATGTCCCGATATTACATTTTCCCTTCCGATACGATACCAATACTGCAGCATTGAGTATTGGCCGATACCGATTTTAAGCCAATACAATATCAGCATTAAACATGGATACTTTTATTACTTATTTTGTAATATGTATGTCATGTTAGAAAAGAATTGATTAAGTGATATTATTCAAACAAAGAACAGTATTCAGCAACAGTAGGTATGAGGAAAAACTGACCCATTTATTATTAACCAATGTGTAACAGAAACTGCTTATATCGGAGATTTTAGATGCATTCTGATACGATACTGATACTTGTTTTTTTGCTGATATCAAACCGATATCAGATATCAATATCGGACTGGGACACCTCTAGCACCCATAGCAGCTGGATACCTGAGATCACAAGATCACAGGAAAACCACATGTTGCTGCAGGAATCCCACCCATGACGACATACTTTCATGGTAATTAATAAGTATGTTAAGCTCACCTGGCCCTCCCAAAACTTCAAAACACCTTCAGTCCACGCCTTCTCCTTTCTGTTGGTGTCCTTGTAGAAAAGATGCGTTGTGGCGTATAGAAGTATGACGTTTTTCACCTCCATAATGAACTTTTCCTCATCCAAAACCTTGAATTTCCTTTGGATCTGACCCGCTGATGACTTCTGTTCATGTGCCAGAGACGTAGTTTTAAAGACCAAAGATGAGATTTACGATCAGAAGCCAGAACATGGAGCTTTATTTTGAAATGACTGGATACTCTGATTGTTTTTGTGTCTGTTTCCTGTCCTTTACGATCTGCTCTGCAGTGCACTCCGGCAAAAAGAGACTCGCAGCACAACAGCCACGCACAGCCATTGGTGACCGCAGCACGTGCTGTGTGAATGAAATGATTAGCTCAGGCTTTATGTGTGCACAACAGGATCAACTTTTACTGACGTTACTTCTTCTGCAGCTGTGTCAGTCACTTCTTCATTTGAACCATGAGCCATTTCCTTGTCTGTGTCCCTTCTTGTTCAGACTGGAGAGGTAGAGTCAAGTGACTAAACATGTTGTATCTCATCTTGAAAGAGAATGAACATAGCCCACCAGCACCACCTAGTCAAAAAAGACAAAAAAGACTTTTATTTTCTTTTTTATTAAAACACTGAATATACGGACATGGGCAAAAGGACGTCAGTCATTGCAGTAAATTTCAGTAAATTTTCATTTTTTATCGCCCAGGCCTATTCACACCACAATCATAAACTGATGGCAGCGCCTGATATATAGAGTACCCATCAGTGTTAACTAATCCCGTTCACACGCTTGTCAACTAAATGAGAAATATTACTACAAATTAGTATCATGATATCATGTGGCAACAGATCTTGTTACACCCCTTTTTATTTCCGCCATCATTGTGGTGTTTGAAATACTGTCATGATCCATAAGCAAAATAAGTAGCCTAAATAAAGATTGGCAGCTTACCTTTCTTTGATTGTACCCACACAGGATATTAGTCATTTTGAATCCTGATACTATCAGCGTATCCTGAGTGTTAATTCATCAATAAAGTTGTCCAGACGTGCCGTGTGTGTCAGGTAATTTGGAAAGTACCTGATAGTTTCTGCTGGTGCTGATTGTTTCAGTGGATGTAACAACCCACACATAACATTCACATTGTTTTTACACAGTACAATGTAAGCAGATTTTCTAACCTGTAAATATTCATATGTTGTAGAATTCTCTGAATTTGTAAACTGAATGATTCAATGAGTTCAACTAATTTAGGACAGTCAAACATAGATACAAAAAAGATGCTAAAAACATGCATTACAGTTAGGCACAACAGACACATAACACACTGCTCTACCACTTCCACAGCCCCACAAACCTTCCCTCCCCATCACCAGCTCACAAAAATGTTACACATACACAAACCCATTACAAAACAACATAGGAGCAACAGAAAACCTCAATAATCTGGGACAAAGTGATTAAGTAATAAAGAAAAAAAAAAGATCAAGAACATGGACAATTTGTTGATAAGTGGGGGTTTAAATTTGATTAAAGATTTAAAAAGAGTTGATGGACTCAAAAGAGGAAGGACGATGACTCCAATCAGGATGATGAGGTCACTGTGTAAGGACCTCTAACTAGTTCATTACATATTGGAGGGGTGGGCCTCAAACACCAAGGTCTGTCCCCTTCAGGCCTACAGAGGGCTGGCCAGTCAGAGCGAAAGGGGTTTGTGATGCAGGGAGCCTTAAAGAGACAGCAGCTAAAATATTTTGATGTACCAGACAGAAGCTAAAATGAGGGGTTTCTAAAACACCGGTGTCAGAAAATTTGGGATTTTTTTTGGGCCATAAATCATGTAAAGCTACTTTAGGGGAACCAGAGAGGCAGACCCCCCCCCCCCCCCCCCCCCCCCCCCCACCAAAAAAAAAAAAAAAATAATAATAATGATAAAAATAAAAATAAATGGAAATAAGGACAATTCTCCCTTTTTAAATGTCATAAGTAGAAAAGTTGAAATCTGCCATTTTAATAGTCCTGCAGGTGAACCCGGCTCTAAACAGAAATGAGAGCAGACATAGATGGGTTTCATATTACATTGAAAACACACTTGAAACAACTGAACATCACTATCGATCCTCTTTGCACTCTGCGCTTTACTTACCACTTGGCCTCAGAATGTTGTCAGATGTTTCCTACTTTACTTTGCACTGTGTGCTTCAGACTGCGACTTTTAGATTGTTAAAGTTCGGCCCAAACACAGTTAGAATGGGGTTGTGACAGTGGTACCATGGGCAGCACCATACATTACCCTGTACAGCAGCGCCCTGAAAGCAGCTGCCAAGTGATTAGGATTCAGGTCTGATGAGAAAAACATCTTTTACTAACACTGACAAGTTCTCAAAAAAATCCAACTTTATTACAAATGTTAACTGCAACACCTGTTGTAACCTAGCGACTAACTCGCATTGTGTCATTGAGCAGGTGTGTTTGAAAAGTTAACATTAGCAGTCATACACAGGTGAAAAGAGCACACCCCTTCTTCCCTAAAACAAAAAATAGCAAGGAAAATTGTCAGTTTAATCCTGTGTGGACTGAAAAGCACTTATTTATTTTACCACCAAGTCCAAAACCAAACCAATATGTTTGCTCTGCAACGAGTGTGCTGCAGTGCTGAAAGATTATAATGTCCGAAGACACCGCACTGAAAAACATGCTGCGTTTCAGACAAACTTTCCCGAGGGGATCTCACGAGGGGGGGCGGCTAAAATTCATAGATTGACTACATCTTACAATCGAAACTGTGCTACAATAAAGCAGACTTGTATAGCTCAGGAGACCACAGCAGCTTAAAGGATCAGTTCGGTTTATACAGCTTTTACATTGTTTATAGAATGAAGTAGAACAAAATACTCACCCAGAAGGCTTTCCTGAACCAAGCAGTGCTTCCAGAGATATTTAGATCCAAAATCGTGCAGCCGACATCCGTATAATGGGATCCATCGGGGCAGAGACAGCGCCGCTCCTAAAACTGCATTAATCGTCCAAAAACTCGTGTCTTTCACCAATATTCCATCATGGTCCGCTCCAAGTCACTCCAGACAGCGCTGTGTGTCTGTAATGACCTCTGAAATGACGAAGACTTTGTTTACGTTTGCCCCTCAAAAGAAAGGAGTCAGCTTTCCAGAAAGTACTGCGCATGCGCAGTCAGCTCTCCAGAAAGTACTGCGCATGCGCAGTACTCTCTGGAGATCTGACTCCTTTCTTTGAGGGGCAAACGTAAACAAAGTCTTCGTCAGTTCAGAGATCAGTACAGCCGCACAGCGCTGTCTGGAGTGACACTGACTGCCGCAGAGGACTAACCTGGAGTGGACCATGATGGAATATTGGTGAAAAACATGAGTTTTTGGACAATTAATGCAGTTTTAGGAGCGGCGCTGTCTATGCCCCGATGGATCCCATCATACGGACGTCCGCTGCACGATTTTGGATCTAAATATCTCCTGAAGCACTGCTTGGATTAGGAAAGCCTTCTGAGTGAGTATTTAGTTCTACTTCATTCTATAAACAATGTAAAAGCTGTATAAACCTAACTTATCCTTTAACTTTGCTGCTAAAATGTGCAGCCTAGCTCATGTCCTTAGTCTGAAAATCCGGCCTGACCAAATTTTTAATTGAATAGCCCTGCTGTACAGGGTATTGTTCTTCTTCCCGACATGTATGAACAAAAAAATCAGCGTAGCAACTTATAACAACCATTTAAAACTGTTATTAAAATTTATGTTGATTTTTCAAGAGTGGGTTGACCTGGACCCAAGTGTACGTCCATAACACTGGTTTTGATAGCCTGTGATCATGACCTTTTTTTCATTCAGTTATAACTTTATTTTGTAAATTTTGTCTTCATACTTGCAAATTAACAACTATTCCTTTATTTGTCCTTTTGTCTGTTACAGTTGTATTCTTATAAAATTCCAACCTTGTTATTGTAAATTGATGGCTTTAATCTCCAAATCTTAATATTTTTACTACTAATGCCATCCTAATCTTTTGTCATATGTGCCTTTTTAAGGATCAAGATGAAACACAGTAGATATTGAGTCATTTTATAAATCTCTAATACAGATTTGTATAAGTCTTAGTATCAGTGTATCTTAAAACCTCTTATTGATGCCTGTGCCTGTGCTCAGTGTTTTATTACAGTCAGTTTAAACAGGGAGTTCACATTGATTTTGCAATACATGGAGTATATTATGAAACAAACCGATTCACATCCATCATATGTGCGAGTGAAAAAGACAAAGTGTGAGTGGCAGTGAGATGAAGGGGGGGATCTGAGGAAAGAGAAAGTGAAGTGAGTGTATCATATAGTTAATGGAGAGAAAGGTGCAGACCTTGATGAGCTGATATCACATCGACAGACAGTGAGCCAAGCTGTGCTGCAGGAATGAGATGCTAATGATATGCTAATGATATGCTAATCCTCCAGCAGTATTCTGTTTCACTGGAGAGACAGGAAATCTAGGAGGTCTTTCACTATTGGTTGGAGGCCAGGGACTTCCTGGTGTCAGAGTTCAAAGCCAGACAGATAAAGAAAACACAAACATGGATACACAGATACACACATGATGTGTGTGTGTGTGTTTGCAGGTTCCCAGAAGAGAGGGCGTGAAACTGACAGGCGGCCCGAGGAGAATAACGGTGACCAGTCCCTCACCTTCAACGACCCACTCTGGCCCATGCAGTGGGAACTGGTGAGTGCAACTGTGTGTGTGTGTGTGTGTGTGTGTGTGTGTGTGTGTGTGTGTGTGTGTGTGTTTGTCTCTGTCTCTGTATGTGTGTGTGTGTTTGTTTGCAGGGATTTATTGGTCTTTTCTGGAAGCTTCCTCCCTCTCCTCTCAGCTCCCGGCCTCATGCAGGAGGATGTTCCTCTGACAGGCATAAGTCAGGCAGGCTTTCATGTGTGACTGCAGAGGGAGAGACAGGAGATGGAAGGAGGTAGGCAGATTATGGAGGAGAAAGAATGGAGGGAGGGGAGGTGTGGAAGCAGTTGTCCATGTTGAACTGAGACAGATGTCGGGGATTGATGAGGCTTAGAACAACACTGACTCACAAACTGTGCTGCAACAAGACAGGCACAGTCCTTCAGCAGTGTTGCTCCTCACGTATGACCAAAAATATGTTGTTTTTTTTAGGAACAACTGTGAAACACTGGTGTTTTTTGAAAAGTCAAGAGTCAAAGCTGGACAGAAGAACATAGAGCAATAAACAAATAGCATATTTAGTTACTCCTTAACAGCTCTTTTTAGCTATTATTACCACCAATACTGTTGAAATATTTATAACCTGTATTTCATTAGTTCTGAGACTGATGTGTTTCAGTCAGGAAACAGCCCTTCATAGTCTCTGCTGGTCTCCAGGGGTTCACACACTCCACAGATAAGTGGTACCTTCACTTTTATTTGTATTTACATGGTAAAGTGCTGTAAAATCTGCTCTGCTGTATAAGACTGTCACTTTACAGGGGTCTCAGAGGGATGGGGTTTAAAATGTCTTCCCGTATGATGGTTTTCTTTGCATTCAGCGAATTACAATATGTGCACTAGCTCTGCAGCTGTATAGCACTTTCCAGCACCATTAGTTTCTGAGTATGGGGAGTTTGTAATCCTGTGTGCTGCTGGTACAGTTGTTAGGGTGAGTCGACATTAGCATTAATGTTTGTGAGGCACTGCCTGCAGCCAATATGCCTGAAGCAGCTCCATCGATCACTGGTTGTCTTATATTGAGGAGTCTTTTTAACCAAGCTAGTATAGTAGCTGACAAGTGCAGAGCATCTGCAGCAGCCTGCACACCTTTCAGTAAGAGATGCATGTGGAAATACTCCCAACACACAAATTAAAAAACAAACACAAAAGCCTAAAACAAATGCAGTTGTGGAAATGAATTGGCTCTTATGTCAAATGTGCAAAGACACAAGTTTTTGACATATTGATAAACCTTTATGACTTGAATTAACAGTTTCTGACAAAAAAAAGTTATTGTTTTGGGGTTTTTCATGCCTTTTAAATGTGATGGGAGAGGACAGTGGATAGAGTAAGAAACAGGGTGAGAGTAGAGAGTGACATGTAGGAAAAGGGCCACAGGCTGGATTCAAACCTACCTGCTTGAGGGCAAACCTCATGGGGTGCAACCTAGACCACAAGGCCATCTGCCCCCGATAAACAAGAAGCTTTGCTAAAGAAAGTGTCCCTTCACTTCATTGCTTAAGTAACCATGCTACTGGTGTTATGTAGGGATGGGTACCTTTCACCCTTGAAATGATACAGTACTGATTCCTGGTGCCTGGTAATTGGTATCGGTACTCAAGGGTACCAGTTTTCGGTACTTTTGTGAGTTGATGTGGTAAAAAATATCTGTTTGTTAATAATAAAATCCAGATTCTTTTCTATTTAACATATTTATTCATCAGTATCTAACCTTGTAATGCTGTGTTCATGTCCAGCATGGAATATCACCCACTCTTCCACTCCGTCACAGTCATAAGGATGCATTTAGATACCTAAACATGGTACCTTTTGATTTTCTGTGACTGGGTACTTTTCACAGAATTAGTTAGCTACGAATCCCTGGTGTTTTGCCTCAAATACACCAGATACATCTGCACTCTGACTCCAGAAGCCCAGAGCGCTCGCACCAAACACCCCCTCCCTGCTCCTCTGCCGGTTTCCTCTGCACTCAGATGGGGCCATATTTTACTTGACCAAAAACACAAATAAACGGACTCCCACCGAAAAAATCTGATATCGGTCTGAATTCACGCTTTATTTAGAGAATTTTCAGCGTGTTACTTTCACACAAAAACACTGCTAAATAAAGCTCTAGTTCTCATCGTGTCTCTTCGTCCTGGCAGACTACCTGCGTTTGTTTATATCTGGCACGCTGTGCGTGGACTGATGCACTAAGTGGCGGGTGCCTGGTAGCCAGCTGTGTGGCTCTACAGCAGAGGTAGCGCCGTTTTACAACACGATAAGAACTAGAACCTTATTTAGTGGTGTTTTTGTGTGAAAGTAACGCGCTGAAAATTCTCTGAATAAAGCGTGAATGCAGACCAATGTCAGATTTTTTTGGTGGGAGTCCGTTTATTTGTGTTTTTTAAAATATATGGCCCTGTCTAAATGCAGAGGAAACCAGCAGAGGAGCAGGGAGGGGGTGTTTGGTGCGTGCGCTCTGGGCTTCTGCTGCACAAAATCACTGCTGTAGGGGTAATTTCTGCCCTAAACCTTGTGATAGGACCCAACTTGTTCCATCCCGGAGTATCACTTTAAGAAATACTCTGTATCCCAGCATGCCTTGCACAGCAGTCACTTCTACTGCAAATGTCAAGAGCATATTGTTACAGTCACTGCATAGCTCACACAATGTTATTTTCTTGGTAATATACTGATACACTGAAAATTGATCATCAACTGCCATATCATAAGCATCACTATAGTTTATGTGTTTTTATAATTTATGGTCAAATGTTTTAAGATAACCCCATGCAACCTGAAACACACTGAAACACCCAAACAAAACCAGCCCCTCAGAGCAGGGGAACACTGCTTGCTAAGCCAAGAGACACAGTCAAAGTTCTGGACTGACACATGAGGGTGTAATCTGACAGAGACAGGAGGAGGACAGGCGGGGTCCCAGATTCACCACCACAACAACCAGCAGCACATTGATTGACATCTGAGCTCTGGGGCCAGGATAAGGCTGTGAGGGTCAGGAGTGGGGCAGAGGGTGGAGGAGACAAAGATGGAGGAGGGGGAAACAGGAATTTAAATATCTCAAACAACTTTTTTCAGAGTGGGATCAGTTGTAGAGAAAAAAGCAAGGCTCCATATCACAACTGTTGTTGACATGGTCTATGAACCAAAATATTAAAAAGATACCATCATAGAAACGTACCCACTAATTAAGAGGAATTAAAACCATTTTCAAATTAAACTAAATAGTTTTTTCATCTTTCTCCCTCTCTGTCTCTGTCTCTGAACCCCCCCCCCCCCCCCCCCCCCCCCCCCCACACACACACACACACACACACACACACACACACACACACACACACACACACACACACACACTCATTCTGTTGTGTTTAATCAGCCCCCGGTGGATGTGGATATTGATTGAGGGTCAGTAATCTGCTCAGGGTTGGTAGTCGGCCAAGACCTGGTACGTTTGTGTGTGTGTGTGTGTGTGTGTGTGTGTGTGTGTGTGTGTGTGTGCTTCCCTGGCATATATTGTTACAGATAGCTGGCTTGTACATTGTGGGTGGGCTGTACTTGTGCACACACACACACACACACACACAAAAGTCAAGTGGAGTCCATTGTATCCTCTCCTAGGCTGAGTCCAGCTCAACCAGAGGAGCTCGCTCAAAGCTGCAAAAAAATCCATGCAGCACCCTGAATGTGCTTATTTTTGATGATGTAAGTGTGTGTGTGTGTGTGTGTGTGTGTGTGTGTGTGTGTGTGTGTGTGTGTGTGTGTGTGTGTGTGTGTGTTTGAAGCTATAGCAGTATAACAGATTGACAAATTCTGAGCAGACAGAGACAGTACTGCTGTCACTCTGTCTCCCGTACGATGTGAAAGTCTTTATTAGGTTTAATTTTTGTGTTATGTGAATGTTTCCTATAATTTATTATTGTATGCTTTGGCTTTAGTGGCAAATACACTGTGTGTGTATATTTGTGTGTGTGTGTGTTTTGCACACCAAGGTGTAAATGCTAGAGCAAGCGTTTGTTGTGTTCCTGTGCTTCAGATGGTGATTATGATTCTGTGCACCTCTCTCTGTGTCTGTGAGGTGAGTGTGAAGCGTTTGCCATTGGCTCTCACTTCATGGCAGAGTGTGTGTGTGTACAAGAGTGTGTCTGTACATAGTCCGGGGGGAGGGGGGGGGGGGGGGGCAGTTTTCAGGCAACCTCTGTACAGGTGCTCACTGAGATTTACAAAGGTGTATGCATATTTTTTTGTATATTTGCCTGTTTGGTCCAAAATTTCTACATGCTGTTTTTCAGTATCCAAAGTCAGGTCGCATTTTACTAGAAGAACACAAATCTATAATGGCAATACGCCAACCAGCAAAGTTTACCAATGGAAAGCAAGACCACTCTCTTTGCTAAAATCAAAGTTTTTTGGATTGTTTTGAAGTAATGGTGGCTAAACAGGAGAGTGTTTGAGCGCAGGCTAAAATACAGGTCAAACTGTTTGTGATAATGTTCATTCCAACCCACAGTCAGCAGTTATTCTGCAGTGGTCTGTTCAAACTTGAGAGTCTATCAATAAAATGAAGAATGAGGTTACATTAGCTCTGCTTGGTGAGGTTGGAGTTGGTAGATGAGCACTGGTAGGACATAACCAGGACTTTGTATTACAGTAGAACATTTCAGTCCTCTTTCCACTCCCGGTGTTAGCCCATTCGAAGTTCATTGTTTTTAACTACTAGAAAACACTTAAATCAACTGTTGAGAAGGTCAATCAACTAGTCTTTATGTATATAGTGTCAAACCACAACAAACATGATCTCAAGACACTTTCCAAAAACATTAACAACCTTCCTCATGATCACGAGGATGGTCAACAACTTTGTGAGATGGTTTGATGATTCTTATCTGCAACTTGATGTGTGAAAAAAAAGAAAGAAAGAAATGATTGTTGATTTTTGTAAGAATCCGCCTGTTGCTGCTCAAACCTTTGTTAACGGTAAAGCTGTTGAAATAATCAGACAGTGCAAATATTGAGGCACCATCCAAGATGACTGTCCTTTGAGTACAACTCAGATGCCATCAGCTCAGGGTCACATCACCGACAGGGGCCCTATAGCTGTATGTGAAGCCCTTGCCACTACCAATATGGCCGCTATTGCTGATGTACTTCATTTACGGTTTCAGAAACAGAAGGGTGACGTTAGGGAGACTACGTCCATGTTTTCTGCAGTCTATGGTTTTATCTGAGGAAACTGAGGTATTTTAATGTTGACAGACAGCTTCTTAAAATGTTTTGGTCTTCATTTATTGAGTCGACTTTAATCTTTGCTATGATCTGTTGGTTCCACTCAGAGTTCCAGCCTCTCCCATCTGAGAGGAGATATACTTTTATTTGCACGGCCAAATCAAGTACCTAAAGTCATTTGTCCCAGCAGCCACCTTTTTTTAAAACAGGTTGTTGGAGAGCCTGATTGAAATGATGTACCAGTGAAATTGTGCTGACTCTGTATTTATGTGTATTGTGTTGGCTGTATCTGTTTATATGTGTTTACTGTGCTTGTCAGGGTTGTAGGAATATGTGTTTTATTTTCTGTTGCAAACTAAATTGCCCTTAGGGGACATTAAAGATTTTCAATTCATTCAGGTCTAGACTTGTTAACATTAATAAAATGTATTTTTTCATGAACAGAGACCCAACTTCAAAACAAGACGAGAAGTCTTATCTTATCTGAACCCACCATGAGTGCAGCACTTTGACACAGACACAGAGAGACACTGACAGTGTGTAGGTCAGTATTGTAGTGGTGATTATAGATCCATAGCAGCTGTTGTGAATGTACACATGTACACACAAACCCAACTTTATCCCCTGTTTTTTCCTCAGTGTGCTCCTTCAATCCCTCTCCATATCACAATAACTGCAACAAAGATGAAGCCTCTCAAATATACTCTCTTTGAATAACAAATTTGGTGTGTGTTTGTGTGTGTGTGGGCAGGGGAGTTTTGGACAGCTGCTGACATTTTAGGTAAGATTGTTTGCTGGATGTTTGTGTGCGTGTGTGTGTATGAAGTCAGTGTGTTTATGTGAAGCCCAGTTTTAAGTTGTATATTGCTGAAGTTTTAATCTGTCGTCATATTCTTTATTTTAAGATGTTGGTGTGTGTGTGTCCTGCTGTGTTTTCATGGTGAGCATGTACCTGTTGGAGCCCTCAAGGTGCAGCCATGGCTCTCTAGCCTCACCACAGAGTTGTTGCTGTGCACTTGTGTTTGTGTTTTGTGAGTCTGTTTGTGTGTGGGTTGGTTTGAAATGTGTGTACATATTGATGTGTGGGAGGAGTTGTGGTTTGAGGTGCAAAGATGAAAGATCTGTCTCTGTGACTTGCTGATGAACTCTTTCAAACATGTTGCAACTAAGTGCACTCAGACACACTGATATTTGGACAATTTCTTCGCTGGTTGCTTGTCGTAAGCAAAAAACTGAACTTTTATCACTCCCAGAAATATTTTGTTTATTGGCAGCTCCATTAGCGCCGGCAGTGGCCTTCTGTACTCAGTGGCTCTGGTCATGGCACCGTGTGAGGTTCCCTACAGTGAGGACAGTAGAGACAGCAGCGGACTCAGAGCATTGAAGTCAAAGTTTCTCAATATCCGTTTCTTTCCTCCCCACCTTGATGTCCTGTGCTATCACTCTTACAACAACTGTAGACAGGGGCCTTCTGAGTAGGTTCCTTTTTGTGGAGTCTCAGATTGTTGCCTGTGTCCTTCCACCTGAGCACAGCCTGAGCTGAAGGGTGTCTATCACTCAACATGCTCTGAGCTCTTCTGCAGTACCATATGTAGACTGTGTCCACAGAACAGTCATCAGGACTCATGATTCTCTGCAATCTTCATAATCCATAGAAGTCAGGGGTTGTGTCAAAAATCATTCACTCATTCCCTACTCACTACTCACTATATAGTGAATAAAATGTAGTAGACTATATTACAGATAGACCGATATGGATTTTTTGGGGCCAATCCCGATACTGATTGTTGGTAGGCAAGGATGCCGATAACCGATATTTGACGCCGATATTCATTTGCAGTCGAAGTGCACTTAGCAGCATTTTTTATAGCGTTAAATGAAAACCAAAAAATAAATGGCCAAAGTTTTCTAAAGTTAACAAAGTTTTAAAAAATGTATATGTAACTGCAATAAAACTGGACAGAATTGAGTTTGTGCTGCCTTTTACAGGCATGTAATGCAGTTCAATTAATTTACGTTTGATTTTACATGAGTGGTTTTAAATGACCATCGAGGGCTTCCATAGTGTAGACAGGGAGAAATTCTGTGCAGAGAAGCATCAGAGCAAAAACAACATAGTTTTGAATGGGTTTCATATCGGCCGTCGGATTAAAAAAAGGCTGATGCCGATATGCCCCAAAATGCCAAATATCAGCCCCAATAATCGGCTTGGCTGATAATGAGTCTATCCCTAGACTATATAGTTCACTCAGTGAGCTAAATTAAAGCAACATTTTGGACCTTACTCACTCACTGCCCAGCCACTGACAGTGACATAATTATTTGCACATCGTTCATGGACGGCTGGGGATTTACGGTTGTAATTTTTCTCAAACAGTTTTCAGTTTCATTTGCACTGCAAAACCGCATTGTTTTCAGTTAACAGTTATATTATACTAAGCATTTTCTTGACAACAGTCAACTATAATAAAACATTTTTACACCCTACTTTTAAATAAATGGACCATATATTTGTGCAGCAACTTATGCTGTTTCTAAGAATTACAAAGTCCAGTGAATCCAGAACCCGCGATGAACGGTTCAGCGATTAAAGTCCGTGTTGCTTATTTCTCTGCTCTAAGTTGTGAAAAGCGTTTGTCCCAGAGTTAAACAGAGAGTTAATAATTAATAATAATAATTTTATTATTTGTATAGCACTTTTTAAAACAAAGTTTACAAAGTGCTTTACAAGCATTCAGCACAAACAAAATAACAATAAGCACAATAAAATACAATCAAAAAGCAGTGTAAAAGGACAAAGGGTGGAACGGTCCTTTCCATAAATTATAATACTTAATAGAAACCCAGACAATACAAGAACCATGCAGTCTAAAAAGAGAGACCATGAGGACCAAACATAAAAAACATAAAATCAGCAAGAATAGGGAACGCAATTAAATAAATAAAAGTAAATACATAAATAAAAACACATAATAGTATTAATAAATTAACCAAAAGGAGTAAAGAAAAAAAAAAAAAAAATATATATATATATATATATATATATATATATATATATATATATATATATATATATATATATATATATACACATATACATATATACGTATATACACATACATACACATACATACATACACACATATACATACACATACACACACATACATGCACATACATACATACATATATATATATATATATATATATATATATATTTATACATAAATACATACACACATACACATACATACATATACATACATATATACATAATAATAATAATAATAATAAATAAATAAATAAATAGGTAAATGAATAAAATAAAATAAATAAATAAATAAGATAGTGTTACGTGTTTACTACTTATTGCTACATTTCGATTTATACAGTTAAAAGTTAAGGTTTTTATACATAAGTGTTATTTTAGGACAGTTTATAATGTTGTTTCAAGTTATCTGTAATCAGTAGTCATGTAATCAGCCATTTCTTCTATTTGAACCGCAATGCATGATGGTCTTTAGTGCTTACATAGTGAGCATCGCTAATACACAACTTTTCAAAATGCATTGTGGGATACATTTAGTGGACTATATAGGGTATGACAATGCTCACTCAGATTTCGGACAGCATGACAGAATGGCGTATTCACTATATAGTGCACCGTAAAGTGAATAGGGAATAAATTAAGGACACAGCCAGGGTTTCTTCCAGGATTTTTTGAAACTATGGGGGAGCCCCTCAGCCCCCCTCTGACACCAAAAAAAATGAAAACTCCAAAACATTAATTCATTCATTCATTCCTATATACAGTATTATATTCCTGAATGTAATGGTGAAAACAATTGTAGTTACTCATAGTTGTTAAAGTAGAGAGTAAAGTTAAAGAAGAAAAATGGTGATAATTTGTATATATGCACACTCTGGCCAAGGGTTGGAAATTACTTTTTTGACCTACTTGCCAAGTGGCAAGTAGGTCAAAAAAGTTACCCGCCAACCAGATTTTCAACTTGGCAAATGTTTAACCCAACAAATTGCTTTACTACTGTACTCAGACATCATAAATCACATTTCAGGCATCGTAGTAAATCTTAATATTAGTCATTCTGTTCTAAGTCAATTGTAATGTATAAAAACCTTAACTTTTAACTGTATAAATCGAAATGTAGCAATAAGTAGTAAACACGTAATGTAGATCAATCTGTTTATTGAATTCATCTTTTCAAAACGATTGCCTGTTCTTGGGTGCATGACATGCTGCCATGTTCTGCACTGTTCTTCAGTTATCTTCTGAGTCAAAAGGTTCTACCCCGCCAGAATTAGTCCTCAGAGAACTCAGAGTCAGACAATTTATGCTTTCTCTTCGTCACAAGCACTCGGCTCTTTGATTCGCTCCGTCTCCGTGCAGGATTCACGTAGAATCAATCATGCAAGAGGCACATCCGGAGCGCTTGAACCATATTTACTGAGCAGCGAATGGCAGATATTAATGAAAATATATCCCTATGTAGAAATCATGCGGGGGCGCGTGATCCGACCTCAGAGGTGTGATACTTTTTGGGAGGTTTAAAATCCTACTTGTCATGTGGCAAGTCGGCTAAAAATCCTTGTCGCCAAACAGAAAAAATGCTCGCCAATGGCGAGTGGCAAGTGCTAATTTCCAACGCTGCTCTGGCCACCCCTACTTGTGTCACACCCCATGACACCCCGTTCTGAAAGTCTGGATGCGCCCCTGCACAGAGGCACATAGTAACATTGGTAACAGTGTGATATGAAAGCTAACAGGCTTTCAGGTTTGATCAACAAAAGCTGGAGGAAAACTCCTCTGTTGATTTTTAAAGAATGGGAGGAGAGATAGACAAACTAAAACTTCTGTCCCAAAGGGAACAGAAAGGTGACTCCTGTAGGAACGCAAGGAGGATTACCGATCTGCTGATGCGTAATATGTGCCTCTGGATTCACAGTGCCGATCATTATCCAGTCTCCACTAACTGATCAGGATGATTTTTAAAATAAATATGAACAACACAGAGTGACAGGGGGAACTTCTGCTTGTGCTGACTTGATATACGAATAGAAACACTGCGATTCAGCGCAGAAAACCAAAGTTAACTCCGCAACTCACGGGCTATTTATGATGTGACTTACATCAGTACAGCAATAAAAGCATTGAGCTAGATGATAACACGCATCTGTAAACACTGATTAATGATCAAAGTAAGCATGGAATCGATTTTCTCCAGTAACTGTGCGCCTAATGCCCACATCGGGGTGGAATTCTTGCGCGATGAAGAAAGCTGAGAACTGTAAACTGTAAAGACCCACTCTTTCTCTTATTAGTTAGACCACGATAATCCTATCATGAGTGTGAGTTTTAGCCAAGGCAATTGTGGTCGCATGTACAGGAGCATGGTACAGTTAAATTCATATTTGAAACATCTGATAAAAAAGATCATGGTTCTGAAGGCATGGCGGCTTTTGACGGTAAATCTACATGTAGTGAAAACCCTGGAAGTGCTTTCCTCTTATGACGGTGGTGCCAATGGATAACTTCTTCAAGTCCTCTGAATGAAATGAAGCTGCTGCTCAGCTTTATTCACAGAAATATGAAGGCAAAGAAACTTAAAACTCCAAACCTGCTCCACCTCTGCCACCTTTGTTGATGAGTGGTTGCCGAGGAGGAGCTTTCCCCTGAAGTCCAGAATTACTTCCTTAGTTTTGTCTTTGCTAAGATCGAGGTCGTTATCCTCTCCATAGATGGTTATCTGGTGAATGAGGTCCCTACACTTCCTTTAATGAATCACAGGATGTTGGGGTCATCTGCGTATTTAATGATAACGTTCTTGTGCTGAGAAGAGACGCGGTCATGTGTATGCTGTCCCTGCTGGCTGGCTGCGTTTAAGACCACAAACCCTGCCATTGATTCAGAAGTAGCAACAGTCACATCACAAAATGAAAAAAATAGTTTCAGTCATAATAATTCTTATCATTTTGATTTATGTCGAAGTTTTAATGTGACAAAAATAATTTTGGATAAGTTATTTGATTTTTAAAAGACAGGATTTGACACAATGAGCAACAGCTTCATTGACCAATGGGGGCTGCACATCCATTGCTCTGTAATGAATGTGCCGAGTTAGAAAAAATTATGTACACTAACACAGGGGTCACTGAACCTACCAAAGCTATGAGGGTTATGACTGTTCCAATCATGCTTACTCACTGCCCAGAAATGTCCCAATACAACCAAAATATCAACATACAGGCTGAGGGGGGGGTTGAGGCAGACACAGACACTGACCACATTTACATTTTATTTTTTTAGGAAAATCCTGTAGACCCTACCTTGAAAAAGTATTCAATTATTCAAAAATCATGTCCTATCCCTACTTGGTGCATGCTTTGGTTCAAACAGCATGAAAATCAGGGCTTATAGAAGTGATATTTGGCTTCAGAGCTTGCAATGGGCTGAAATGAAGTGACAAGTGACGCTGTTATTTCATAGCCAGTCAATGCTTAAAACTGCTTTTAAAAGTTGAATACAACACTGTTTTCAAATGAGTGGCTCCAGGTCTTATTAGTAGTTCTCCACAACCTAATGAACTTAAGCTACCTGGTGTAATGCAGGGAAATGTAATCATATCTGTTGCATTAGTGGATGAAATTATAAGACACTGTTAACCTTTTGTTGACAGCAACATCAATACATTATGGAACAGTGTCATTTGGTGAGCACAAACAGGAAGAAAATAAACTATCTGCAGGTGGAGTCATGAGTCGAGCCGTCAGGTGTTCTGCTCACATAGTTAGTTGGAGAATTAACTCACATTTTCAGGACGGGTACAATGAATAATTGAACTCCCTTTCCACCAAAAAATAGCCAAAAAAAGATTAAAAACACATGTTATCCAACAAAACTTTAGAGATTTCATCCAGTTGTGTGAACAAACAGGTGAGCTGGATCTACAGGTGAAGGTTTTGATTATTTTGGTTCATTTGTGACAATAAGCTCCTTAATGCCAGAGACCTCCTCTATTTGTGATATTAACAGTAAATGTGTGTGTGTCTTTGTTTGTGTTCAGTTTGCACAGGGCAGATACAACTCCAGTGGGTTTGACCTGAACGTGATGCCAGTTTGGAAAAATAACATCACAGGAAACGGAGTGGTGGTCAGCATCATCGATGATGGTGAGTCTAAACTTTGGCTCTCACACTTCTAGGACACTAGGACAGGTTAACATAATGAAGAAAAGTCTGTAACTAATTTGTTATGAAAAGGAAAACATTGGTTGCAACAGGAATCTGTCATTTAAAAAAAGAGAGAAAAATTGGTGCAAACTTGTCAAATTTGGTTTGATGAGCTGAACCCTGGCCCTCTGTGGAGACGGTGAATGATTTATGTTGGTGTTCGCTCTACACCACCAGCAGCACCACCACAGCCTCCGTCATCTTCTCGTCTCAGTCACATCACAATGAGAATTCATTTCTCTCTGATTGCTGGGATATCTGGCAACAAGGGAAATGAGAGAGCGGCATCTTATGGGCTCATTCATCAAGAACTAATTGAAGCCTCACTAGTCTCAAGTGCTGATAGAGCTGGAGTAGTGTTGGAGCGTGCTGGTTTGTATGTGTGTGTGTGTGTGTGTGTGAGAAGGTGTGTGTGACTCCTATTTCTGCAACCAAGCGACTCTGAATCTGGTGTATGTGTGTAAAGAGTATCCTACAGTAAGAGTGTGTGTGTTTGTATGGAGGTATCTGTGTAGATCTGCTTACGCGTGTGTTGATTCTTCCTTCACTGACGGTTGTTGATGAAAGGTGCTCTTATAATGGCCGGACAGAAGGCCCTCTCTGTTCTCTGCATCCCTCTGCATCCCTCTGCATACAGACAGCTCCCCAGTGTGTAAGTGTGTGTGTGTGTGTGTGTGTGTGTGGGCCGGTGTGGGTATTGGTGGTGAGGGGTAGAGGGTGGATACAGAATGAGCAAGCCGAGAAAAAAAGAAATTAAATAGAGGAAGGATATAGAGGGAAATGTCAAGAGAAAGCAAGAGCAAAAAGAATTCTGAGGAGGCGAGTGTGTGTGTGTGTGTGTGTGTGTGTGTGTGTGTGTGTGTGTGTGTGTGTGTGTGTGTGTGTGTGTGTGTGTGTGTGTGTTATATTTGTGCATGTATGTATATGTGTGTGTATATGAGACAGGGAGTGTTAGACTTGCACCACTGAATCTCCTTTTCCTCTAAAGCTATTGTACTCTGCTCCACCTCTCTGTATTGATTCCACTGGGCCAGAGCCCCCCTTTCTCTTTCTCTTCCTCTTTTTCTCTGTTTCTCTCTCCGTTCATTTCTTTCTTTTCTTTCTCCTCTCATGTTTTTGTCTTTTTCTTTCTTTCATCCAGTTTCCTCTTTGTTAATGAGTAGGTGACTTCTTCTTGTAGCCACCTCCTTTTTTAACCCTACTCTTTCACCCCTCCCTCTCCCTCTTTCTCCGACAGTCTGCCTCTTACAGCTGAAGGATCATGTACACGCTCACCTTTAGCACCTTCAATCGATGACAATTGATTTTGATATCACAATGAAATAAATTATTTTTCTTTGAGTGAAAGCGCTCCCACCTCCCCCTCCTTCTCCATCTCCTCATCCTCTGCTTCTACCCTTCTTCTTCTTCTTCTTCTTCTTCTTCTTCTTCTTCTTCTTCTTCTTCTTCTTCTTCTTCTTCTTCTTCTTCTTCTTCTTCTTCTTCTCCTTCTCCCTCTCCTTCTTCTCCTTCTCCCTCTCCTTCTTCTTCTTTTTTTTCTCTTCCATCTTTCAGTTCAGTCCCTCTGTTTTGGATTCAATGTAATCACCCCTGCCAAGAAGGTTATGTTTTGGTTTGTCTGTTTGTCTGTCTGATTGTCTGTGAACAACATAACTCAAAAAGTAACAAACAGATCTTGATGAGATTTTCAGGAAATGTTCAAAATGGAATAAGGAAGAAGTGATTAAATTTTGGAGGTGATCTGGATCACCGTCTGGATCCAGGACTTTTTTAAAGGATTCTTTATCATTGTGTGATTGGGCTGTTTTTACCATATGTGTATATAACTCTACCATAAATGGTCAGATTGTTTTGCGAAACAAAACAAGACAAGGGTGCAATAATTTCTTACAGATGTAAAAGTATGATCCAGATCCTGCCAATATTCTGGATACTAAGATCCAGAATATGAAATAAGTCTGCTGACAGTCTGCTTAAAGGGAGTATAACATTAAAGAAGAACTAAAGTGTCTTTGATGTTTCTGTTTTTTTTGTGATTTTTATTTCACTTTTATTTTTACACCAAACCAAGAAAAAGGTTGAATGATGATAATGATGATGTCTACAAACTGTATCAGGATCCATGAGGAGCCGTCCAACATGAGTCTTGTTCTACCTTAAGTTTTTTTCTGTTAAAGGAAGTTTGTTCTTACTGCTGTAACTTACTAAATGCTGCAAATGTCTCTTCTCATAGTGGGTTAAGATAAGCTCAGACTTGTTGTCCTGTCTTGATGTTGGGTCTTTGTTGAGGATAAAACATCAACAGGTGTTGACCATTTACAGGAATTCCCATTTTCAGTAAACAATCATTGCATCAGTGCAGATGCTCAGATCTGCCTTGGAAACAACAACAACTCTAAGACAATGCTTGGATGGTGATCACAGAATACAGAACATTGATCTGTTAACATTTTTGGAAAGCACCTTGAGAAAACATTTGTTGGGATTTGGTGCTTTATAAATAAAGGATGATTTATTGATGTCTAATCTTGAAAAAAACAATCCATAATCCATATCTGCCCTGATGTATTTGATAAAAAGGTTAATTACCTTTCATTCTGAACAGCAGTCAAATACAACAGCATGGTCAGTGGGATTTTAGCCATTGTTTTTGTGATCTCTGTGTCTGAGCGATGACACATGGAGCCACCTTTAAGTGGTAAAGGTTTGCCCTCAGCATCCCTCATATGCAGGAGACTAACCTGCCAGGCAGCTCCTGAAATACCATGAATCATTTCTACTGTCTACAGAAAGTTACTCTGCATTCAAACTTGTAGGGCTTCAAAAAATTCATGGTTGACCGTTGTCATCCTGGAGTTACCTTTTTATTGAAGACATCGTGGAGTCAGTCGGTGTGTTACTTCTTATTTAAGCTACTTTAATGAATAATGATATAAAAAAATGATATACTCAATCAATCAATCTTTATTTATACAGGGCCAAATCATAAACATTACCTCAAGACACTTTCCAAGAACATTAACAGGTCTAGACCTTTTAATGTTGATACACTTTTATTAACAGAAACCCAACATCAAGACAAGATTGTGAATCTTATCTCATATTAACCCACCATGAGTACAGCACTTTGTATCATTGAGCAAGTTACAATGGCAAGGAAAAATTTCCCTTCAACAGGCAGAAACCTTGGACAGAACCAGACTGTCTCGGCTGATTAGTGTTCTGAATGTTTCCCAACAAAAACCTCACTCTGCTTTCTTCAAATCTTTCATCAAGAATCTTTGCTGCGAAACATTAAAAAAGCTGTATTATTAGTGTACAGGTAGTTACTTGGTTGGATACCTTCCACCTCATGGCTTCTGTAGTTTAAAACAATTGTATGGGAACAACCATTCTTCCTATTAATGATCGTGTTTGGTTTTCCAAGTCATAAAGAGACATCAATATAAATTTCATTTGTTTCATCAGCAGATAAAATCTCCTCACGGGAGCTTTAATGATCACTCTTTTTCACGATTGCGTGTGTGCACATGTGGAGATAAACCAGTTTCCTCTTCCTCCTTACATGTTTAAGTTTTCCTCTGAACAGCCTTTGATGAATGAGCTCTGAGGATTTTTCCGAGTCCTGGTCAAAGAGGCCTGTCACTTACAGTGCACACGGACAAAAACAGTAGTTACTGGGCTTTTGTCCGCTCATAATGACCGGGGAGTGAGCCTAATAGATAGATTAATCAGCGGAATGTCATCCACCTTGTCCCACAACGGCCCCTCAGTGTCCCGGTCACCGTGCTGTACAGCAGCCCAAGAGCACTTCAGTATCGATCAGCTCAAACGCCGTCATCGGTACATGTCGTTAGTACACGAGAGACAGAGGACGTAAGGAAGTCCTGTGAAGGGGAATGAAAGAGGAAAAGAGGAGTAGGTAAACATGCTTTAAGTGGGAAGTGTCTGAAAAGAGCTCCTTTAGTGCAGAATCCTGTAATTTAACGCACAGTGTTTTGGAAACAGTATGCTGCTTTTTAAAGCAGCACTCTCACTCTGTGCAGCAGTGTGTGCAGCAGTGTGCAGGATGTATATAGCTGCATTTTAACTGGAGACATCTTATCTTTTCTTTACTGCTCTTTGCTGCAGTCTGTAAAACATGTAAATATCATTCCATTGATTTTTTTTCATGTATCTATGAAAGTATTAATTTGAGGATTTCTCATTCAAACCTTGAAGAGCAGTCCTCAGTGGGAAGGGCTGTGTTTATGTTTCCATACTGTATGTATTTATCTGTTGATGTAGGAGGTGTGATAAAACATTTTATGGCTGATTATAGAGTCTTGTGTAGCTGCTGTACGGGGGAGAACTGTAGTTTTTAATGCTCTACAGCCTCAGCTGATTGACTTGATGAAGTGTGTCCTTACAGCATGAAAAGCATTTACAGCTCCCACTGTGTGGCACTTTTATCCTGGAGAAGTATTTAAAGTTGAATTTTTAAAGCAACACTTTCCACTTTTTAAACAATAGTTTTTATTATTTTACATTTACATTTACATACATTTAACAGACACAATGAACAAAGAAAACAATTATAACACACTCTTATACCAAACCTGGGGGGACAGAGCTTTCTCTGTTGCCGCCCCCACCCTCTGGAATGTTTTACCGTTAAACATCCGTACCTGTCCCAACCTCTCCAATTTCAAAAACTCACCAAAACCCACCTTTTTAAAAATGCTTTTAATGTTTGATTGCCTCTGAATGTACTTAGTTTTTTTTCTTTCTTCTTGTCTTGCTTCTTTTAAATTCCTGTTTTATTTTCTGTGTTGTTTTATATATATATCATTTTTACTATTAACTTGTGTAAAGCGACTTAGAGAATCTAGAAAAGCGCTCTATGAATAAAATGTATTATTATTATTATTATTATTATTATTATTATTATTATTATTATTATTATTATTATTATTATTATACAAACATATTGGCATATACATACCTTGAAAAAAATATAATAAAAATAATACATGATTTTAAAAATAAAATAAAAACAAATGAAACCATCAACACAGCAGTTTCAAGAGGATTGAATGTTAAGTTGTTTTAAGAAATTCACAAGTCTTCAAAGCCATTTATCCTTCCTCTGATGATGTAAGTTTCTCCAATGTGATCCAAGTTGCCATCTCCCTCCTCCACATATTATTGAAGGTTTATCACTTTTCCTTCAAGATATGGCTATCATCCTCCTAGCCTGTAAGATGCCAAAATCAAGCTTTTTGCCATGAACTCACACTTTAGTAGGGATTTCCAGATCAGGTATTTTAGCCCCAGAGTCTGAGTCATTTTATTCTGAGTATCTGCCGATACCGATACCGAGTCCGAAAAGATACTTCTATTCTGATACATCGCGCTCTCATCTTAAAGTTCCTATTATATGTTGCTCTGCTTTGCGGCATTCAACCAATAGCGTCACTGTTGTGATGTCATGCCCTGTATTGTTTCTGTGTGGGGTTGAGACAGTCTGACTCCATACCACAGCACAACGGTAGGAAATACTAAGATGTTATTTTTCCCATTTGTTTTGAACTATTATAGATCTGGTAAAAAATGGGCATTCTGGTTGACCATAAGCTGTAATGGAAACCATTCATAAAATATTTGTGCTCAAAAATATCAAGAAGTATTGGAATAATCAGCCAAACAAAATATTTACTGCCACAAAAATCTCTACGCACCCTCTACTGCTCCATGATCCTGCCATACCTCTCTTACTGTGCTGAAGTCTGGGGTAACACATATAAGACCAATCTACAAAAGATCTGCACATTACAAAAGAGAGTTATACGGTTAATAAGTCATGCTGGGTACAGAGATCACACTAACCCTCTATTTCTACAATTAAAACTGCTAAAATTTTGTGACATAGTTAATCTGATGACTGCTCAGGTGCTATATAAAGCATTGCACAATAATTTACCCGGTAATTTTCAAAAAAAAAAATCAAAACCAGAGAGGGGGGCTATAATCTAAGGGGTGAACATAATTTCATTTTACCAATCATTCACTCAACTCTCTAAAGTTTGTGCATTTCTGTTTGTGGAGTCAAACTCTGGAACAGACTGGATGTCACTTTAAAAATGTGCACTACCAAGCAAATATTTAAACTACACTATAAAAAAGTACTACTAAACTCATACAGGTAATTTAAAATAACATGGCCTTGGATTAAAACACTGATAACTATTAACATATGTAAATAATCATAGTAAGTAACTTAAAATGTCGCTTTGAACAGATATACTATGGTGAATTTGATAGTATTATGAGTTGGACGTTTATGAACACTGTTGACAGCGGGTTCTGAGTTATACTTTGATATTGAAAGGGGCAGAACTAGATAAGCTTTTTTGCTTCTTTCTGTTCCTTCTCAAACTGGTTGCTGTGCATGTGTTTGCACTCTCATGCTTAATTTGTTAACGTACTGTAGCAGTACAGTTGGGTTTACATATAACTTGTTGGATTTGGTTGTTTGTTATTTCTTTATTTCCTTTTGTTTTCTGTTTTTTTAAAGTTTGAGATAAATAAATAAATAAATAAAAATAAGTACACACACAACTGATCCCCATATTGTTTTAGTTTTATACAATCCCATAAGCATTGAAAGAGAGTGCCCTTTTTTTTGAACATTTAACACACGTCTGAAACGTAATAATTTCACTCTTTATTAGGGACGGGATGATGTGCTTTTCTCACAATTCGTTTCTTTAACGATTTTTGGGGTGCCTATTTGGTTGAAATTGCAATTCTTCGGTATTTACGACTTTTAGTTTGCGTTTTAACACCAGACCATGTGAAAAAGTTAGACTATGATGTTAATGTCTACAGATTGTATCAGGAGCCATATT
The DNA here is from genome assembly GCF_033239565.1 of Halichoeres trimaculatus. NCBI lineage: Eukaryota > Metazoa > Chordata > Actinopteri > Labriformes > Labridae > Halichoeres > Halichoeres trimaculatus. Next base: position 8,748,557 of record NW_027437190.1, read on the forward strand.
TTCCCATAAAATGCACATCACCTGAGTCAGAGAGAAACATTTCACCCCCTGCTGGAGAAAAGAGGTTTTTTTTTTTTTCCAATCCAGTTTATAAACAAAGACTGAAGTAAAGAATTTGAATGGTTGAAGGGTTTTGTACAAAGAATCACAATATTAATATTGTCAAACAAAACATCCCTATATATTGATTTTCGACCCCCACCCATGCTCTTTTTGGTTTTATTGATCAGTATATCATGGTCGTGACAAATAAAATTCAAAAATTTGAATATTAATCATCAACAATGAACCAACAAAGAAAATACACTGAACAAACCTCTTTGTCTAAAATGAGAAATCCATGTTAAAGACGGAGAGGTTGCAGGTTGTATCTGTGTGTTAAAGAGCCATATGCTGCTGCAGGGCTTACACATACTTTGGTGATTCATCATCTCACTTGGTGTCTTACACACATTAGATTCTCTCTATATGCAGGGTAAATAAAAGTGAAGAGATCTGGAAAAAGTTGCGCACAGACGGCTGCTGCTGAGGAGCTTCTTTGCACAACATAATAGAGCGTGATTATCGTGATTATCTTTCACCACTAAGCAGTCCAGTCCTCCACAAGCAGCTAAACAAACTGGTCACCAAGCAACACTGCACTCACTCTGCAAGTGTAATTTTTGGTTATTGAAATAAATACTTTTTTTTTTACATATATGTTTTTTTTATTCTTAATAGGATAGAAGCTATTTCTCTGTTATTGCTGTCTAGCTTCTTAGGCAGGTGTTTCAACTGAGACAGCTAAGGCTGGTAACTGTGTTATACGATAAAACTCATCTTTTAATATGTGTATGTCTCTTTATTTCCACATAAGTACTTGTGTGTGTGTGTGTGGATGCTCACAGTGTGTGTATGCATCCATGCATTAAGGCAGGCTCCTGGCTTAAGTCCAATGAGTGTCAGTGCTCCGCGTGTGCATGTGTGTGTGTGTGTGCTTGTGTTTGCTAGAAATGACACTGGCCAGCTTTGTAAAAGTGTGTCTGACAGGGGCAGCGACAGAGTCAGCGCTTTTTTCCCTCCCTCTTCACCCCCCGCTGTTCAATCCATCCAGCTGCTGTCACCACAGGGGAGCAGACAATCTATCAAGGCATCGGGATGCATTCTCCTCACCTGCGCCGCGCCTTTAATGAACAGCCAACATGATCCCGGCTGACAAGCAGGAAATGGATGTAATAAAGATTGTTTCTGCATGCTCTTTGCATCCCTGATAAATCACCTCGCTGTGCAACAGATACGGGAGCCACATGGAAATTTGATTTCACACGGCAAGGGGGAGGAAGAAGAGAGCAGTGGGGGAAAAAAGAGAGCTGCTAGTGGCAGGGTCACTCTATTTTATTCCCCTTTTTTTCTCCAGTGGAGCAGCGGAGCAAGGTGTGTGGGGGTTGAAAGAAAGGACTGTTGTTTTTTTTTTTCTCTTTCCTTTTTCGCCTGGAGCATGCCTCTGTGCCTGTTAGTCTATAAACAATAACAGCCCATGTGTGCAAACCATTACATAGGTGCCTGTCATCATACTCGGACATGACATTAATGCGCTCACTCGAGGGCTGGGCTGTATTTTACATCACCAAAATAACCTAGGAATAAAAAACACATTTCAGTTTTATCATATTTTTCTGTTTTTGTTGCCAGTTTGATAAATCATGAACTAGCTGGAGGAAAAACAACAAGATAAATCTTTTCTCTTGCTTAGGATATCCTTTCAGTCTGAACTGAAGTTTAATGCTCAGAACAGAGAAATAAGAATAATGTGGAGAGTGTTTGAGGTCTCAGGGAGACCATGCAAAGCTACAATTACCCACACACCTTGTAGGTTTGCAAGTGTCCACTTCAGTATCTTCAGCATCACCACTTTGCTCACTCATCCCTCAGTAATCAGTGCAAAGTTAATCCTGTGAAGGTCGTAAATTATGTCCATAATCATGTCCTTAAAGTCAGGAATAAAGAGGCAGTGAGAGGATTTCACTGTAAAGAGATGTTCATATTCTTTCTTAAACTAATGTTTCACTTTCTGTTATTTATTTAGGTAGTGTATTTCATTTTTTTTTTAGAAACATTTCACATTATTTCTTGTTGAAGTCTTGTCCAGTTATTCTTTTCATCAGCGTCATTACCTGTAGCTTGTCAACAAGCTGACATGAAATGATATAGGACCGTCTTTTAGGGTTAATGGCTGATACTCTTTAAGAGTGGTACTTGTACATTGTTAGACTACATACTGTCCCTCTGGTGCCCTCTTGGTAACTTTATATGATCTACCACACTAAAACAATCCCAATTTTCCCCTCACTGATGTTTAGAAAACCCTTCTTTCAGTCTCTGTCTGAAATGCTTCTTTTGAGCTGCTGTCTCTTAAAGGCTTTCCACCCCACAAACCCCCTTACTTCTGATTGGCCAGCCCCTTTAAAGCTGGATATGTTGTAATAAACGAAAAACATATATATATATATGTATATGTATATATATATATATATATATATATATGTATATATATATATATATATATAGGAAAAAATAAGAAAGGTGTTAAAGCAAAAACTGTTATAACTGGTTGGTAGTTAAACAAAAGTACTGAGCCTGAAATGTAATAAAGAATGCAGTAAAACCCAAAATGTAACAGTTTGTTACATTTTGGGCACAAAATATTATTGGGTTTTGAGCTCATCAACTTGCTACATTTTGGGTTTTATTTATTTATTTTTGTATTATTTTTCTCACATTTCAAGTTGTTTCATTTTGTATCATTGTTAAATATTCGGCTCTTACAAGCCCTCAAGTGGTCTGTCCCGGGGCAGAGCTGTGGGCAGACCTTGGTGTTTGAGGCCTGCAACTCCCACATGTCATGAACCAGTTGGAAGACTCTTATGTAATGACCTCATCATTTCAGCAGATCTTGGGAAGATTATATTTTCTAAATTTAGAGCTTAGAGCTGACCATTAAAAGGCTAAATAGTTAATCCAGTCGCTAAGGTTGGGTCATCCCCAATTAGAAGATTGTCATTGTAACCTTAGTAAAAGTGCCAACCAAAAAGGGGCTGTGTACTGTAGTTAATTCAGTTGCTGAGGTTGGGTCATTCCAACGATTCTCAGTGTAATCTTAGTTGAAAAAAAACAACAACTCTAAAACAAACTAAAACTAAAATGTCATGAATGTGTTAGATGCATGTTTTAGCCCTGTAAGTATCCAAGGGCAGAGCTGTAAAGGAGTTTAATGTCACTAGATGTTGGCTAGTTCAACACGTTGATATAGGGATCCTATAAGAACATGAAACCTCAATTCGAGTCATGGATATGCTGTGCCCTAAACCTACACAGTACTTTTAGTATTCTGCAGTTGGTGAAGTAAACTTTGCCAAATCTGATAAAGAGCGAGGCGAAGCTGCTATCTAATAACCCAGGATACGCTTTCACATGGTGGGGACACCACAGGTGTGTGTACTTCTTTTTAAACTTAACTGTTACTTTAAAAATGATAAAAGTTGGTGGAAGATCTTCCTCTGCCTGAGAAGTAACCTCCTGTGACTTCTGTATGTAGCACAGCAGCAGGACGTCAGCATGTCCTGCTGCTGACATTTATGTAAAAGCAGAGCTCTCTGTTTGTTGTGTTCTTCATACTTTGAGTCTGACTTGATCGAGTTTGTCTGTGTACTGCGTGCACCTTTTATACCTTAGCATAACACAAAACAGGACATCATATGCACTAACATGTTGTATGATGGCCTGTATCTTACTGCAACATGTAAACAAAGAACACTCGTCCCACAGGCGAGCGTTTGCCACATCGCCTGCCGTCCAAACCCACTTTCACAGTCCTCAACAGAAAGGCATTCACACTGTAGAGAACAGGGAGGGAGAGGACTGAGGGGGGGCAAGAAAAGAGAATAATGATTAGAGCTGGGGAGAAATAATAGTGGGGGAGCAGGAGAAATACACGGGGAATGGAATATAGGAGAATAAAGGGAGAGTGAGATTGAGATAGGGAGAGGACGGTAGAGGGAAGACTGAGATAGGGAAGGAGGGGGGATGCAGATATGGGGGTGGGTGGGTAATTTATGATTTAATCTAATGCAGTCTGGACCTGCTGTAAGTCACACAGACCTCAGCTGGGAGAGCGCGAGAGGAGGAGATGGAGAAATCAGAAGAGAGACATTAACCTTTCCTTGAAGCAAGTATGGAGCTGTTTTATCTGACCACTCTACATCCCTGTAAACCTTTCCTCCTCTCCACCTCTGCTTCCTGCTTCCTCTGACTTTACCAACTGCTTCTCTTTGGCTGCGTTTCTCAGAGTGTTATATAACCGTGATTGACTTTGGTTCCTCAGAGTTAAAGTATGTTGGTAGTCTTAAAATAAATGTCTGTGAAATGTTACAGTGAACAGTGATTGATACCAAATGCCTGCTACTGAAACTTAAGATTTTCTGAAGATGTTTTTTAATATCTGATGCTAGATATGTCTAAAGAAAGCATTGTATGCACATCTGTCTTAACCTCTGATGTGTAGGAACAGCAGAGGACTCGTGCAGAAAAAGAAACTTAGAAGAAACTTATAAAGAAACTTCATCAGCTGAAAAGAGCCCAAGGAAAGAGCTGTCAGAAAACCACCCACACAGCTTGACTGACAACTTCTGGCTGAGATGTGCAGAGTAACCGCACCAAAAAAATGATGGAAAGAAAACTCAGTAGCAAGACAAGAAATTGAAATATTACAGAGTTGCATACGTACATTACATGAAGATTTCTTACATGCTCATCCTCCAACCTAATAAACTGCTGATTTATCACATTAGCCACCCCAGCAATCAAGTGCTGCCACCGGCATTACTTCTGGCAATGAGGCTTTTTTAGAAGCTCCTTAAAAATTAGAAAATGATTTCATTTTAATCATCTGATACAGTTTATACATCACAAAGAAATACCGCCTGAAAATGAGTTTACGTGGCTGCATTGAGCAGTGAGTGTTAATAGTTAACTCTCAATAATGAGCCTTTACTTTGGAGGAATATCAAACAATCACCAATTATCCCATGATGCCACTGGCATAGCTTCTGGCACCGAAGAAACTTCTTGAAAAAAGTATGATTTCAGGTGTTCAGTCTTTGATCATACAGTTTACCTGTGGTATAGAGTCCAGTCAAGTGATGCAATGATGAGTCAACTGTGAAACTTGACAGCTGACGGTCACTTTGAGCAACTAAAGATCAGTTTGAACCTAACATAACAACTGCACATCAACATTAAACTTACTGATGCAGTTTTCTTTTACATGTAGTCTCCAAAGTTAATCAAACATTCTTTAATTCATCTCCTTACATTTTCTCTAGTGGTGTGACATGCTTGATTCTGATTGATCAAGTTCCCAGAAAACAACATATCAACTGGAAAAAGTGAAAACCTGAACACAGTTTCATATCCAATTAATCTGCAGAGGAGAGTCAAACTCATTGATAAAAGCTTGTGATTTCATGTCATCATGTTGACACCTTGATGTGGCAAAAAATGCTTTTGTAGTTCGGCTAAACAGCAGTTTATTTTTAATCTCACTTTCAGTCCATTTGGGGAGTATAAAGCTTTAGACTTTTAGTTTAGGGCCAACCAGTCAACATATCACTGAGCCTTTAAAGAGTGCGGACAGAGAAATGCTGATGTCATGACCAGGGATATCCAGATCCCAGATGCCTCACAGCACACTGGATTGATTTCTCCACCAAAGAGCTTAATGGGATCAGTTCAACTGAAATTGACAATGACTCAATGGCAAAATAAAAATTTCAATTCAAAGGGAAAAAATAGCATGAGATACTTGTGTTAATGTCTAATGTTTACATTTCTAGTCCTGCACCTGGGCACTGCCATCATAAATCAGAAATTTCATGGTGAGAGTTCTGTTCATAGCTTTGGATTAAAGGGCCGTTTACACAACAACGGTTTGAGGATGAAACTCAAAAGTATTGTATCATTTCGGACTCTCATTTACACTGAAACAGTGTTTAAGCCCACCTAAAATGCAAACTTTTGAAACTGTCTCCAGAGTGGATTTTTTCTGAAATGCTGCCACCAACATTGCTGACCATTGCTGTGATAACAGTAAGCCAGCATTTTCAGTGTAAATGCTGACATCATGCTCCACTTCGCGCATACAACAGTAAAACAGTACCCTTGTTATGATTGTCGCAGAGTACTGTGTTGTAGTTGTGCTGCTCAGTCTGCTGAATCTGCTGACTGTCTTTCAACAAAATGTGCATCTGTTGCTCCACTTCTGCTCTTAGTATTCGCCAAAACACCAGATGATCAGGCCAACTCTACTTTGGTGGAGATTAGGGATGGGTACAGAATAGTGCTGCACGATTTGGGGAAAAGGTGCGATTTGCGATTAGGTGGACAGTATTGCGATTGCGATTGTGCTTGCGATTTAATAAAAAAACTTGTGTCATGGTGAGTCTACAGACTTGCTTGGTTATCATGGAGAAAAATCTGAATTGCATGTGCTGACATTGTGATTGCGATTGTGATATCCTCTTTTGCGATTACGTAATTGCATGTGCTGACATTGGGATTGCGATTGCGATTGCGATTGCGATTGCGATTGCGATTGCGATAATCGTGCAGCCCTAGTGCAGAATTAGGTACTTTTATAGGTACTGACCAAGCACTGTCAAAAGTACCAGGTACAGATTCATGTAAAATCAAAGGTACCATGTTTAGGTATCTAAATGCATCCTTGTGACTGTGAGGGAGTGGAAGAGTAGGTGATTTTCCATGCTGGACATGAACACAGCATTGCAAGGTTATATATTAAAGAATAAATGTGTTAAACTGAAAAAAAATGTTATACTTTATTATTGAACAGAGGGATATTTTTTACCACAGAAACACAAAAAAGTACCAAAAATTGGTACCTGTGAGTACCAGTACCAATTGCCTGGTACCAGGAATCAGTACCGTATTGTTTCAAATGTGAAAGTTACCCATCTCTAGTGGAGATCTACCAAAAGTTGCTTCTGGACAAGACACACAAGTTCATTGGTCTCTTACAGAAGACCATTTAAAGTAGATGATTTTTACTTCAAAATTAGCTCCACTAAGTTAAATGTTAGCTGCTCAAAACATATTTAAGCTTTAATTTTCTCAAAATTGTTTTGTTTAGTATTTCTGAGAAAAACATCAGATTTGGATTCTGTATTAGCACATATTCAGTACTGAAAAATCAGATCTGTGGTCCAGTAGTGTTCAACTCTAGATCTGATTTTATTGTGAATTGAAATGTAAAAGTTAATATTATTTATGACAGGAAAAAAAAAAACTTAAACATCAATAAAAATGTTAAGTTTCATAGTTTAATGTTTGTTTGACTTTTATATAAGATAATAAGAATAGGTATGTGTGCTGATATCTGTTCAGGAACTGTTTTTTTTAACCACATAAGAAAAACAAATAAACAAAAAAAAAACAGTATCTCTCCCTGAACACTTACTGTCAACTTGTTTATAGCTTTAGTTGTTAGTTTGGTAATAAGCAGTATAATGTACTGTGAGGAGGTTGCTTTGCAAAAGTGCACAAGACCCAGATGCTTTAAAACAAAGGGGTTCTCCTTAAATGACCTTTTATACATCACTACACCAAAATGTGTGTTGTACAAGAACAGGCAACAATATACAGAAGACAGCTATAACTACTGTATCACATAGTTTTGTTCCTGAATAGATGAATGCCTCCCCTGAATTGCTTCAGTATAGAAGAGCATTACTGCCATATGATAGTTTGGATGTCACTGACAAGACAGTGTTTTTAAAGTTTTCAGCTTCTTGTTTTGGGAGTTACGTAAAGTGCAATTATCAAACGTCTCTACAAGTATTAGAGTAAAGTAGTAGAGATAAAGGCCTGCCTGATCAATCAAAGTCTAATTGTCTCTTTACACTCTTCTAATTCAGCCACATCAAACTGGATCTGTAACACTTAGTCCCATTTGCTTGTAACAAAGCTTTCTAGTCAGGTGGCAGTGACAGTGACCCTGAGCCTTTGCTAGCATTGGCAATAGTTGTTGCTGTTGTTGGTGCTGAATACAAGAAGTTTAAAATGGTTTTGTTTAAGTGTCAGAGACAGGATACCAACTGTTTACAGATGCTGTAGATTTTTGGTTTGACCTTGACTACACCACAGCCTCTGTATGACGAAAGAGGACAGACCGCATAAACAAGCAAAGGAGAAACTTAGTGATACTGTTCTTACACAGAGATAGGCGGAGTTGTGAAAGCAGAAAGAAATGAGAAAATTGATCACAAACAACATATAAAATATCACTTATGAACAAACAGCGCGTAAACACAGGCTGAGAATTCACACATCTGTCAGGGAGCCCAGTTTCTCTACTGATCCTGTCCCCATCAGTGATGTCACAGCAGGTATAACACAGAGGTGCTAATGAACTGTCACTTTGAAAGTGTGTTTTTTCAGGAACATCTGCCTTCTCACTCACATCCTGACTTGATGTTTTTGTGTTACTAACCAGTCACTGCATTTGAAAACAGAGTAACCCAACAGCATCCATTCAGATCACAGAGATGCCATCAGGGTGGGCTGCACCAGCGCCGACTACCGGGGTGAAACTCTCATGTCTGCATCAATAATCTCCCTCTAGAGAACCATTTGCCTGGATAAATATTGGTTTTGCGTTGGCCCCTATAATGGCACCCTGTGCAGGCTGCGGGGCCCGTAAGTGACGTTGTCTGTCATGCTGCTGGCAGGCTGGCGTGGGAGTCGTTGGCACATTGTGGGGTCTCTCCAACGCTCATTTGAATTCGCTCGTCCCCAATCATGCCACTACATTCAGCAACCGCACACTTCCACACTCCACTCACACACTACTCCCACTACCTGTTTGGGCGCTGGCGCTCTCATTTGCATGAAATAAGATGGAAATGGAGCCCTTATTTATGCCAACAGAAATGGAGTGTGTTATTAAGGGCACTATTGTGCAAAAGAGACGGTGGCGGTAAGAATACATTACAGAGGCTATTCCTGGAGTGGCTCGAGTCACACAGAGGGTAATGCTTTACAGGTCCCTGATGACTTCTACAGTCTGGGCGCCAACACTAGATGATCAGTGTGTATGTCTATGTGCATTTGGTATGTGAATATGTGTGTTTTTGTTTATGCCTGTGTTTGATAGTGTCTGTGTGGATTCATCCACAGTACCTTTACGTGTGTGGCTGTGAGCTTGCACATGCCTGGGGAATATAATTCTAGGAGATGATCATTTGTATATTGCCTGGTGATGGATAGGTTTCCTGTGATTGACAGCTCTCCATTCATGCTGGCTTCATTGTAAGTCTGTTTGTGTTGTATAGGCTGAGCAGGAGGGAGGGAGAGCTCCATTTCTGTCAGTCAGGCATTGATGCTGGGGCTCAGAGCATTCAGTGGGTCATTTCTGTTTTATAACAAACTACAATGAGATGAAGTAAAAGGTCTGAAGGAAACTGTTGTTTATTATTCTTTTCAACATTTATGTTAACCAAGATCCAGACAGTTGCTCTAGAAGTGTGCTGAAAGCTTCGGATCTCCTGATCTGGAATTTAAAGACAGATTTCATGCTACAACAACATATAAATTATGTGTCATGTCTACGTATGTAGTGATTATTTGGCTTTTACTTACACTTTTGCAAAGCCTGACTATTGGAAATTGGAAATCTCAAAGGCTTTGTCAGGATCTGTGTCCAGGAATGTTATTTACATGATAGGTCATTTTGCTTTAGTGTGTCTGTGTTGCACCATGTCTTGGTGCTGTTATGACTTCTTTTAAGCTGCATTGATGCCACCACTTAGCATTTGAATTGATATGCCAACCTTAATATATATATATATATATATATATATATATATATATATATATATATATATATATATATATATGTATTTTTTTTTTATACATAAAAAAAACTTCTTAGTTTACATTTAGGAATGGGTACCTTTCACATTTGAATCAATATGGTACCGATTCCCAGTACCATGCAATCAGTGCTGGTACTCAACGGTACCAATTTTCGGTACTTTTTTGTGTTTATGGGGAAAAAAAATATCAATTTGTTCAATAATGAAGTATACATTTTTTCAATTGAAATTATTTCTCCTCCATTATTTAACCTTGCAATGCGATGTTCATGTACAGCATGTAAAATTGCCTACTCTTCCACTCTCTCACAGTCACAAGGGTGCATTTAGGTACCTAAACATGGTACCTTTGATTTTACATGAATCCGTACCTGGTACTTGTGACATAATTTGGTCGGTACCTATAAAAGTACCTGATACGGTACCCATCCCTATTTACATTAGTTCCAAGTTTCTTTCATTTTTGCTTGTCACAGAAATTTTAGCCTTCACTAAACACAGAGATTGTGAATAAAATAGAATATAATAGAATGCACGTTATTAATCCCTCAAGGGAAATTGAGGACTCACAACTGCTAACAAAAAAGTGTACAGTGCAAAAATATTCATCAGAGTTGACAGCTTGGCCATAACTCTCCTGTCAGCCTCCACCTCCACAGGGTCCAGGACTGAGCTGGCCTTCTTCATCAGTCTGTTCAGTCTCCTTCTCTTTTGTCCTGCCTGCCCACAACATGTGAAACCCTTCCAATGTGGCGTTTGGTCCAATGTTAGCTCCTTAGCCATGTCTCTGTGAATAGCATGATGCTTCTCTGCCGGTATTCCTTCTGGAGCTGGGTTAGCATCACTAGCTTATCTTTCTTATTGGAGATAAACCTTACACTCCTTAAAACGATAGAAGGAAGAAAAGACACTGTCATCTCTTCTTAGCCCCCACTGCAATACTAGCACATCGTCCTTGCCTCCTTCTCCTCAGCTCAGGGGGAACACAAGGTCTAGCACCTTGTAGCGTCAACATGCTACACGCTGCCAGAAGCTGATCAATCAATGTTACCATGGTTACACGCAGGATCTCAAGACACACAGAGGAACAAAAACAGTAAAAAACGCCACTGCAAACGCAACCAATTTGGTGACAGTAGCCAATTATGAGGCATAAAAAGTTACGGCAATCTCAAAATATTAAGATTAAAACTAATGAATAAATAAATAAATAAATAAAACAAGTTATAAAGGAGAAAAAAGAGGAATGAAGGGAGAGCTGCTGCAACGAGCTGTGCTTAGTATTAACATCCCACTAATGAAGTGTTGTGTTCAAATCAGTTGCCATTTTTGTGCTCACCCTGTGATTTGCATGAGTAATTTTCTTGTGGAGGGTACCTAAGACTGCTAATCTTATGAGAAAGGAAGGATTTCCTTCAAACTCTACTCCAGCCTCCACCAAACAAGTTTGAGCTTCATTATATCTCAAGGTGAGGCAGATTATGATAATCGCGTCAGTGCTAACTTGCTAGTACAACCATTACCTGGAAACAAGTGACAGAAGCTAGCTGCTTTTTTTACAAGCTGCATAGTTTTGCAGTCTGGGGAAGTCTCAGATGGAATCAATATATTATTCATTTTCAAGATGAGTGAGCCTCCGCCAGTTTGTTTAACACAAGATAATTTATGTAAAAAATTCACTTTTACTCTCACATTTATTTTTTTTGGTCACAGATGTTGATATGAAAAGATTCACCCTGATTGTCCTTTTCGTTTCTCTTTCATGGTGTCACACTATGGTCTTTTGTCATGCCCCAAACCTGAACCTGCTCTATCACTGACCCTTGACTGGCTCTTAAGTGACCTGTGACCTTTGACCTTATCGGGTCTTGTGTTTCTAGGTTACCACAGAGTAAACATTATGCGCTGCTCACTTGGGTGAACCCTGCAGCTGCACGCTGACAGGGACATGGAGGGGAGTGAAAGCTGTCATTGTAAAATCTATATTAGTTTACTGCTGTCTGTGATAATGATGAAGTTTGAATGTTGTGGGAGTGACATCTCTTTTTCATAGATTTTGTTTTTATTTACCAGTTTAAAAATTGAATATCTGTGATGAATAAGATGCCTGGCTTGTTCCGATAGGCATTACTTTTTTTGTTGTTGTTGCTTGCTGTGTATTAGTTGATTAAAATGTAAGAAGCAGCCTCATCTGTTCTCCTGAAGGATCACCATTTTAATCCTATGTGTAAAAAAACAGTATATAAGTTGCCAATTATCTATAAATTGGTGTAGATGGTGTTGTTCCCCTTCTTGTCTTAGACACATAGGATGTCGTTTCGTTGATGGCTTCAGTAAATGCTTCAGCCAGGCAGGCGTAGAGACATAACAGATCGGCTCCAACACTGCGTCTAACCACTGGGCTGTGTAACTGGCCTTATACTACATTTGTCATATGATGTGGTGTGTGTGTACGTGTAAGTGTATGAGTGAAGGTATGTGTGTGTGTATTCACAAATGTTTAGGAGATAGAAACAAAGCAATTGAAGAAGATGTAGAGAGAGGAAAGGATGGAGTAAAGAAAGCAAGGGGGTGGAGATCAGTGAGAGTTGTTGTTAGGAAAATACACATCAAATAAGCTAATGTCAAGGCCAGTGTGGTGCCATAACTTCTCTATTCAACAAGAGGTCAAACTGAGGTCGAGCTTTATTGATTTCTTCATAGGCTTTGTGGCAGTATTTCTTTCAACTATTAGCAAGTGAAGGTCTTCACCAGCGCTGGATGTGAATTCTCTGTTCAGAAGTTTTTCTGCATTGATGCTGAAACTGTCTTCTGTACATCTTAATATGCAAGAACGCAAATAGGAGTGGATAAAAGTGCATGCTCGGTTAAGTTAGCACCAGTTTATCTCTGTACATTTGTTAAGTTCATGCAGACCTGCGGCTGTTTTACTGTATATGTGCATAGATATGAGCTTATCATTTCTCATACATCTGTGTGTGTGTGTGTGTGTTCACATATCAGTGTGTCCCTGTGTTCGCTGCCGTGCAGTGATGGATCGCAGCAGTTCCCTGTTTACCTAGCCTCATGATTTCCTGTGCGTGCATGTAACAAGTGGAGTTTGGCAGGATTAATGAGCACACAGCTTGCTGAATGGGTGTTTGGCTCCACAAAACACTCCATCATGGCCTGATGCTGCTTCCATTTCCCCCCACACACACACAAACACACACAAACACACAACTGCACATTCACATACCCCATGCTCTCTGCAACTCACCACTTACCCCTGCTCTTAATTACACATGCTTAGCCAAGTCCCATTAAGCAATCCCCCCATGCTAAACAATGTGTAACCATCCACATTTCTCACAGTGCTGGCAGCGTTTAAATATAGGCCCCACAATGCAGAGTGGAGGAGGTAAATAGATTTAATATGATTGCTTCAGAGAGGCACAAAGGACGATACAGACCCAACCCAAAGTTTCATTTCACTTCCAAGAATAGTTCCATATTTATTTTTATTTTAATGTTAGATTTATTTGGTTGTGAAATGTGTGGAGGTGGTGAGAATAATATTGCTCAAGATATCAAATAAAACTGAGGAGCTTTAAGGAGCTGTTTGCCCACTCTACCTTTCATACCCTAAGGATATATATTGACCAATATCCAATCAAGACAATTTTCAAAAATGTTTACCCAATCCAGAATAATTTCAAAGAAATATTTTCAAAGTCACATTATGAGGTAGAGATTTGTAGATGTAAAACTCAGGGGGGAATTCACTAAGAATGGAAAGATTTGCGTATCATTCCCATCCCTCCCTACCTGCGTCATCTCAAAATCTCATTCACAAAGTAGCTGCCCTGACAAAATTCAAATGCAAAAACGCCCACAAAGTCCTGCAGCTCTGTGCACTTTGCTCCAGTTTACACCTGATTATGACTGAGATGAGCTGTTAGCATCTCTGCTTCATGCTGCGAAAAGCTGCTCTGTGTCTCATCCTGATGGTGCTCAATCCTATCCATGTTTATAATGAGCTGGATGGAGAGAGTAGAGCTTTACAGTTTTATTAATGAACTGATTCTTGACAGATATGACACACATTTCCCAGTTTGTTTCCCTCTCACTTCCTGGAGTGATCTTACAAAACATGATTCATTCAGGTAAGAAAATGTATGAATAAAGCTCTTTGTCATGTGTGATGTCACACCCCCTATGTGCAGTTTAGCCTCAGTTTGACATAGACCTCTTCAAAGGACACAAGTGCACCACCCATAATAGCAACAAAAATAGTCTGTATTTAAATAAGATAAATAAGAAAAATAAATGAAATAAAAAATTAAAATAAAAAAGAACAAAAAATCCCAGAAACTCTGGTCAAAAAGAAACAAACAAATCCTTAACAAGTGCTGGAAAACTTGTGTCTAAGGTAACAAAAATACACAGAAAAATTTGGCTTAAAACTAATTTGGTCAAAAGATCTCTAGAGAAACCTGAATTTTAAAGTGACAGCTGAAATACACCAGATGTGTCTGCAGTGTGTCTCTGTTGCGTCACGGCTAACAGATCAGATAAGTTTCCATTCAAGTCAATGTGTCAACTTACACTGGATCTGTTCTGTTGCAGTCTGTCAGGGTGGCTGCTCCGTCATGTTGCAGGTATTACGCAGCCATCCTTTTTTTGACGGACGAGGAGCTGTGACGCATAACTTCAGCATAGGGGAGATTGAGAGGGACAGGAAGTTGTGACAGGAAACTACCTAAAAACACCCACTGACTTTCAAAATAAATCAGACAGTGTTATAATCAGTTCGTATTTAGCTTGACTACGACGACAAATGGATGTAATGAGAGCCAGACCAGGAGTCAACAGGTTTGAGGTTTTCAGCCCAACATGAATGAAGAGAGACTTATCAATGGAGACGGAAGAGCAGGAACTCCTCAGTCTGTGACTCTAGCTGTCTGTCAGTCATGCTGCTTGTCGGACTGAACACACAGCCGGTGTAGGTTGACAAACGCAGTGTAATGGAGGGCAGACGTTCCTTGTGTATTTGAGGCGTAATGCTTTAGAAAACACCCCTGCCAGGACAGACCATTTTTACACCAGGTAGCGGGGCAAATGTAGAAACAGTTAGAGAAAGCATGACAATTACAAGAGCGGGAAACACTTTAAGGCAGAAAGTAAAGTCATCTGAAACAAAAGGACAAATGTTACTACAAAATAAAACAGGACAGGACAAAGTAAAGTGTGAACTTAACATATATAACCAGACATGATGTAGTCAGCCCAAGACTGATTTAACCCTCTGATTATTTGCATAAAGAATATTCAGATTACATTTTTTTTACTATGTACAAGCATGTTTCTTTTTTTTTAGGTCATATACAGGTAAACATTATGGTGCAGTTACCATCAGCTCTTAGCAGACTGTGAGTAGTTCACTCCAAATGTGTGGGGCTGTTTGCCCCGGTGTCCAGTATATTTACAATGAGGCTCATTTGAGTTGAAAAGGGGCTTGTTTTGCGTAAAATAAATGTGTAATGGCTCCTGCAAAAAAAAACAAAAAACACTGACATGTAGAGGCAGTATTTGCTGTACCAAACAGTTTGTGTAGCATTTAACCCTTTGCCTATTCTTTGCGATTTAGATAGGTTCTCTTTGGCTTGTGTGTCCAGATTTTGCAGATGCACAGTTCTGGCATTCCTTTACTGTACTGGGCTCTCTGTATTGGGACTTAAAGAGTCAAATTAGTGCAACTCTTTCCTTGAGGTGTGTTTGTCAGACTAGGAGACTTTTGACTGTGTCAAAATTATTATCAGCAGAGCCATGAAACTTGATGGAGTCTAAAAGACCATGTGTTGGCTGGTAAGGTGTGATTAAAAAACATTATCATGCAGCACTGAGGGAATGATGCAGTCCAGCAGAGGAAGCTATTCATAAAGGCAGTGTTTGCTTTACAAACATGTTGCTAAGTAAATACTAAATGCTGACTACATCCACGCAAATATGCATTCCGTTTAGTTTAGCCTGTGTGCTAATTAACGAGCTAACAATGTGTGCTTTTGTATATAATAGTTTCTAAGACCATAGCCCGCAGTGCTTTGTGGTCGTCGTGTGCAGAGTCTGTCTCGGACTAATGAGAACAAGTTCACTCAACCACAATCCTACACAGCCAACTCCACATACACTGGTTTTAATTACAGGGTTAATTACTTCTCAGACAGGGCTGCTGTTATCGCTCTGCATGGCTGTAACGGTTTACAAGTCAGAGATTATCTGTGTTGCATAAGTAAAGGTACACCTACATATTTTTTTTATTTACATCAATCTGCTCAAGGTGAGTCACTTAATTATTTAACTGCTGCAGGCTCTGAGCATAAAGCCTGCAGCTGGATACTTCATACACTGAATATATAAGAAGAACATCTAATTCCTTTACGTCCCAATGGGAAAGAGACTAATGAAAGTTATGTGTTCGTAAATGTGTGCGTGAACTTTCCTTCTTTTCATAAACATCTTTGTTTTTATGTGCTAATGTTTGTCAGTGTTTGTCTTTTTACATGTCAAGTCCTATATCTCTGTATATCTACTTATTTCTGTGTGTGTGTCTGTGTGCCTGAATGTGTGTGATTTTGTGAGTGTGGCCAGAGCGGGGGCTGGTAGAAAGGAGGACAGGAGGGTAGAGTAGAAATCAAATCACTTAATTGCTGCATTTTTCATCTCCATCTTTTGTTTTATGGCGGCTGAGGGCCGGCGAGCGACTCGGGCTGTGATTCATGGACGTTAGGGAGGCCCGTGAGCAGCGCCATTCCTCATCGGCACCCAGCCTCCTGTGTACCCAAAGCACCCACACAATTACCGTGATGAATCTGACTAGTTTTTTTGTTTGTTTATTTGTTTCATTTTTTTTAAACCTTGCTACCTTCATCTGGTTTTATTGGTAGCGAGGTGCCTAATGTATGCCTAATGTAGCCACTGAGCTGTCAGAAATACACAATTTACCATTTCAGGAATCCTCCCGCCCGTATGGGAGCCGGGGCTGCGAGACAGCAGATACAGACAGATAGGATGCATGCATGGAGAGAAGGAGAGAGAGATCCAGATAAGGAAGAGATAAATATAGGCAGTGCAGACGAGGGGTGTGTTCATAGATGTTGTAAGGAGATGTAGGGAGTGGGGGATATCAAAATGGAAAGAGGGAGTGGAGATGTGAAAGCGGAAGGAACAGAGAAGTACAGGAAGTAAGTAGGAGATACGAGGAGATATTACATGTCTGAAAGAGAGACACGTAGGATGAGGAGGAGGAGGATAAGAAGAAGAAGGAGGACAGATAAAGAAGGGGGGTGTGGAGCATGAGAGCAGCACCGGAAGGAAAGATAACAGAGAGAGGGAGTTCGTAGATAGAGGGAGGGATGAAATCATAGAGAGGAGCTTTGTAGTGTCATGTTGAGTGTGTGACATGTCAATACTGCACCTCCTGCCAGGTTTTCATTTGTAGCTTTGATACAGGCCTGCTCTAAAACACGGGACAAAACTGGTGTGTATCATCAAAGAGGGTCTCTCAGAGCTGATTACAGGGACTTCTGATTCTACAGCCTGCACAATACTCCACCTTTTAGACCCCATGAAATATGTCAGGGTTAAAGGGACTTGAACTTTAAAAGATGGTCACGAAACTGCTGCAAAGAATATCTCTGTCATAAAATAACATGAAAAAAAAAAAAAATCTTTTTGCTTTATGATTTTTGGTGAAGGTACTCAGCAGATTCTGTCTCAGCAAATAACTTGCAGACTTGCAGAAAATCTGATCACACAGCAACACTATTAAATGACCAATTAGCTTTGAAAAAACATTAAAAAATAGACATGCACCTATGGATCGGCCAGCTGATGGATCGGTGCCAATGTCATTCATTTTGGGGTGTCAGTGATCGGCACATCTTTACCTATGAAACTGATCTCATATCCCTCTGGGAAGGTCTGACAGCCAGCCTTTGTTGCTTTTTGCTCTGAGACGTAAA
This sequence comes from Halichoeres trimaculatus, assembly GCF_033239565.1. Classification (NCBI taxonomy): domain Eukaryota; kingdom Metazoa; phylum Chordata; class Actinopteri; order Labriformes; family Labridae; genus Halichoeres; species Halichoeres trimaculatus. Next base: position 8,766,486 of record NW_027437190.1, read on the forward strand.
ACTCAGGACACTTAATTGGTTGTTTAAGTTAAAACATAAAGATTTAGTTGTTTCACAGGTTTTCTTAAGTGATTTTCAATAAATTAAGATTGGAACATTGAAGGTATATGCTGTCAGTTATAAAACATCAAAAATGAAAATTGGTATCGGCAGGTCAGTCTTTTTGAAGATTGGTGATCGGCCAGGTTTTTGAAAAGTCTTCAGAAGTCTTAATCAAGATGACAAAATGTCTTAAAGAGTCTTATTTTCACCCCTTTCAGGTCTTTAAATTCAAATCATCCTTTGACATGTGCTTGAATACTTTATTAGATCTACAACCTGTCATAGGTACTGTAGGATTTGTTTAAGTGTGATTTTCTTTTTTTAACGGTTTTCTTTGTCCTCCTGACTGTTCATGGCATTGAAACCTGATGTCTGTTTTTATCAGTCTACATCATTACTCTCTTTGTTTAGCAAGCTTTTATTTTGATAGCTAATGTCGCTGTGATTTTTCCACTCCAAATCTGAACTCATCATGGTTAGGGAAACACCGATATAACTTTTCTGGTTCTGGTACCAATGCTGATACCTGGGCTTTTGGCATCGACCGATCTAATGCCAGTTTTAAATAATTACCCTTTATGCCCTACTGTGGGATCAGATGAGTGGTGTTTTGAGTAAAAGGCAAAAAATGAGTATATGGAATTACTGAAGTTGATATTTATTTAAACTATTAAATATTTAAATGTTTACCAGCAAAACAATCATTCAGAAATTGTAGAAATTCTTTTTAACCGTAAACTCTTATACCCTGTAGACCGGTAATCCAACACAAAACGAAGAAAGTGCATCAGAGGAAACATTTCAGATCAAGTAGCTGAGAGTGCCAGGAAAAAGAGCCCAGAGCTGTTTGCCTGGATCAGAACCATGGATCAGCCCTTTTTCCACCGATACTGATCCAGCTTTGTGGGGGCACAGATACATGGACACCTGATACCAGGGTCAGTATCGGTGCATCGCTAATCATGGTTGTAGGCAACTTGATTTCCTCTCATCAGATTGAAAAACCAGAGACTGATTAACTGTAGTGTTGCACGAGTCAAGTAACAAACGAAGCGGTAGATGATTTTAATGATGGGGCCAACACTTTTTGACACCACAGACTGTGTAATAAATGGACGTAGTCTATGTGATGTCACCTGTCTGTTTCTGAAACAGAGTTTTGAAGGAAATCATTGGCAGGGGCCATATTCAAAATGGAGTGAGCTTTGAGCCGCCACACTAACAGCTTTATGGCGCCCTCCTGTCAGTCAGCTGAGCTGTGCCTCTGATTGGGTAAACTCGTCATTCTCTTATCCTCTAAACTGCTAAGTAGGGTGGGCTCAAACTTATATCACAAAGTTTTAAGGCAATTTGCGATAACGATATTTGTGACGATATGGGGGGTAAAAATGAACAACTTCCTATAAGTGGTTGCTGCTTCTGAATGACAGCATTTTTATTGCACACACAGTATGGAAGCCACTTTTCCAATCATTTACTACTACACAAGCTTGAAATGTAAACATAGTAAGTAGGTCAGATCCAGAGGATGGTTTTTTTGAAGAAAGAGAAGTTAATCTTGCAGGCAAAAAACTCCATAATTCTAAACGACACAACACATTCTTTCTATAGAGACACCAACAGAAGCTGCTAAAGTTGGGGGGGGGGGGGGGGGGGGGGGGAAGACAGATGAGCTTAATATACTAATTAATTACCATGAAAGTAAGTACGTTGTCATGGGTGGATTCCTGCAGGAACATGTGATTCTCCTGCGATCTTGTGATCTCAGGTATCCAGCTGCTATTGGCGCTGCCCCGTGCTGTGCCGCACAGCGCTCTACAGACAGATCCGGTATGATTTGGCACGAGCCCAAAATCTGGGGAACTGCACTGCACGGCACTGACACTGTATGTGTGAATTAGGGGTAATGCTGTTAGCGGGTTCGGTCGTTGGGCTCGACCACACGTCCGTCGTAGAGGCCAAAACCAAATTGATTACGTAGCTTTCGCGACCTCCTCACGTGTCTTGATAGCCTGGTTTTGTTCGGCTGGGTGTTTCAGCTTTAGGTGATGGAACATGTTTGTGGTGTTGCCACCCTTCACGGTCATAGTTCTCCTGCACATTTGCTGCGTGTCTGATCTTTGTTCAGCCAAACCACCTCCACGTCACTGAGGTAGCTCCTCTAACAGGCACTAAATCCTCATGTGCGGATGAAGTTGATGCTGCCATGCTACTTTCACCCTTGGCCATTGCTGTTTTGTGCACAGCAGGGTGCGTCATACGTCAATGTGTCCCTGCACTGTTAATATCGGGAAATGACAAATTCATATCGTTAAAAAAAACTGTATTATCTTAGATAGTATGATATGGCACACCCCTACTGCTGAGTTAGAAAATATTCACCCATGCAGTGTTTTCAGTTACAGAAATGAGCTTTTCAGATTGAAAATGTCATCAGGGAAAGTCGGCTTTTTTGGTGTGGTGTGTATTATTGGTGGTTTCTGGTACTTCTAGAGCCAGCTCTAAGAAAACACTCAGCAAAAATTTTTTTAGTGTTTCTGCATTGCGTAATATTTTTAGACCAGAGGTTGACATTTGGTCGACTCAGCAGATACCAGAGCAATGCAACCTACATTATGTTTATACTAAAAGCCAGGCAACCTGTTTCATTCAGAAAAAAGGCAAGACAAGCTAGGGCTAGCTCACTTTATTGCATTATTATTGCTTTATTTATTTTTTATTTTTTTGAAGAGTATCCATAACATCCACTAGGTACTTAAATTAGTCCTCCCATACTCAGGTTTGGTCTATTTCCTGACTCAGGTCTCTAAAAAGTCTTGAGTTTGATTTTAAAAAGTGTGAAGAAAACTGACAAGAGTTCTCTGCAGTTTGTGTTTTGTTCATTGCTTTGGTTATTAAGTTAAAGCCCTGTTTTTTGATTTTGTTAGGCTTTGATAAAAGTCCTCTCTTTCACTGAGTAATAAATGAATCCGCTGCGACAGTTACCCAGACAAAGACATGAATGTGTTTGTTTGTGTTTCAGCTCAGATCTGGGCCTTAACATATGTGCAGTTTGTCTGGTGTCCTCCCGCACTTTCACCTGTAGACACCTGTCGAAAACTGAACACTATGAAGCTCCAGTTGATTGATATTTTGTCTTTTGCATTGTGTAGTTCTTGGACAAAGTCCCACTTTGTCAGCATTCACCAACAGCCAAATATTCTAGCTCGAGTGCTAACAACAGATTGTCAGATCTGGTGGCCATGTGCTAAAAATGTGTTTTTCATGCTGGCGAGTTATTTCTGTTGAAGTTTATAATTTTACTCTTCTTTCAGCTGGTACTGCATTTTTTACAATCACCCATTATTGGATGAAATATTTTGTATGTTTTCTAAAAACTGCAGCAATCATAAAATGATAGAATGATATCAACAATGAAGCAGCTGCCAAAAATCCTCATTTTCTCTTTCAATATGTAAACTCAACAGCTACTGTTGTCCAGAATCTCTCTGCTTCACACACAAACTCTCACGGCACATTTATGCTTAGATGAACATAAACACACAGTCAGACACACACAAGCTTTGATCACACACTTGGCAAAATAAAGCTGCTCTGGCAGTGAGGTTGCCTCCCCATCGTTTCTCCATAAAGGAGTGTGTTGCACCGCGGCCTCACACACTGCGCTAAACACAGAGGAACAGACGAGAAAAAGAAGATGAAACCAAAGCCAAGCCTCAGACGTCACGTCCACTCATCACCCTGTTTGTTTGTGTGTTTGTATGCAACCCTCACAGCAGTGGGCAGAAGTGGGTTAAAAAACACTGGGTGGAAGAAAGCGCCGCAGGCAGGGACAGTTCATGTGTTTTCCTGCATGGATTCAGATTTCTGATGGTTGAATGTGTGGTGTTGTCCGATTTGTGCATGCACACCCACATGAGAGTGACACGGGAAGTCAAATAAATGTTGAAGGTGCAGGTTTATAAAGAAGACCTAGTGATGAATCATTTGATGTGAGATAATAAAGCTAAACACTCCTACAGTGACACTGAAACCAACATCACCTTAACCCTAAAAGTGACCTCTGCAGGTTTTATCATCTCCATATTTCCTGCTGAAAGCTTTACACAGGCTGACGTGGTAATAAATATCTACATTTCTCCTCAGCTGCTGTATTTCACTTACTAGAAATTAGTTTGCTTATCTGCACACTGACTTTTACATTACAGAGGTATTTCTGCTTTCATCACATACTGAGTTTAGAGAGGAGCATTTAAAGCTCACGTAATATTTGTGAGTCTTTGGCCACACTAACAGTGACTGTGACTAAAATAGACATGCACCAATCGATCGGCCTGCCAGTTTCCTTAATTTTGGGGTATTGGTCATTGGGGGTCGGTGATCAGGGTTCCCTGATCCTTACATATGAAACTGATCTTATATACCTCTGGGAAGGTCTGACAGCCAGCCATTGTTGCTTTTTGCTCTGAGACCTAAAACTCAGGACACTTTATTGGTTGTTGAAGCTAAAACATAAAGATTTATTTGTTTCACAGGTATTCTTAATTAATTTTCAATAAATTAAGATTGGAACATTGAAGGTATATGCTTTCAGTTAGAAAAAATAGAAATCAGTATTGGCAGGTCAGGTTTTTTGAAGATCAGTGATCAGCCAGAAAATTGTGATCGGTGCACCCCTACGCTAAAATCTTCTTTTACTATTTAATTCAGGTAACATTCTTCTTCTCCTATTGCGTAATGCAAATATCAGCTTCAAGACACACTGCACTGACTGTCTGACAGTGATACAGTATTTCTATGAGCTGAGATTTGTACCAGTAGAAACTGAATTTGAATTTTTTATGTTAAATTTGAAAAGCATGATCTGAAACGGAATTGAACATTTTGAAACTAAAAAAATATTAAATAAATTCAAAAAAATTAAATTCTACTTCAGGTAAGCATGGCACGACCAGTCTGTTATCTCATTTCATCTACGTCCCATGAGGAAAAGTAATCTAACACAGATTCTTAGAAATCTTCTTCATGTCTATGAAAACTCCTTCACTGTTTGTGGCTGCACTCAGGAAAATGAAACAGTTAAATGTATTTTATCGACTGGTTCCATGTAAATGTATTAGGTCGGTTGAAAACACTACTTTAAAGTTTAACTTATTTGACCCAAAATTATTATTTTCACGTTACCTAATACATTTACATGGAATCAGATGACATAATACAGGGGATGCACCGATACAACTTTTCTGGATCTGATACCGCTACCTGGGCTTTAGGTATCAACCAATACCAATCCAATACCAGTGTTCAATAATAACCTGAATACCCTACTGTGGGATAAGACTGATAATGTTTTGGCTACAAGGCAGAAATGAGTTAATGGAATTAGTGAAGTTAATATTCATTTAAACTATGAAATATTTAAGTGTTACAATCAAACAATTCTTCAGAATGTAAACAAGTTTTCTTTCAAATGTAAACTTTTATACCCTGTAGACTGGTAATGCAGCTAAAAACAAAGCAAGTGCTTCAAAGCTAACATTTCAAATCAAGAAGCAAAGAGCGCTGGTAAAAAAAAAACAAAAAAACAACAACAACAAAGAGCTGTTTGCCTGGATCGGCTCCATGGATCTCTTCTAACTGATACCGATCCAGCTTCGAGGGGCCCCGATACACCAATACCACCGATCGGTATCGGTGTAACCCTACATAAAACATTTAATCAAAGTCAGTGTTTCAGATTGTGAGTATATACTCCTCACCTCAGTGGATTAAGAGCAAAATTAAACAAAATTTTGCCTTTTTTATTTAAAGTGATACTCGGGGATGGAACAAGTTGGGTCCTATCACAAGGTTTAGGGCAGAAATTACCCCTACAGCAGTGTTTTTGTGCAGCAGAAGCCCAGAGCGCTCACACCAAACACCCCCTCCCTGCTGGTCAGCCGGTTTCCTCTGCACTCAGACTGGACCAATTTTTACTTGACCAAAAACACAAATAAACGGACTCCCACCAAAAAATCTGATATCGGTCTGCATTCACGCTTTATTCAGAGAATTTTCATGATGAGAACTAGAGCCTTATTTAGCGGTGTTTTTGTCTGAAAAGTAACGCCCTGAAAATTCTCTAAATAAAGCATGAATGCAGACCGATATCAGACTTTTTCGGTGGGAGTCCGTTTATTTGTGTTTTTGGTCAGGTAAAAATTGGCCCCGGCTCAATGCATATGAAACCGGCAGAGGAGCAGGGAGGAGGTCTTTGGTGCGAGCGCTCTGGGCTTCTGCTGCACTAAATCACTGCTGTAGGGGTAATTTCTGCCCTAAACCTTGTGATAGGACCCAACTTGTTCCATCCCGAAGTATCACTTTAAGATATGGAGAGACTTTAATTTTTCATTAGGTTATGTTTATTTTCAAAGCAAATAAATTCAGTTTCAAAGCATTTTTTTTTTTCAGACAAAAATTGTATTTTTTTAACAAGATAATATCCATTACGACTCTTTAATTTTTAGTAAAGATATGAATATTTGACAACTTCAAAATCATGACACAACCCTTGTTGAGATCCACACCACAAGTATCTTTTTACCATTTGTTTTTTGGCTGTTCAGAAAATGATTTAAAATTTATGAGACATTTAGCACAAGATATGTTTATTATTCCCAGGACAGCTGGTCACCAAGTAACTGCACATAGCTCTTTATTAGTGAGATTTTTGGTAGAAACCATAATGTGCCAAGCAGAGCAGTCATATAAGTTAGCTTCAAAATTTATTTCTAACTGTGGTGAGCAGTGTATTAAGTTTTACGGTAATTAGGTATCACTATTTAATAAATGCATCTCTATCATGGTGGAGATTGAAAGTTGTTGATGTGTGACATCTACTATAGAAAATTTAAACCAACTGAGATGAAGAAAAAAACACTATCAAATTTTTCACTGCAGAGACTACAAAGTTTGTGTTCAGCTAGAGACAAAAAAAGAGACACATAGAAAGGACATCAGGTGAAAGTCAAATAAGACAAAAACATTTATGTAAGAAAAATGTAATGTAGGTGTTTTTTTTTATTTTTATCGCTTTTGTGTTCAGGATAATTAAATATACTTAGAGTTCTCAGGACTGGTGCAGCTAAACAATGTTAACATTAAATCAAGAGTTGACGTTTTCTTTATTAATTATTTTTTTTTTTTTTGTATTTTGCAGATATAATTTTTCATAAAAATTCACTACTACATATTGCTTGAGATCTTTAGTCTTTCTTTTTATTTTGCTTTTAAGATTAACACATACACACACACATGCACACACACACACACACCTTTCAAACATCCTTTATGTAGCCTCGATAAAAGACTCCAAAAAAATCACTGGTGATTTAATGAGTGAGGATTGTAAAAAAGGAAATACCTATACTGAAGAGTCCCTGTCTGTTAAACGTGTGCACTACGTATAGTATTATGAGCTCTTTTCTTCAGACAGTATTTATAGAAACAAGAATCAGAACAGAGGAGTCGGTTAATGAGGAAGACTTCAGTGCACCGCTGGCCGCGGGGCACACACTGAACAGTGTGTACATGTGCAGAAGCACATCTGTGTGTGTGTCCTTCTGTGTGTGAGTGTGTGTTTCTGTGTGTGAGTGGAGGGTAGCCAGCTTTTAAATATTAATCTCAAGGTCAAAGGGAGGGAGCTTTTTGATATTCATGCAGGGTGCTGTACCCTGTGCCTCGTGCTGAAGCTGTACCCACGCTGCAGCTTCTCTCTCTGGGTCATTATGTCTGCTTCTGTTTCTCCTCCTCCTTCTCTGATGTGTTGGCAAAATATTGAGCCTGACTGCGTGTGCTCATAGACACACAACATATGCAGTGATTGAAACGTGTTACCTGTACAGTAACATTTAAATGCTGAATTTCATCAACATATCCAAGATGGGTCCAAACAACATTTCGTGATGCATTTATAGACCTGCTTGATGGCCATGTGGCTTTAAGATGTTGCATTTTGTCAGTAAAAGCTGTTTGTGAGGGACTCAATAACACTAAACTTAACTCAGGCCATCTTTCTCATTGGGGGGGGGGGGGGGGGGTGAGTAATAAATCAATGGAGATCCACCATAGGAAGGAAAAGATGAGTTTTCTGCAACATATATTTCATGTTAAAGTCACAGTAGGTAGTAGTAGACACTACTTTTGAGTCTTTTTACTGTCTGTAGATCAGAGGAAAAAGCTTGTGCGAAACAAGTTTACTCAGAAATCAGTTTTAGCATTTGCTTTGTCCAATACTGCTCTAGTTTTGTGGGGGTTTTTTTGTGGAATGAATATTCAGCCCTCAACATTTAGCCAGCACCTCGACCTTGTGCAGAATATTCAACAAACAGCTTGCACAGACTTCCTCACTTTACCTCTAAAACCTTGAGAGGTGCAGCTCTGTTCATCTGATTGTAACTGGACTGAACAGCCACGTACCCAGACTGTGTTGCACAGAGCTGTGCTATAAGGTCTCATCTATTGTTTGTATAAGAAAATAAACATTGTCATATTGGATCAGGCTGAAGCCAATAGATTTACAGCACCCCCTGCTGACAGACTGCAGTATGAGTCTTAAACCCTGTATTTTTTTGCTACTTTACTCCAGAGGGATCTCAGGTAGAGCTATAGAATAAAATGAACATCAAACATTTTCTTTTATGGTTGGTTTGGTTTTGATCATCATAGTTAGTACGTATCATGCTGATTTATGTCCAGTCTGATGTGCAGGTCTAATGTGAGAGTGGTATGATGATGGGGAGAAGGTCAAAGCTACAAGCAGGAGTCTCAAACACCTGGGAGAGAAACACAACATTTTTACAAAGTGAAATTTGGACACACAGGAAAACGGAAGAGACATTGTCTGTTTGTTACCCTGAACAAGAGCTGGGGTTAAGAAAACTACCTGAATACATGTAACAAGGTGTATGTTATATGAAAAATGCAGCTGTTCCTGTAAAGTGGCTGTAAGGACTGTCTGGGAAACCTAGTGGTTTTCCAGGATAAATACTCTGTTTCCTATGAGCACTTGCACCCACTGCTGTGAGGATGTGACTCTTACTAAGTCGTGTTTGTTTTGAAGTTAATGAAAGGAGAGCAGATCTTTTTTTAACACTACTTTTGTTTAAGAAAACTTTTCCCAGGATGCATATGGTTGAGGTAATGTATTTGTAGTTGCAAAGGCCTATTGTTTGAAATGTGACAATAAGCAAACTTTGTAAACCTTATCACAAACAGCTTGACCCTTGTTTCAGTGCTCTATCCCTCTCCTGCTCAAGGTTTCTTCTGCTCTTCTGTCCTTTTTTATCCGTCATTACTATAAAATTAATCCAGGAAATCATTTTCAGCAGAGAAAAATACAGATCTCTCTTCTCATTCTTAAACTGTGCTGTCGTAGGGATTTCTTCGTTCTATGTGCCATAACTCAATACCTGACCACAGATGCTGAGAAATGGCACATTGAAATAATGTATATTGGTGTCGATAATCTCATTTTAAATTGTGGATAACGATCAGGCTTATAAGACGTGGAACTTTTTCAAGATCACTTAGAAAGTAGAATGGGTTAGCACGGCCAGCTCGTCCATCTTATTGGAGATAGATCTTACGTTCCCAATAACGATGGATGGAAGGACAGGTCGATGTCGTCACTTCTTAGCTCTCACCTCCTTCTCTTCACCTTGTGGGGAAACATCAGGCCTTGCACCAGTTAGCATTGACATGCTACAGGCTGCTAACAGCTGATTTCACATGTAAACAAAAAGGCCATGGTTACATGTAGGATCTCCAGACAAACACAGGAGAAAATGTAGTAAAAATATCACTGAAGACAAAACCAGTGTGGTGTCCATGACCAACAAATGAAGCATACAAAGTAATCACTCCAAATGCATTGTAAAATTAATTAAATAAATAAATAAATAAACCTGAACCGAGCTCAGGGCAAACTTTCAGCAAAGGTAATATGAAAAATGTAGTTTTCCTTCAACTGTAGTCAATTTCTATAGGACTAGAGGAGGATAATACTCCAGGGATGATCAGTAAACAAGTAAGGACTGAAACTGTCTCCTGAAGGATTGACAGCGTACCAGGATGATGCTACACAGGATTTTTCACTTTAGCGTGTCATTTGTGTGAATTTAAGAGCTACTTATCACAGAAATACCATCAAGGATGTTATTCTTACAGTTAATGATACCTTCCTTTGTGTGATGCTTGTTAAACTTTGTGATGCTGAGCAGAGAAACATCAAACAGGCATCCAAGGCTATTTCTTGTTGTTTTATACATAATCATTGTCTTTGATGCTGCATGCAGTGTGTATGTGCTTGTAGAAGCCGTAATAACGCAGTTTTTAGATTAGATTATGAGCCCTTTGTATTCACTGTAATCTGTGTGCATCTATCTGCATCTTCATCACAGCAGTCCTACTCTGTAGTTAAGTTGAGAACTCCTGGGACTCCTCATTATTTAAGCCATTTATCAAACTGCCCTTCTTGTCCCTTGTGGTACAATAAGAACACACACACAGACACACATCTGCACGCTCACACTAGGGGTGGCTGCAATGCAAAGAAAAGAAGAGTTCCTACTTCATCCTGGGTTTGGTTAAGGGAGAGTATAAATCCTACGCTGACAGAACAAAGAGAGACAGAAATGAGCGGCGTGCGATAGAGGAGGAGAGGTGAATTGAAATACTGTACTGCTAACACTCTACATGCCCTCAGTCTGGAGCTGCTGTACAGTCGTGTTGTGTCATGTAGAGGTTGATAAGGTTCAATGTGAACATGGCAGACTGTAGACTTAATGAGCTACACGCCTGTTTCTTATAGGGAGAAAGTGCTGATACATAAAGAACATCATGCTTTCTTCAGACCATGTGTGTCTTTAGGAAAGGGAATGCTATCATACAGCAGTGAAATTCAGTCTGTTACTCTTTTTCCTTTTTTAAGCTGTCAAGAAAGTGGAAAATAGATTTTTTTCTTTTTATTCTCGAGTTTGAATGGGAACACTTTGGGGTATCTTTGTGTGGTAATGGAGGAAACAACTCTTTGTAATAAACTTTATTACAATTATTGATAATAACAAAGCAGTAGATTTACAAAAAGACATTTTCCTAGTGTTTAGGGGAATCAAATAAGCCAAAAACGAGTAAGAGAGAGTAAATTTAAACAAACTGTTACCAACTGTAACATCTGTAAGACATCATGATTAGTTACCTGAGATAAATACAAGGGAAAAAAAGTGTCAACGGTTATTTGTGGGAACTTTCTCCTGAAAGAAATTCATCAAGAAAATTTTCACTATTTTCCATAGCCCATGTCTTCTGAGTGAAGAGTAACAAACACATTTAATAGGTTAACTTAAATTTGACATCTGGTACAATTACACTACTTCTGTGATTGTTTATCATTTAAGTAACATCGTTGGTTACTGCAGCCATGATGAAAAATTGGGTCTGAAAGAACGTTGACTTCAGTATTGTCAATGTGGTTTTCTGCATCTTGCACTCATTGGTAAAAATTTAGAGAGTAAAGGTCCCCCAATGTACAATAACAGCTACAGTAATGTCAAAATAAAACTGCCACAATGTACCATCTCTGATTGGTTCATAACTGAAATGAATGTTGAAACCAGAAACATGGATTATGCTCTTTTTAAGAAAGATTATTGTGTGAATTGAACTGATCAATGAATTCATATTTCTTCTCATCACATCCAATACTTAGCTACTCTTTTACATCCTGTTCATGCACATGATGTCATTTGTTTCTCATTTAAGCCATCTTATGGCATGTAATTTAAAGTCTTTAAAAACACATTTTCTCTGTCAAACTATGTATTTGGTTGGTTTAAGGCCCGAAAGACTTGGTTAGAAATGGTAGAAGTAATAATGGGTCATGTTAAAGACATTTATTTATTTATTTAATTTATTTATTTATTTATTCATAAATTCATTCAGTTATTTATTTTCCAGTTAAACAGAACATTGTCTGAGACAAGGTCAGTGATGTAAAACAAAAGAGTACAAAACATGTTGCATACATAAATATTGCTGCATGTGATGCAAATGTGCAACAGATACACATTATTTAATGCAACAATACAGAAAGCAAACAGGATAAACATACACACAATGAATAAATAAACAAACATATTCAGTTCATATCAGGGCCTGTTTTCACTTCTTAGCCTCATCAACCCAAAAAGATCCCACTATTGTGTAACTTCCAACCATGCTCCACCTCCGATCAAAAAGGTCCAAAAGGTCTCAGCTGTAGTGATGCAGTCATTCTTTCCATAGGATACACCTGTCTCAACCTCTGCCTCCATTTAGCCACATTCAGGGATTTAACATTCCAACAATTTGCCATTACAATTTTTTTTGGCAACCAACAGTAAAATATACAGATTATTTATTTGGTCAGCATTCAAAAGACTGACCAGTATAACACCAAGTAAGTAAAACTATACATTTGAAGGTATTTCTCTTTTCATAATTTTCTCAGTTGCGCATGATCTCCTACTTTTCCGCGTTGCCTCCAGCATAAAACTGCTGCTGAGGGATCTTAAATAAAATTTGAAATAACCAAAGCAGTATAAAAAAAAATTGAGTTTCCAGTTGAATACTTTCTGCTGCAGACTGTTGGGGCATTTATATTAATCTTCTTCAAACTGAGAACTCAATATTGACATCTTGAAGTTGAAGCTCAAACTGTAACCTCCTGGGTCTTTGTCCTTGGCTTTCCTCCCTGTTGTCCAGTCCTTCTTACACTGCAGAAAACTGAAATCTTATCAAGTGTTTTTGTCTTTTTTTTTTAAGTAAAAATTGTCTTATTATACTCGATATGAGCCACTTTCAACTTATCAATACAGAAAAATGTCTTGTTTCAAGTTATCAGAGTACAAAAATGAGGTTTGAATTGCTTGTAACCAGTAAAAAAATCTGCCAATGGAACAAGAAAAAATTGCTTGAAAATTTCCTTGAGACTAGAACAATGTCTTAATCCAAGTAACTTTTCTCTTGTTCCATTGGCAGATTTTTTTTACTGGTTACGAGCTATTCAGACCTCATTTTTGTCCTTTAGATAACTTTAAACAAGACATTTTTCTGGATTGGTCATGTGAATTTGGCTCATATTGAGTCTAAAAAGGAATTTTCTACTGAAAATAAGACAAAAACACTGGATAAGATTTCAGTTTTTGCAGTGTACACAGATGTGAGGGTGATTCCCTCTTCTCCTCAGACTCTTGAAGAAAGAGGATGTTTCTTGTTCAGTTGGTGAAGTTAGGATGCTCGGCGTTTTGTTTAAATATGGTTACGATTGTGACTCATGGTGTAATAGTTGTGCAGAGTGGAGGTACGTATCTAATGATGATTGAGATATCTTTAAAAGAAACACCTGCTGTACTCTAGATATCTTTGGGATAAAACACTCACTACACTTATACTCCATCCTCGACAGAAACAGATCCAGATTCAGCAGAAGCAGACTTCCCCTTCCTCTGTTTGCAGCCAAACAGACACTGTCAGCCTGTGACAAAGTGAAAGACTTGTCTTAAGCTCGTGTAATCTCTTTCGTTAGACATTTTGGTCCACATACATTCGTACACTACATCTGCTCTTATATATGCATGAAAGGCACGTCAATGTCACCTTCTTGTTCCATATCAGAGCTTGTCCTTTCCTGTTTCTCCTCTGTCCAAATATTTGGTCTGTCAGAGCGGCCGTGTCAGTAGATGTAGCTGTCTGTCACTGTGTTTTAAAGACTAACTCCTGGCTTTCCCCGTCAGTGTCAGAGTAACACCCCAGCTCTGATCCCAGCTGCACTCAGGTGTGTAACTGACTGCTCTGTTTCCCCGTAATTACATTGTGAGCTTGACGCAGTCTCCGATGCCTGAGTGTGTGCCGCCTGTGTGTATGCGTCAGTGTGTGTATGTGTGTGTCTTTTCACCCCGGGCGGAAACATGTCATTTCCCGTGCTCCTGTCCTTCTGTTAGACAGATACAATATTAAGAGCCACAAATCTGAGAGTGAGTTGAGAGGAGACATGGGGGAGGGCTGGGGGGATGGGGGAGGAGAAGGAGGAACAGTGGGGAGATGACAGTAATAATAGCATATAGACAATAGTCAGGGAGGGAGACAGCGATTGAGTGCAGTCGTACAAGTCGTGTCAAAAGACAGGATGTGCAGACAAAAAGGATATCAGGAGTAAATCTAGGTTTGAGGAGAGAGGAGTTGAATGGCGCTTTGTCACAACGTCTTATCTCAGTCACAGTATGATTGCTCCTATTTGTGGTTTTTACTGCATCCCCAATTATCTTTCACACTAACAGCCTGGTACTGAATATAGTATATGCTTTTTTTTTTTAAACCCCTCTTCTTCCAATGTGAGAAATGTCTGATGTTTGCTTTGGAGCTTAAAAATCTGTTCTGCACAGTGTTGTTACAGTATTTCCTATTCCTCAGTGGTGTGTTATGTCATTAACAGGTCACCAGGAGCAGTCACAGGGAGTCAGATAATGAACTTAGAATTATTTGATAATTTGCTCAATGCCAGAGTGTAGCTTAAAAATATATATCTCAGAGCAAATTTGTATAAAATTATTCTAAACCTACATTGCAGGTTTAGAAGAAAGAAATTGCAGTTACAACTCAGCTCAAGTTTTTCACTTTATTTAACCTGTTAATCTCTTAATGTCTACTCTCTCAAATACGCCAAAAAACATTTCTGTGATTAATTTTGTAGTGATGGTGGACACAGGAGCCTAACTGTCAGACAGAAAAAGGACAGAAGAGCAGAAGACAGATTAATAGGAGAGTGATACAGTCTGAGCTAAAGGCTAACACAGGAGCTAAACTGTTTGTGCTAATGTTCATTCCAACCCACAGTCAGCAGTTATTCTGCAGTGGTCTGTTCAAACTTGAGAGTCTATCAATAAAATGAAGAGTGAGGTTACGTTAGCTCTGATTGGTTGATGACTGGCAGGACATAACAAGGATTTACTAACATTACACATTACGGACATGGCTCAGAGCACCAGACTGCCAGCTGCGCTAAATGTAGACAGCTACTAAACTACTCACAAACCGACATTGTTTACTCATTGTCACATTAGCCTACAGATGTCCGAGCACCAGGCTGCCAATAATGCTACATATAGCCAGCTACTACAACTTTTGCTAGGTTGAACCATATGTCACGTTTCAAACTGTTGCTTTATGTAACTGTACTGATAAATACCTTACTTCGGCATGTTGCATCCAGTAAAAAGTTGTCTTGAACAAAGAAAGTTTTTTTTGATCCAATCTCCATTTAATTCCAAAACAAACACACGCCTTTCTAAAAGTAATTTACGTCAGTGTGTGTGAGGCTCTGGGCCAGAAGGTGGATCCTCCTCATATCTTTGAGCTGAAAGTAAATGTACTGACTGCTGCTATCATCACCACCACTCATTGTTTAAGTTTCTTTGAGGTGACTGGTAACCTAAAGTTGCTTTGTTGCCATTGCCAGGTTTTTAATCAGGATCCAGTTAGCTGTGTTGATAGAATATCATATTTTTTTAGGAAGCTAACTCTTACCTCACTTTACGGTCTGTGAGGTCATCGAGCAGAAACTACACTCTGAACTCTTTTCCGTGGATTGATTTGACATAATGTTTGGTCAGTTCATCTCTGGTGTTGCTCATGAGTGTAAAGTTAAAGTGATACACAAAACACACAAAAACACCGCTAAATAAGGCTCTAGTTCTCATCGTGTCTCTTCGTCCTGGCAGACTACCTGCGTTTGTTTATATCTGGCACGCCGCGCGCGGACTGATACACTAAGCAGCGAGCGCCTCGTAGCCAGCTGTGGCTCTGCAGCGGAGGTAGCGCCGTTTTATAACACGATAAGAACTAGAGCCTTATTTAGTGGTGTTTTTGTGTGAAAGTAACTCGCTGAAAATTCTCTGAATAAAGCGTGAATGCAGACTGATATCAGATTTTTTCTGTGGGAGTCCGTTTATTTGTGTTTTTGGTCAAGTAAAATATGGCCCCGTCTGAGTGTAGAGGAAACCGGCAGAGGAGCAGGGAGGGGGTGTTTGGTGCGTGCGCTCTGGGCTTCTGCTGCACAAAATCACTGCTGTAGGGGTAATTTCTGCCCTAAACCTTATGATAGGACCCAACTTGTTCCATCCCAGAGTATCACTTTAAGGAGGGGGTTGTGACCCATCAGATTGAAGCAGCTTACACAATGGGAAGATCGGTAAGAAAGCTACATGACAAGATAAGATTTAGTCATTATCTCAGCGGTGGCACAGTACACCTTTAACAGACCCATCCCCCTGCACACTTTCTTATAATTTAAACTTTTCATTAAAAATCACTTTTTTTCACTTCCACCAGCATCATGTTTCCTACAGGGAGATGACATTTTCTTTATAGCCTCAATGCCTAATTATGATCATTTAAAGAAAGGCACACATCACCTGTTTTGTAGCTTTATAGTGTGGCAAGAACTATAACTTGTGTTGAAATGATTCATTCACTGCTTATTTTGAATGCTGCTCACAACACCCCTGATACCCTCCTTTAAAAAATGATCTTACTCTGAGCTGCGGTCACAGATTTGTTAAAGACTTGCATGATATTTGGAAAACAATCCTGCCCACCTCTGCTGCACCTGCAGAGTCAAAGCTTGCCCTCCCGCTTGCTCTCATACGCACACACACATGCACGCTCGCACAGCACCCCCTGACCACCCTCCTGCTGAGCCCTGAGCCCCACAGCACAGCCAGCTTTCTGTTCCATAGGTCACATCAGATGGCTGGCACACTTGAGCCCTGTTGACAGCTTGTTGTTTACAGTATGTGCAGCCAGCGTGGGGCAGCCACTGCCGATCGGGGCCTGGCAGGAGGTGGATGCGCCTGTGTGTATGTGCGTTACATACGGATTTTGAGGGGAACGAGGAGGAGGCAGTGGCAGAGGTGTAGCGGCGTTAGGAGGGTTGATGTCGGCGGGGGGTCCAGGGGTAGGTTGGTTAGCAGGGAGCCCCTGGCGTGAGGCCCAGCAGCCTTTGATGCTCTCTGGTTCTGAAAGAGGAGGGAGAGATGGGGAAAGAGGGAGAGGGGGAAAGAAAGACAGAGATGAGGAATGAAAGAGAAAAAGGTTACCTGTGGATCAGCCAACCCTCAGCGCAGGAGGGGAGGTGGGGGGATGGGGGTGTTGGGGGGTGAGGGGAAATGGGCTTTGATGTAAGTCCAGGTTGGAGGAGAGCATTGATCGCATGAGGAAAGGGGAGAGGATGGTGTAGGTGCACAGAAGTGAAGATGAGCCGAGGATGGCCAGAACTCCACCACAGCAGCACTTCCATCTTTCAGAGGAGTAGGCTGGGAGTAGCAGGCGAGGATGTTGTAGCTGCGATGTGGATAAGCTCAGGGAAATGTGTTAACCATGCACGTATTGATAGTAAAGCTGGGAGTCAGTGGATGAAGTTTAAGGGATCCATCTTTTTCTGCTGCTCGCTGTGAAAGTGAAAGTCTTTCATCTCTCTCCCATGTGTTTGCAGCGGGAGCATAAGGGAGTTTTACTCCCTCTGTGAGAGAGTGTGTGTGTGTACATCTGTGCACTGTGTGTGCATCAGGATGTGTGGTTATGAGTGCATACATACCCACATTTTTTGGTAGTGAACTCTCTGTGTGCATTTCCAACCAACAAAGGCAGGATCCTGCTGGGCTGCTGTGTATCCATAGATCAGAGGTGTGTGTATTTTTTGACTCTGTGTGTGCGTGTGTGTGTATGTGTGCACATCAGTACCTCTCACACAATCATCGGGACAACACACAGGCACAACACCCGCTGGGCCTACCACTCCCCACAATGCACCCCAGCTCCCACAATGCATCAGTATTTCAAAGCTAAACATCCCAGGAGACTTTGCTCTAACAGTGAGGTCTCTCCTACCAGGAAGTGACACACCCCCCCTGCTGAGACACAACTCCCACAATGCACCGAGGTGGATCCCATAGAGATACGTGCAATGTGTTTGCTACTCTTTGGAGGCTGTTGCCATGCATCTGTCAGCCTGCTGCTAACAGAACTCATCTGTTATCGCTCGCCTCAGCCGCTCCTTTCCCCCTCTCTCTGCTGCTTTAACAGAGTGGTTTTATTCTTCAATCCTCAGTTTAAGGTCACCAGATTGGAGCTGAGGGCAGATGAAGTGAACAAAGAGGCACCCAGTGGTCCTGTGACATCAAAAAGATGTTTTACAGCTACAAGGAGTAACCTTAAACAAGGTGGAAACTCAGTGGGGTTTCTTACCAAGCAGTCCACGATCATAGTTGGAATGCAGATGGATAAAGAACAGGCTAGAAGAGCTGCCAAAGACCCTTCCTGTGCCCAATAAAAACAGAGGAGGGAAAGGTTTCTAAAGGAATTTGTGAGGATATGAGTGACAGAACTCGTGTTTGCATCTAGACCCGTATGCACGTTCAGTCATTAAAATGGAAAATAAATGGAACGGCCTGTTTGGCTGCAGCGTTAGTCATGTGCAGGATGGCAAATAATCGTCCAGAGTTACACCATGAAAGAGATGCAGGTGCAGATTACGTCATAATTAAAGGGAACTTCCTGGAAAACCCCATCAAACAAACTCAAAATGCGCATGTTACCACTCATGAACAGCAATTAACCTGGCGAGTGGTAACGATGTGACTGAGAGATGAACAAGCAAAACATTTTTCAGAAGTAGAAATTAGGGATGCACGATATTGGATTTTTGCGGATATCTAATATGCAGATATATCAAAACCCCTTTTGGCCGATACCGATAATCACAAGTTTGTTTGTTTTTTTTCACTGTAAAGAAAGCTAAGTCTATCCTGTACTGGAATTTATATGTTACTCTTATTGTGATGGTCTTATTTGTTCAAGAAACACACATAAAACAAGACAAAAAACATTTGATTTTACCATAAATAAGAAATGTATTATTTTTTCAAACTCAAGACATTCAGTATTGAAATACAGAAAAATAATTCCTTTAGATCACATGAACTTTAAATGTACAATACATTTTTAAACATAACCAAGTTGCATTTGATTATTTTAGAGCTACTGTGACAACCTGGTGACAGACACAGAGCTCTGCTGTGCAAATAAATGAAGTGCTACATTTTATTTAAGGAGCTTATTTTTCAGATGGAAAATAATAATAATCCTAACTGAATAGCACCTTATCGGCTGTGGCTGTCGGCAGAAATTTTCATATCTGCCAATACCGATAAACGTGTTTTTAAGCTTTTATCAGCCGATTCAGATATTGTGCCGATAATATCGTGCATCCCCAGTAGAAATGGGGATTTTATTACAAGAATACACATGGACAAACAGCTGTTATCAGTGAGTCAATCAGGTAAACAAAGAGAAAGAGAAAGTTTGGTGATCTTACACAGAGTAAATGTGTGTGGTGTTTCTGAGCGCACAGCAGAAAACCTTGATGAATAACTCTTATAGCAGTTTATGAACTCCAACATCTCACCACACACATCTTGGAAGGACCCGGACGCACAAAAGAAAAGAGCGAACTTGTTTAACTTATGGCAGCGAGCCTCGCCCATTAAAAACTTTGTCTCCCTTATCTCATCCGATTACAGAAAAAATGTTGTGTCTCCTAAATGTAAAGTTGCTGTATGGCCACACATCACCACCGTTCCAAAGGATTGTCCACCGTCTTTGCATATCTTGTCTCAAACAGTAACGTATTGTCGCGATGTTTGCCTTTAAACAGGTTAACAGGTGCTGTTACCCTCGGTCTGTTAACCTGGCTCATGCTTACTGCTAAACAATTTTTGTTTTTGCCGTTAGCACAAACGGTCCATTTTCCCCTCTAATGGCTGGTCATGCATACGGGCCCTGAATAGCAGGCTCCCAAACAACAATAACAATAACAGCATTGAATCTAAGGTCTACCTTAGTTGAATTGAGCAGCCATAGCAGCCCTCAGGACAGGTTGAAAATGATTGAATAACAAATACACAGACACTGAAATAGGATGAGAGCACATCTAAATACGCGCCTCAAACACTGACCTGCTAAATAATCCAGGTCTGATGTTACAGACTGTAAGCCTGCGTCACTTTACAATAATCAACACTAACTGTGCTTCGTAATAAGAGAGGAAATGAGAAACAAATGAGAGTTACTGTGAGTGAACCGGGAGTCTATGAGTGACTCCAGATCAAAATTTATAGACCAGCTGATGATCACAGAATGGTTTTTGAATAGGAAACAAGTGAGGAAGTAATGAGGACTAAAGATGATGATTAATGATAAATCATACTTCCCACTGAAATCCGTAACTTAGAACTATAAAGTGCTTAATGGTGAGTGTAGGACAAAGACAGAGAGACTCTATTAATTTATCACAGGGTTATTTGTCCATGGATAACTTTGAATCAATTCTTTTAAACATTTTTTCTAGCAGTTATTCCAGATTAATTCTCAGCTGATACTTCACAGCACAAAGACAGAAAACTACACATTCATTAATTACTGAGTATTGATTGCAGTTTTGGTGCAACCCAAACCAAAGATGTCTAACACTTTGTTGATCCTCATTTTTTTCGCTATTACGTATCCATAGGTTACTGTGGATAAGTACTTGTGAAAATTATTTTTTGTTTTTTGTTTTTACATTTTTAAAGGTGAAGTCTGCAGGATTTCATGTCCTATAGGCCTCTAAACTTGTGTGTAAGTGTCTGTGTCTGCCTCAATTCCCTCCTCTGCCTGTATGTTGATGTTTTTGTATTTTTTTTTTTTTTTTCGGGGGATGTTTCTGGGCTGAGGGTACACATGGTCACATCAGCCAATCACTGAGTGCCCAGTGCGCAAGTGACTTTACATGTTGATAAGCGAGTGGAAGAAGCTATCTTGAGCAGCTATGATAGTGGAAGTAGCAAGAAAAACTCAACCAAAGTCAAACAAAACACCAAACAGATAAAGTTTTTCCTGAACAAGGGTGAAACTTGGCTCAACTTTCATCGCTTTCTGCCAACCAGGTATGTGCCAAATACCTGTGATTATTTCAGTCAGACAACTCACATTTGAATTGTTTATTTAGCAGCAAACATATTTTATGTTTGGCGTCCAGGCTCCGGCCTCATCACCCCTCACAATAAATTTACATGGGGACATTGAGGAGTGATGAGCAAACATACTGAACATAATCCCCCCGGAGCCTGCAGGTGGTTGCTGGGGTGGTGGTGGGGGCAAAGAAACATGCAGCATTACAATCGCAGGGCAGCCAAGGCATTGACAGGCAGAGAGGGTTGGGAGACTCCCGGTTTAAATAGACCGCCCAATTGAGTGAGTGTGATTGCAAGATGGTTATGACGTGTGAGACACGTGGTATGTGTATAGCAGTGCTGCTCGAGTTGACTGCCTGAACTAGCTCGCGGGCTCGCCCCGTTTGTGCTAACATGCAAGTGACGTGCAGAGCTCTTGAGTCTCTCCCATGTAAAAATGCAATTAAGCAGGTGGTTGCTGGGTTAGTGGATGTTCTTGTGTAGTCACAGTCAGAGGCAGTGGGTGTGTGCTGATGCTGGCACTGAGCCAAGGAGGAGGAGCCTAATTTGAATTTGTGTTTACTAACAAAATTCCTGCAGACCCTAACTTGCCTAAGTTTAAAAACCTGACAGCGTATTTTGAAGAGATGTTTGTAATAGTATGACATGATACAAGAAGTTAGTGGAATGATTTCCACTTTAAGTCATGAATTTCATCAAAAGGAAGCAATGTGATCAAAGATAAAAGTCATCATATCAGCAGAGCAACAGGACTTTGTGACAGCACAAATGAAAACAGACTGACATCATTATTACTCACCTCGCCTTACTTTTTTATGCTCAAAAATCCCGAATATCACTTCTAAATTACAATTTTTTCCCTTCGAGGCTCAAGATACCAACAGATCTTTGTTATATTTTGATTTTCTCTGTTCTGCCACTGCACTAAACCTGGCAGGTTTCAAGTCAAGTTAATTTCTTAACCCCCTGTAGCTCCGCTCACTCAGAGCTTTCCAGAGCAGATACACAGCAGACCAGAGCAGAGATGCAACAAATTGCACAGAGTGGATCAAACAATACAGGAAGTTGGGCACTGACATAATATTAAAACATCCAGTTGACTTTCAACATAAAATATCCTGTGTCAATGCAAGATTATATTTCCCAGAACAACAACAAAGGGACATATTGAGCGGAGCCAGGCTCTGAGTCGACAGGTTTGAGGTTTTAGACTAGACAGAGAGTTTGAAGCTGATCATTCAGGTTGGAAGCATGGTAAACCTCCAATGAAGTGACTCCAGCTGTCCTGGGGTCAGGCTGTGTGCTGTGTCTCGAAAACACAGCAGATGTTGATGGACAAAAAGGGGCAGGGCCACGACAACCCAACTAGTTTACTTAGATCAACATTGCTTGTTCATTTCAGACTATTGATGTTAACAACTGCAAGTCCATTTAGAATTGAGTCCACATCTTTTCAGTAAATTTTAAACAGCCTAACTCTTTATAAATTATCCTCTCAAAGGTCCAACTACTTTTTACCAAATCCTAATGTCTGTATTCTGCAGCTTATTGCTGACTTAAACTTTATTGGTGTGAGAAACATGTGGTCTGATTGAAAGGTGGAAAAGTGTTCAATGAAAGATAAAATTGAAAAAAAAAAAAGATAGATAAGTCAGCCCATGTTTTGGTGATTTGTACCATGTGTTTTGATTGAATGCCCTCAAATGACAACAGCGAACATTTCATCCAGTACCATTCATCAAATCAGAGATATTTTATGTCCCACAAATGTTAAAAAGTCACTATTAAAGTAGCATTTACAATGTAAACAAAAGCTGACCCTGATATATTGATATAAATTGGTTAGTCCAATGGTTGTATAATATATTTTTGTTCTTTATTATAGCCACAACCTGCAGCCAAACACTATAATTTCACAAAATGCTTCAGAGCTCAGCTTTAAGATTGTGAAATATAATATCTGACATCAGTCGAACAAACAAATTATCTCACTGAATGAGTCACACTCTCAGTGGTCTCTGCGCTCTGTCTGTGTGGTCACAGTGTAGGCAGAGCACTTTCATGGCAGACATGTTGGCTCTACAGGACTTTGCTCATATTTCTTAAAGCCTAATTGTTTTCTTATTGAGGCGCTGCCAAGCAAATCAGAAAATTGCATTCAGTAGCCGAGGTATTAGCCGTTTCAGAGTGTTTAAGATGTTTTCAGTGATCGTGCTTTGGCAGAGCTTTCTGCCCTGGAGTGGCTCATATATAATGGACTGCCATGAAATCATAATTGCGTGTTTATGAACAAACCAGCTGGATGAGGCAGAGGGTAATTATTTTCTCTGGGTTTTCCTTTCTGCTCACCGCACATTTGCGTCTGATAACGGCCCTGGTGGAAAATAAACGGTGGGGGAATAGAGGAATAGGGCAGAGAGGAAAAAGAATGTTGTGAGCTTCTTCCTGTTTGTTTTTATGGTTTTTACAAATTACTTCTTTCATTGGACTTCCTACTACTTTCCCTCCTTTATTTTATGCTGAACCACCAAAATACTGTCCAACGCTGATTTAGTTATTAACAATCCAGTGTTTAAAGTTTTATAAGACCAACTTGTTAAGCTGTTCTCATGATGAAAAAACTTGAGTAAAAACAAGATGCCAAGTGAGACGCTGCAATGCCCTGATTCATTTATCTGCATCAGAACAAAACTTTATTCTTTAGCATAAAGCAGCAGTCAGTCTCATCATCTTTTCTCAGCCCATTCTCATTTGATGATACTCAGACGGAGTGTGTGAGATTTAAAAAGTGAATCAGGTTGAAGCGTCACTGGATCAGTCCTGTCTTCCTTCAGATTATTGGATCTCTCATTGATTCACTCACAATAAATCAAATTAATTCATTTAAAATACCATCAGTACAAACATCAGTTTAAATGAATAAACTTTTTATGGAAACAGTAGTTCCAGGAGGCTGGCTCAGGATTCACCACAGCTGTTTTTGCGGTAGAGGATCTCCAGGGTGCCAACTGTACATGCTAATGTAGGACAGGTGCAGATCACCCAGCAGGAAGAAGAAGGATGGAGGTGGACTGGAACATTAGGAGGTTAAATCCCGGATGTCCATTTTGATGCAGCAGCATTGTGATCTAGAGCTACAGACTGTCTACATTATATTTCACCCGGCAACTGGAAAATTTTAAGCTGTCACTTTGAAGCTGTTTTTAGTTTTTCCTCAAATCCTCATCAAATCTGCAGCAGATTTATTATCGGTTTTACGTTTTGAGGGATTTAAAGTACAACGTGTGTTTAAATTTGATTTTGGTGGCCATGAAAGAAAATCAAAACAAAAAAAATGTTGAAACAACAGTAAGAGATCTCGAAATGCATTTTTTTGTTGTGCTCTGTAACCACCAAGCCACTGTTTTGTTTTGTTTTTGCTAGGGCTGCAGCCCCTGTTTATTTTAAGGATTGATTAAAGAGCTGTTTTTTTATTTAATCATTTATTTGAGGAATTAATACATCAGAAATAAAATATATACTTTTTTCTTCAATTCCTTTTATTAAAAATGAGTATATTTAAATATAACAGTGACATCACTGTAAAGTGGGCTAATAATTCTCTGATGTCCCATAGCGCTTGATAAAAGAAAGTAACTTCCAAACAACATTATGTAATAAAGATGTGTATGTGATCCCTCTCTATCCCTCTGTCTCTCTCAAACCCTACATTGCAACATAAAAATGTGAGCTTGTCCATAATTTCCTGCCCAGGGCTGGCTCTTGTGTTCAGGATGCATCCATTAAGACAGCTGCCTGCTCTGGTGTACATGACCTGTTTCCTGTCAAGTAGCCACTCATGATTTGTTGTTATTTGCTTACCAAACGTAAAACATTTCAACCTAACAGCTTCATCTGCCTGCACCATGTTTTACGTCTATCAGTAATTACTTCAGATGCTTTCAGTGTTACACTCATGTTAACATGTGACTCATGTAGTGACGCAGTAATTGAGCGACATCATGATAACTGATGTTGCCACACTAGATTTTTACGGACTTTATCAATACGTTGCTGCCCTACTTGCAGCTAACTTGGGTGGGGGAGGGGGGTAAACTGAAAGAAAAAGAAAAATTCAAGGGTGACTCTTTCACTGTTACAGTAATATCTATTGACAGATTCTACTGAAGAAATACAGAATCTGCACTTTTTTCTGGATTCTGTTTTCTATTTGTAGTTTGTTTGTAGTCTCTGTAATAGGGCGTATAAACCAGTCACATGCAGCAGCTTTACTGCGTGCATTGAAAACATTAAGAGCAAAAGCAGTCGCTAAATTTATGACATCTTAGCTCAAGATTGTGCTAATCATGTGGGTGCAGGTGACAAACAAGTCTAGACTGAATTTAAACATTAGCAACAAATCTATTTAACATGTTGTTTTAAAAGACATCCAGTGGATAAATTTACCAACCTTGTGAAACACATAATGGATTGTCTGATCTGTATGAAATAATAATAATAATAATAAAAAGTTATTTCCTTATCCTCTTTGGGACATGGATGACTTGTTTGCACCTTTGCTTTTTACACATCTCTATCCTGGTGTGATTTGTGCTAACTTAGATTTATTTATTTATTTTTTGTGATCAACTTGTTATTCAAAAAAATAAAGCAAATAATAGAAATTACAGTAAAGTAAGAAATATTACAGGGCTTGGGGAAGAATGTCTGTACCAAAAAATACCATGTGCAGAAGTCCACAGTTGGAGCCATTGGATAGAATAGGGAGGCATTTATTGTCCATGACCCCGTGCTCATTAGTGTCCATGATAAAATATACATACATAGGATGAAAGAAAGCAAACAAACAACAACAATAACAAAAACAAATAAAAAGCAGGTCCAGGCCACACAAAATCATCTTTTAAGAATATTTAATTGTATTCAAGCATTTTTGGAGGTCATGTATTACCTTAGTCTATGTCTCCATGGCAGAGTCTTACACACCACAAATACTGTCAATGGAATTCTCTAAATAAGCTATGTCTGAATGAATAATGAGCCAAGCCTAAACAGATAAACAAAGAGGAGGTTTCCAGCGAGTAGCCACGAGCTTTTTTTTGCCACCATGAGTGCAGCGGGAGGACATTCTGTATCAGAGCAGCAGGTGAGCAGGTTAGTGAAGCTAGCATCACACCAACAAGTTGTAATCAGTTTGTTGGTGATCTGGATTATTTGAGGCAAGATCTATACTGATCCAAACTTTGTCCCAGTCAAGAGTGGGATTCATGTAGAGGGAGGGGTACCTTTCACATTTGAAACGATACGGTACCAATGCCCGGTACCTGTATGGGGACTCAACAGTACTATTTTCCAGTACTTTTTTATGTTTATGTGGTAAAAAATATCAATTTGATAAAATTTAATGATAATTAAATCTCAAATTTCTTTAATTTAACACAATAAAACTTGCAATGCTAAGTTCATGCCCAGCATGGAAAATTGCCTACTCTCCGGCTGCCTCACAGTCACAAGAATGGGTTTAGGTACTCAAACACGGTACCTTTTGATTTTACGTGATTCGGTACCCGGTACTTTTGACAGAATTTGGTAGGTAGCTATAAAAGTACTTGATTCTGTACCCATACCTAATCATGTCAGGGACATCGGATCTCCAAGAACCATTAATTTTGAATAAATGATGAGAAAATAAGTCTTTTTTTCTTTCTCTTAAACTTAGACCAGCATATAATAGATAAACAGGCTCTACTTGAGGGGATGTAATAACCCAAGAATGATCACAGTAGCATTGCAGATGTGAAGACTGCACAGGAAAAAAAAAAATTGTTAATAAAAATCAGTTAATAATTGCAGTTTGACACGACTGTTACTGTAATAATCAGGGGTTTCTTTTTTTCTTTCTTTCTTTCTTTCTTTCTTTCTTTCTTTCTTTCTTTCTTTCTTTCTTTCTTTCTTTCTTTCTTTCTCTAAACAACTTGCTCTTTGCTAGCTAATCCCAGGAAATAACCATGCAGCACATCCCTGTGCGGCACAGATGTGGCAGCTCATCTCAGTCACAATCAGGAGCTATTCTGAAGCAAACTGCACCGAGCTGCAAAACTTAGGACGTTTTGGAGCCTAAATATCATTAGAACAGCATTTTTTGTGACTCAGACTTTGAGACGGAGCTGGGGGCACATAAAACACATTTCTTGGTGCTGTTAGTGGCAGAAATCGATCCTTAGTGAATTCCCCCAAGAGTTTATGAGAGGTTTGATTAATTGGCCTGTTGGTATAAAATTCAGAATAATTCAACTGTTGCTGTTTCAGGACCTAAGCCGGTTGATTTAAGGCAAAGTAAGCATAGGGTGAATGTGGAAGTAGGATATTATCCTCAGGGCCAGAGAGCACTGACCTGCTCAGGCTGGAAAACAGCTCAGTTATCCCGTCTCATTACTGAAGCCACTGCTCTTACATTTAGCCTCGTTAGCCGCTCAGAATGATCATCCAGCTCCCCACTGGGGATTCAAGGGTTAATTGTGGCTCGTGTCAGAACTTGGACCTGGCCAGCTCAATAATGGGCTGCAGTTATTGGCTTGCTGGCTGTGTGTGTGTGTGTGTGTGTGTGTGTGTGTGTGTGTGTGTGTGTGTGTGTGTGTGTGTGTGTGTGTGTGTGTGTGTGTGTGTGTGTGTGTGTGTGTGTGTGTGTGTGTGTGTGTGTGGGGTGTGTGTGTGAGTGTGTGTGTGTGTGTGTGTGTGATTTCAGTGTTTGTGCATACACGTGTGTGCTGCCTGTCTTCAGGTATTGGCTTTGGTGTTGACCCCGGGCCAGTGCTGCCTCTCCATGCTGTCTATATTGACAGACATCAGGCTCCAGGGAGAAGTCCAAGGTCTGGAAGCCTCTGTACACAGGAGACACACTCCTCCGTCCACACCTCCACACACACCTCCACACTGCGCACATAAGAACGGACAAACACATCCTTTGAGGATAACCATGAAAACCAAGCACGGTCAGGTTTACCCATGCAACCTTTCGCCTACACAAACACTGTTGACCCCCCTCCAGTCCCCCTCCAGCAGTACTCGTCACCATCGGCCCTTTGGGGGTTTCTGCCCACCTATTCATCTTCACACCCATCCATCTATCGACCGTGATAAATTGACCTCAGACCCTTTCGACTTCCAGAGATACCCCATGACAGCTCTGCACCTTACCAACCCCCCGCAACTCCTACCCCATTTTTTACTGCCAGCAAAGAGAGCCAACAGGACACACCAAACCACTATCCACCCATGGATATTTATGGTTAACACAGCCACTGCTACACCTTTGTCTTTGCTCCTGTCTGATGACAAGACCTGGCTGACACATACTGCACTATCCCTCATCGTCAGCTTTTTAGGCAAATCTTTTGCATTTATTTACATGCTAACACTGCAGAAATCAAAGTGTTTGAGGATGCGTCCTCATTTCTGAAGGGTTTTATGCACCTCTACCAAACATAAACCACAGAGAACTGAAGTCTGCCAGTTGCCCTCACAAAGTACATGAAGCTCTAAATGTGAGGCCTTTCATTAAGAACCTTTCAAGTAATTCCTTAATCTAGGTTCAAGAAAAACATAAACTACCACCCAAGCGGTAACCTCCAGCTGCGAGAAATGAAGCACAAAAAGAGAGGGATGTAGCCAGAGAGACAAACAGAGTCAGTAGTTCTGTGTTGTGGTGATGATTATGGTGAAACTGTAGAAAACCATAGCAGCTGGAGACTGGCAGGTCCATGGCAGCAGGCTGTCCACAGCACCAATCCAGGTCATACCCCAACCCCGAACTCATTTCTAACGTAAACCTGGTTCATACATTTTTAGCTTTCATTATGTCAGTGTGGCTGAATTACAGCGTTACTACTTCATTTTTTAAAAGATTTTGAGATTTTTACTTTTTATTAATCTCCTTGGGGGAAATTCTGTTTTTGCACTCTGAACATGCTATAAATATATATACATGTTCAGAGTCATTCATTTGGAAGTTGTTTATATGAACATGAGAGAATGTAGGATAATGATGTATTTCAAACGATAAAGCACCCACATTTCATTTTGTCATTTTTTAAAATTTTTTTTAGAAGAAACCATGAGAGACTTGACTTTGACTTGCTTAAAAGTAGGGACAGGCGAGTAACGATACCAGGTATTGATATCGGGCCAATACCAACCCTTAATTTAAGGTATTGATACTCATGAAGGCTGTCGATTCCAGCAGCCAATACTCAAGTTCTCCCTCCCCATAGTGGGCGCTACATTGCAGTGGTTTGACACCACGGCAAATGTGGGTCAACCCTATAGACTGTATAAAGAGTGGACAGTGTGGGTCTGCCATTCACCATTGTACGGTTTTGAAGCCAACATACAGCCATCACAGGTGCAGCGATTGGCAGCAGTTGTGGAGCCAGAGTCTGCGCAGTAGAGACTGTGATGGATTCTGGGAGAATCTGAGTGGAGTCGGGTGACAAAAATAATAACTTTTTTTTCTTTCGAGAGTCTAATCACTTCTTGACTCTACCTCCCGACATATTTAACAGTCCCCGAAAAAAATACACAAGAAAGGCAGCTGTCAATCATCGTTGAACGTGACGTAAAACCTCGTTTTTTACCTCTTATAACTACTGAAAGTGAAACTTCGAAACTTTTCAGAAAAAAAAGGACTTGAATACAAGGCAGACAAATGGTATCTTCAAATCACCACAGCAATCAGACGTGAGGAACATTTCTACGAGGTGTATTAATATTTATATAATAGCAGTTTTCATGGCGACCTCACTTCAAGCTGAGCAAGATGACTTCCATTTTATTTTATTTTATTTTAATTTTTTTTACAGTCTATGGTCAGGTCCTGTTCACACAATTTGAATGAACCAGGGAGAGTAAACAGTCTTTTTGGCACTTTACCTTCGTTAATTTTTTTTTTTTTTTTAAGATAGTAAACTCAGAGAGAGCTTTTTGTGTTTTATTTTGGACTTAATGGCAGGGTGACTGTGCTGCCTGTGTTTAAGATGATCTGTCTCTCATAATCAAAACTTCATGTATCAAAAGTACTAGAGCTATTGGTATTTGGTATCGGTGAGTAAACAAGAGAGAGTACTCATACTGGTATCAGTCTGAAAAAAGGGGTACTGAACATCCCCTTTTGAAAGTGACTTGCGCCCATATTTGCTACCACCTGGATATAAATAAGCACATATGTTTGGTTGCATCTCCTGGAGGGACAATAACAGAAATGGCTGTATATGGTTGGCTGTGTGTAACCTAAAGCAGTTTATGGACGTTAACCTCTTAGGAAGACTTAAAGCTGGAGGTGCTAGCTCTGTTAGGGTTAGCCACACTCGATAAAACACTTTGACATTGTTTAACAGCAGACTTTTTGACTACATGTATAGCTGTTAAAGGAAATTCTGTTCATTTTGTATCATTTTCTGAATGTTTTCTTTCCTTTGGACTATACATTTGGTGAGAATTAAATTTCTGTTCAAACAACTAAAAACTAAACAAGACTCAAAGCAGAAAAAGAGCTATGTTTGTTTCTTTCTGCAATAATTTACAAGAACAATTACCAAAGTGAGTTAAAGAATTTTCATGATCTATTACGTGCTCAACAGTAGAAACAACACCGTCCATCACAAAAAATTAAGTCGCTTAAAAATGTCCTAAAGTCTACATCTTTAAATTTTAAAGCAAACTCTTAATATTTAGTTTTCTGGTGTAGAAGTCAGGATATTCTTATTTTAGCGTTAAAGATCTGTGGACGCACCTGTGCTGTGCGACAGCTGCAGAAAGTCTTCATTTCCATGTTACAGCTATCACACAGCCAACACACTGGCTGTCTTACTGTAGATGTATGACCCAGGGTCAGATGTGTAGGTTGGAGCATACTGATGCAAGAATATTTTTTCTTTTTCCAAATTCAAAAGACATCTCACTCTGTATACTATCTCCTGCCAAAAAGTCTTTTTTCCTTCAGCCACAAAAGTGTGATCCTATTTTATTCTTCCCTTCGGTACGCAAACCAGCAACCTAAACTTCCTGAATAGTGAAAGTTTGGTGAAAGAATCATGGTTAAGTCAGACAAAGTTCTTCTACCAGTGTTAACTTTATGGTAAAACAACTGGGACTTTTTTTGGAGTGCATTTGTAAGTCTTTTTTTTGTAATTTGTAAATTAGCTCAGAGTTTGTGATGCTTAAACAAAAGTAGTATGGGATTTGAATCATCATGTCATGATGAGTAAAGACAGCTGGACTTCCCTGAGCACTGCTGTTCATTTAGACGTCTAGACTTTTTGTAGTTATGCATAACAGTAGAAATAGTGTGTTTTTGACAGCATGGTTTTTATTGCAGTCTTATACAGAAAAGCCTGTGCTGTTGTACGTAACCACTGTACGGTACGGCACTCCGGCCCTTGAGCTGTGTGTTATGAACAACAGGCCAGGGAGCTGTACTGGAGGGCTAAGAGAGGAGCCGGCTGTATTTATGACTCTGCTGTTGCCTGAATGCTGCTTAAAACACTCAGCAGGCTTTTTATTTTAATGAGGGCCGGGCTGCTCCACAGCACCCTACTGCACTGAGCTGTGCTGTGTGGCATGGAGCAAGCGGTCTGTGTGTGTGTATGAGTGTAAAGGATTCGACTATGCAAATGCATGTGTGTTGGAATGATCAGTCAGGTGTGTGTGTGTGAATGTTATCTTTTTAAAGGCACTTTGGAAGTGTCTTGCTGTCTGCTGTAAATGCTCCTGGTTTCACAAAGAAGACGTCTCGGTGTATGTGTGAGACTGTGTCTCTGATTAGGCCTGCGTAGGTGTAAAACCATTGTGCATTTCTCTTCCTTCTCTTGCAATATGTTTTTTTTTCCTCAGAATTATCTCTTTTTCTTATCCAACAACCCACCCACCCACCCATCTACACACACTCACACAGACACACACACACCAGCAGCACCGTCTCTGTTGACAGGGTAAATTGTATGAAAAGCTTTTAAGGCAATTAGTGGATTGGGCTGGAGCCTTTCTTCCCATTCGCACTGTTCATTAGCAGCTCCTCCAGTCTCTGATATTACCATCACTCCAAGCTGGCATCAACACCGCTCACTTCTTGTCTGCATGTGTGTGTGTGTGTGTGTTTGTGTGAGAGAGTGTGTGTGCAGATGTGTTTCTGCAAGGCTGTCTGTGTCTGTGTGTGTTTTACACAGCTGAAGCACAATTTCAAAGCACACAATTGTCAGAAAATAGATCCTTGCCGCCCTGCCGTTCTGACTATTTTAATCCATTTCAATAAAAGCACAAAAAAAGAAAATACAATGCGACGCACACACAAAAAAAATCATTATCGTTATGGCTATCATCGCATTTCTCCCCTGATTATTTTTTTATTAGCCATTTATTTTGGCTGAAAAATGATCCTCCATCAGTGTCTATCTTCATTTAGGTTTCCCATTAAAAAAAAGAGCTGAAATGGATTTAAACACTGTGCTGGAACATTTAGTGGGATGCTCGTGATGCCATTACATCTTGTTTTTTGTGTTCTATAAATTGTAAATGGATCAGCTGAAGCAGAGAACAACACTTAACCAGATGACACACACTTTTATTTAAAAAGTAATTAGCTCTCAGCCTCTTGTATCCTCTTTTATTAGTTGGATTATGTTTTTCTAAGTGTGTTTTGATTTGTGATCAATGCATTATTTGTCTCTTTTCATATCACCTTGCCACTTTAATCTTGCTAAAGTGTAAAAATTGTGAGGGATAACACTTGTTAAAAACTCACAGTCAGTGTGTGGTCTGCTGGTGTTGTAGTATCGTAGTGTGTTAGTGAATGGACAAATGGACTGAATGTAAATTAGATTTTTTCTGGTCTCTTTAAATAATTTCTCTTTATCAGAGAAAATGTGGAAAGCACAGCAGGTTTGTATCAATGTGTGATAGATGTGCGTACAATGCATGTGCATCAGGAAAGCAGCTGTGCATGAATGCAATTGTGGTATGAAATCATCAATGATGCATGTTTGCATCAGTCTGTGTCGTAATTATAGACTGTAAAAATAATGGACGTCATCTTGCTTGGCTCGAAGTGAGGTCGCCACAAAAACTGCTCCCCCTGGTGGTTGGCTACAGTAAAGGTAAAAAAAATCCATCTCTTCAGTCATTCCAGATGGGCTGTGGTCAAACTTTAAAAAAAATGAATACACCTTGTGTTTCTCACTTCCAATTGTTGTGGTGATTTGAAGATATCATTGGGCTGCCTTGTTGTCAAGTCATTTTTTTTCTGAAAAGTTTAATTTTCATTAGTTATAAGAGGTTAAAAATGAGGCTTAAGTCATATTTAACGATGATTGAAAGCTACTGTTTTTGTGTATTTTTTCAGTGGACTGTAAAATATCTTGGACCATAGAGCAAAGAAAAGATCAGAGTCTTGAAAGAAACAATTATTAGTTTTGTCACCTGGCTCAACTCAGATTCTCTCATAACCTCTACTGCACAGACTCTGGTTGCACATCTGCTGCCAATGGCGGTGCCTGTGATGGGGGTATTTTGGTTTCAAAACTGGACAATAGTAAATGGCAAAGCCACACTGTCCACTCTATATACAGTCAATGGTTTTAATCCTCAAGTCCAGGACTTGGAGTTGAGTCCTGATACTCGGGACTCATCTCTCAACTTTCAACCGAGCTCTGCTGTCTCAAACGTGTACTCGAGCACTTGAGGGTTGACTTCAGGACTCAGAAGATAGGGAGGAGGATTTGGACTTATTATTGGTATGGAATATTTGAATGTTGATGTTTGATTTCTCTTAAATACAATTTTTATCTAATTTATCCTGTTTGGATCCAGGAGTGGCCTGTGTGTTGGCCTGCGCTCACATTATGCTCATGTCAAACATTCAGTCTAAAACAATGAAGCCTATGCAGCAGTGTTAAAAGCCACAGTTTGTTGAGTGTCTGCTTGAGGCTGGCCGTAGAAAGACCAAAAAACCACATGCACACCAAGCCAAAAAGCAGACTTTTATAGCTGTAAATAATAATCAATAGCCGGGTTCAATGATGGCTCATTTCTCTATTGGCACACACTGGAGGGGATGCTTTTTTTTCTAATTCAGTAGTGCAGAAGATATCAAGATCACAAGTTTACCCAATCAGAGGCACAGCTCACATGACTGACAAGTCTGGCACTCAACAGCTGTTAGTGAGGAGGCTGAAAGCCCACCTCTTGAGTCACAGTTTCCAACATGGCCCCTGCCAACAAAAGGCTTCATTACTCTGAACAGATGGGTGACATCACGGAAACTACATCCATATATTATACAGTCTATGGTTCATGTGCCAGTTTATTTAGCTACAGTTAGCTACAGCCATGATGCAGAAATACTGTTAATCTTGGATTTTGCTCAAACATGATCAGAGCAACACATTGGATATGTGATGGAACCATCAAGAAGACTAAAGGTATTTTGAACTGTTAGTTCTGTTACTGTGTTAACAAGCTTCTGGTAATGCTAGCTAATGAAGTGACTCAACCATTTGGCCTGACATGTTGGGTTGGCTAAAGTTCTGATTGCAAGCAATTTAGCTGCAGGTATTTTGGGATTCATTCAACACCTGCAGTGTACCCACAGCAGTCAAATCCATGACTACATCCCCTCATTAAGAGAAGTGTGGTGCTTATCTACACACAACTAACAGCGCTGTAACTTCCCAATAATTTAAATGCAAACACAAAGGAAAGAAACTGTAAGAATCTATTGATAAAAGACATGTCGTTATACACAGAAATTATGAGGATTTGACTTTTCACAACTTGGACTCAGATTCAGGGAAACGACTCAGGTTAGACTGAGATTCTTCTTAAGTTGACTTACTTCAACTTAAACACCTCCCTTGTTGAAACTTCTCTTTTTCTAAACACAGTTAATCCTTTTTACTGAAATCAAATCTAATAATCTCACAGTAAATGAGAAATTTGATGTTACTTACATAAAGTTTTACACCATTTCCTTAGTGTGTATGTGTTTGTGTGTGTGTAGGTGGAGTGAAGGGGAGCAGGGTGTTGTGTGGATGAGTTTGTGTTTCAGTTTTCACTTGTGTGTGTGGTTATTGAGTGTAAGAGTGTTAATTATCTGGAACACTAGAGCGTCGCCAGCTTTGAAGAAGGGCGAACCAAGAGCTGTACATTATTGATGAATGACACACATAGCTGGTGTATTTACAAACACATGTGTGAGTTCATCAGCACAAACACTATCGCTTTTTCACATACTCTCTTTCTGTCTCACACACACTAACACACTCTCACACACACAGACACACACATAAATGGCGGGGTTATTTGGCAGTGATCATTGCAGCAGCTCTGGAATATTCAGCAGTGGTTGCTGACACACTTTCAGTACCTGCTATACGTTAGGCTCCCCTCTCTGGTCCATGAGGGACTGTCACTGGCCCCAAACTCTACATTATTTAGCAGACGCAGCATTTGATCCCACAGCTACTGCTCAGATTAGTCCATCATTAACACCAAGTAAAACTAGCACTACTGTGTGCTTTCATTACTGGCACTCAAACACACACACACATGGATGGCGTCTTTGCTGTGATTTTTCGCGTAGGGAGTCTGTAGATGTAATTAATCTTAACATGTTTATTTCTTTGCTCTTACTGCGCTGGATTCTGGGTTAGTTTTGGTGACAAAAACAGATTTTCTTCTTCACTGAGTCTTTGCAGTTGTTAGACAGCCTTCCTTTCTCTCCATGCAGAGTGAATGACTGAAACGCTTTTCTTGAGTTTTACACTCAGAACTTGAGATTATTGGATTATCTTTTGCAATTACCTTCACATGTGAAACTTTAGCTGAAATGTGTTTTAAATGTAGATGTCTTTTGCCTTCAATCAGTTCCAAACAAATACAAACTTTATTCAGAACAGACCTTTTTTGCAATTTATAATAAGTCATAATCTTCTGTTTACATTTCTACTGAAGAAAAGTGAACGTAACTGTCACTAAATGTCTGATTTAAGTCAATTTTTGTGTGTTATTCCAGCTCTTATTTATCATCCAACAAGTTTTGTCAAGCTGCACAAAAAGGTATGTAGGCTTTCAGACGTAAAGCTAAAACAAAAATTATGAAACTCTGAGATTTTGCGCCCAAACATACCTCAAACCAAAACACAAAATATGGAGTGATGCAAGGCAGCTCAACACAGACACACAAGCACAAAACAGTAAATAAACTAAAAAGGATTTTAAATAGAAAAGAATAAAGGGCAATGCATGAGTGGAAATGGGAACATTAACAATATGCAGCGGTCAGATTCCAGACTGAAGTGCTGTCTCAGTCACCCTTCCTTTCAGTGAAGAGATGATGGGCTTCAAGGACAAGAAGTTGATGTGATGTGCGTTAAAAGGATCCTTCTTATATCAAGTTGTTGCTTGCTAGAAATGTCTCTCAGTTAGGGGTAGATGGGTCCTGAAGTAGATACTTTTACTGAGCGAATTCTGTCTGTAGTACTGAGTACCAGCTAACATAAAATCAAATGGTACCATGTTTTGGTACCTTAATGTATCCTTGTGACTGTGAGGGAGTGGAAGAGTTGGTGATTTTCTCAGTGGACATGAACACAGCATTGCAAGTTTTTATCTTGAGAAATAAATATGGTAAATTAAACAAAGTTTTTTTTCTAATATTACCACATAAACACACACAAAAGTACAGAAAATTGGGACTGTTGAGTACTGTTATCGATTGCCAGGTACCTGGCATTGGTACCCTATGGTTTTAAATGTGAAAGGTACCTATCCTTTCTCTCAATACAAGTTTCTTTGCGCACAACAGATGCTCTGTTTTTGTCCCTCTTGTGCTGCAGAAGGAACATGGCGGTGCTAAATAGCGGCGCTACAGAGACCCACTAATGTGTAGACACCATAGACTGTAGACTAGGATGTAGCCTGTGTGAAGATGCCCAGCAGTTTCTGATGCAGTGTAATAAAGACTTTAATCAGCATGGGGTATATTGGAAATGATGCAGGCTTTGAGCCTCCTCACTTATAGCTTTAGGGCTCATTCCTGTCAACCAGCTGAGCTGTGCCTCTGATTGGGTAAACATGTTTTTAATGCTGTAAAAGCATTGACTTGGCATGTATGTAGTTTCCGGTCTTTCTGCAGCCAGCCTCAAACGGACACTTGGTGAACTGTGGCTTTTAGCACTTCTGCGTTGGCTTCATTTCTCATGGCTGGTAGACTCAAAAGCCTCATTTTAAGTTAGGACAAACAAAACTGTCTCTGAATTCAGCCTGTTTTTCTTTCAACGAACATAATTACAAAAAAATGATATTTGGTTGTAATCAAGTCTGTTCTGTTTAATGTTGCCAATTGTTACGTACTGCTCCTTTAAATCTGTGTTGGATTTCATGTGTTGGCAAGCAGCACAGCTTCATATGAAAACTGGAGTTGCTCTGTTACTGATGAAGGTGAACTGTAGCCAAAAACACGTCATCAGTGTTAGGTCCCTGCTACTAATAGTTTTCCAAAACATCAGATATTTCTTCTTTGAAGTATTTCTGTTTTACTGTACACAGTAGTGGAGTGTAGATTCTTAGGTAGAATTTTAAAAGGCACAAGTTTCTTCAGTTTTGCTGCAAAATTCCTTTATTTCACATTCACCATGTGTTGAAGAAGACATGAGAGTTTGAGCTACAGGAAATTGAAACAGTTTGGCTGCAGGATCAAAGCACTGACATAGCTGTTGAATTCATCCAGAAACTGAAACTGTATTGTGTTTAACTGCAAAGTGTTTCTGTAACGTCACACCCTGACCTGAGAATGACTTCAGCAATGCATCCATCAAATATCTGCTCTCAGTGATGAAATGTGTTTGTATGAACATAGAGTTGTTGTGCTCTGCATGTTTTAGATCCTCTTCTGACGGTTTAAAGAATGAACCACTGAGTTACTCATGCAGCTGTAAATGTTTCCACAGGTTTCCGCTGAAAGTGAAACGAGCTCAAAGCTCTCCCTCAGTCTCTGTC
This sequence comes from Halichoeres trimaculatus, assembly GCF_033239565.1. Lineage (NCBI taxonomy): Eukaryota > Metazoa > Chordata > Actinopteri > Labriformes > Labridae > Halichoeres > Halichoeres trimaculatus. The sequence goes on from NW_027437190.1 coordinate 8,804,657, forward strand.
ACAGTGGTGACTTTCGGCTCTGGTTCAATAGCTGCCTGCCCGGTCAGTGCAGTCTGGGGACACATTGGTTTTTATGGAGGCATATTATTGTTTTATTGGGGTCAGGGGTCAAGCGGGTGTGCTCTAGGCTCTGGCTGTGAATCGATACTGTATAGAACAGCCCAAGGAGCACAAATATTGATCTATGAATATGCATAAATCTTATGTCACACAACATTTCCTTCCCCACACACAAACACACGCATGAACGTAAGAAATAATCACACTTGCATGTTTCCACATGGTCCAGAGAAAAAGGTTATTCATGCTCAGTCAGTGCCAGACGCTGAGACAATAACACACAAGCTCCTGTTAGAGGAGAGACACAGTTGGCTGTGATGTGCATTTCTAAGTATTTTCTTTTTAATGGCACAGATATGTGGAAACACGTCAGGATTTCCTGATGTTTAAGGAGAGTATGTTTTTGTCATGAGGGGTCAAACCTAGAGGAGAGGTTTGATGTAAAGTAAATATTTCTACAGGCTGACACAGATAACAGCAGGAGATAAAGAAAACTCTCTAAGGCTGAAATGATCCTTTAATCCTTCACCCTCAGTTGAAGCCTTTCCCCCCATAGCAAGGACAAAATCTCCCTCCTCCTCTGCACCTCTCTACACCCAGCCAACGAGATGACATCACATGTGCTCCTGTGTGTGTGTGTGTGTGTGTGTGTGTGTGTGTGTGTGTGTGTGTGTGTGTGTGTGTGTGTGTGTGTGTGTGTTAAAGAACTATATCGTTCCTCTTGACTTATTGAAAAAGGAAACTTCTGAAGGCTCTGTGGAGCATCTGAAGTCCTCTGAGCTGCTGACCTCCTCACTTACAGCCAGGCTCCTGGGAGGAGGAGGAGGAGGAGAAGGAGGAGGGGGAGGTGCCATTAGATTCTCTCTTTTTTTTTCTTCTACTTGCTCTATCCTTTCTTTTTTCTCTATCCTTCCTTTTCCTCTTTTTCCTTTCCTCTCTGTCCTTTCCTTTCTTCCCTCTCCTTCGTGTACTTCCTTTCTCCCCTTTCCTAGGCCTCATTCTTTCCTTCCTCACCAATTCTTCTATTTCTGTCCTCTCTCTCCTTCCTCTTTCCTTCTCTTTATCTTTCCCTTTTCTCCTTTCCTCTCTTCTTTCCTTTTCCCCTCTCCTTCCTTTACTTTCTTTCTCCTTTTTTCTAAAGCTCCAGTTTATCCTTCCTCTCTCATTTTTCTTTCTCTGTCCTTTCCTTCCTCCTTCCTCCCTCCTTAGGTCTCTTCTCCTCTCCTTTTCTTTCTCTCTCCTTTTCTATTACTCTTGTTCCCTAATTTTCCCCTTTCTCTTGTTTCATCTTTATTTTTTTCTTTCTCTTTACCCTTTCCACCTTTTCCTCCATCACTCTTTCCTTACCTCCCTCCCCTCTCATCTCCTCATTCATTTTCCTATCTCTTTACACCCTCTCTTTTCAGTTCTCTTTCTCCCTCTCCATCCATCCATTTTTCTCTGTCCTTTCTTCTCCCTCAATTCTTGAATGTTTGAATTTTTCTTCAGATAAAGTTTCTATCTATCTATCTATCTATCTATCTATCTATCTATCTATCTATCTATCTATCTATCTATCTATCTATCTATCTATCTATCTATCTATCTATCTATCTATCTATCTATCTATCTAGTTCCTCTTTCTTCTCTCTGTTCTTTCCTTTCTCTCATATCATCTCTCCTTTCTTGTTTCTTTTTCCTTCCCTCTTTTATATCCCTTTCTTTTCCCCCTTCTTTGCTTACTCCCTCTGTTTTCTCCTCCCTCTTTTCTCTCCCCTTTCACCCTCTCTTCTCCTGCCATTACTTCATTACTTCATTTTGCTCTCTTCCTCTTCCCTCTTCATGTTTTTCCTCTTCCTCGTCTTCTCTCTGCATTTCACTCTTTCTTACTTTCTGTTTGTCACTCTTTCTTTCTTCAACTTGAGCTGTTTCTCTTCCCTTGTCTCTCTTCATCTGTGTTCCTCTCTCCTTCCTCCTCCTCCCTCCTTCCTCTTCCTCTGTCTACTTCTGACTTCATATCAGTATAAACTGATCTTTGTGGGCCCTGGTCCTGTCTCTTGCTCTTTTTATCGCCTGCCTATCAGTCACTTTCTCTCACTGTCACCCATACCACAAAAAAACGGGGTGACATGACCAGTCCTGCGTTGCTATGGTGACAGTCCCACTGGTATGGTGGTAGTGAAGATGGCAGCGTTGGGCAAGCCTCTCTGCGTCTACTTGTAAGTGTATATTTCTGCATTCTCTGGGCTGTGAGTCGCCAAGTGCAATGATGTGTGTAGTGTTCATGTGTGACTGTGTTTATAGGTGTGTGTGTGAGTGTGCTGTACGCGCAGTGTGTAACGCGGCCTCCTGCAGATGTTCTCGAGCCTCAGTGCCTCCCGCCAGCTGCTCCGCCCCCAGAACTCACACACACACACACACACACACACACACACACACACACACACACACACACACACACTTACTCTCTTCTTAATTAAGAGTGCTGTGCCATGGTGGGCGACTCAATGGGGGCACCATGGCACACACACTACATACACTCTCTCACAGAAGAAGGACTGAAGACAGAGCCTAGTTCCTGAGTTCTCTGTGTGGGTGTGTGTTTTGGTGTGTGCTGGGAGATGATCCTCTGGTGTTGCCCTTGAAGCCCCATGGTCGCAGTGCTGCTGGTGCTGGTAGGTAAACAAGCAGCTAATCAGGACTGTGTGTCTAATCTACACTCACTACTGAGCACCACAGGAAGGGCTACTGACACCAACACACGCTGTCCTCACTGTGCAAGTGAAGAGAAGAAGGAGGAGGAGGAAAGAAAGAGGCGGAGGAAGGGGTGGTGGTACAGCAGGTGAGGCAGAGGAGTCAGAGGAAGATTTGGTGAGAGATGGAGGCGAGAGAGAGGAGAAGGTAGGAGGTGGAACTGCTGGAATAGATGAGGAGGGGGAGGTAATTCTGAGGTGGTTCATAGACAGAGGTTTGATCCTGTCAGTACTGGGAGGACGAACATGGGGGGAGAGGCACCAACACATGAGCTTCACTCATTATGTGCAGGAGTGTTCATAAACCAAGCTCTGTGGGTTTTCCTTCAAGTCCTCTTTTTCAAATGAAGGTTTTCCAGATGCAGAGTGACACAGTGACAGACAGCTGTGGTTCCTATGAGTCCCTCATAAGTCCTAAAACATCTCAAATCAGGTTTTCAAAATTAAAGTCTTCTACATGTCTTCGCAGATTTTTAATTTTTACCAGTGGGAGGTCTTTAATTCAGACGGCACTATTTATCTAATTTTCACTGTTGAGCTAATCGTATGATTTTTTCTATTTCTTTTTTTTTACTTCCCTCAGTATATGGATGGTAAGCTTTTATATTTATAGCAAACAGCAGTGTGGTTTAATCTCATCATGCCTGGACATGTCGTGGTTGGAGAAGACTTTATCTACTCCAGCCAAATCAAAGTATTGGAGACAAATTATCTGTTATATTCCAACATTTGTCACAAGTCAGGTTTGATCACCTTAATGACACTTAATGACTGAGGAACAGATGTCAACACAGCAACCCAATAACAACTACTTCATAGACCAACACAACACAAATATTTAACCTATAGTTTTCAGCACAAGTTTGTCTGTTTGACGCCTCTTTGATTCTCATCTCTTTTCAGATACATGTTGAAGGTGAAAAACTGTCACAGTTAAGATTATAAAACTTACAGATCAGCTTTATTTTGGCTATTAGTCTCTTTTCATTTTTGTATGTTGTACTTGTTAAATACTTTTAGTTTAATTTGTCTTGACTGGCTGTATTCAGTGGGATAGCTGACATTGTCAAACAAAGATTTATTTTGCAATCAGCAAAGTATTTAAAACAGCTTTCGAACCTTGGATTTGTTAGACACACTACACACGTTCAAAATGCTATTTGTTTTGCTGTCAGAAAAAAATACTGCTTTTTTGAGTTGCATTTTTAAAAAGTCTTGATTTTGAAGAGCTTTTTAGGAACTAGGGATGGGAATCGAAACCGTTTCCTGTTGAGAATCAATAGAATTCATGTCCATATCGTTAGCCTTCGTGCTGAAATCTCCCCTTATCAATTCTTTACACTATGAAGTTTTACCGAAGAATTGAAAAGAAGAAATGTACATTACCCTCTTACACCAGATTCCTATTCAATACATTCAACATGGCATATTTTAGTAGGGATGGGTACCTTTCACCTTTGAAGCGATATGGTAGTGATACCGGTACCTGGCAATCATTACTGGTACCTAACAATACCAATTTTTGATACTTTTGTGAGTGTTTATGTAGTAATAGATATTTATTTGTTTGATAATAAAATCTCAAAGTTTTTCAACTTAACACATTTATTTCTCAGTATACAAACTTGGAATGCTGTGTTCCCCCTTCTCTTCCTCTCCTTCACAGTCATAAGGGTGTGTTAAGGTACCAAAACATGGTACCGTTTGATTTTACATGAATCGTTACTCTGTACAGACAGAATTTGGTAAGTTCCTATGAAAGTACCTAATTTGGTACCCATCCAGATATTGCAGCTGCTATGGCTGTACTCTGCAAGGTATCTATTGAGTTGTGCTTCTGATATGTGCAAAAGAATATTTTACAGCCAAGGTCTGTGTTCCTGCTTTTGAATAAAAGACTTATAGATAGAAAACTTCCCTTTGCAGTGAAAAGTAACACATATGTTTAAACCCTGTGTTGCCTCAGAGTATTTGACCATGGGGATCATTCAGGGGTCCAGTTTGTACTGCACATCACGAATTATGTAATATATACATGACTTATATGAGCACTACCAAGGATCAAACGATACAGGGGTTAGGTTTTTTGTTAAAAAAAAAAAAAAAGGAAAGAAAAAAGGTGCTCAGATTTTTAACTCATCCTCCTCTTTTTTGCTGCTGTACAGTATGTTCCTCAGTGTTCTGCCCTCAGTCCCTCTTCTTTAATGTTTGTCTTAGTCTCATCTAGATTTACTGTCATTTTGTCCTGCGGCTCTTCTTGTTCCTTATTATCTCTTTCTTACTCTGTTTCTTCCCCTTGGTGTCTTTTTAACCTCACACATCCTTCTAATTTCTCTGCTCTTTCTTCACCAGTGTCTCCCTCTTTCTCTCACGGTTTCTCTCCCTCCATCGCTCTGTCATCTCCTCTCCTCCGTTCCTAACACACCCAAACACGACAGAGCACCACGGATAGTTAATAATTCTCTAATTTCCGCTCTTCACGGCATGTAGAAGGTGTCGCAGATAACCTGATTTATCAGACGGCTATTAGAATGTGAATCAGGGGTATTACAGCAATGGACAATAACGTGCACATTGTTTAAACAACGCCATGGGACTAATGGATTTCAAAATGAATTTGTCAACACCGTTCACTGTGAATGTAATTAGTCAAATGAGAGCAAAGCAGTGGAGGGGACCGGAGAAGGAGCTGGGAAAGAAGAAGAAAATGAACTTATGTTGGCTGAAGCAGGGAGACGTGAGGAATTTGTGGCTTTTTTAGTTGTTTACATTAGTTCTTATAGCAGACCTCCCACTCTAAAACTCTACACACAAACCAAAAAAGACTAAACCTCTCTGATCCACTGCATAATAACACCCGGTGTCCTAAATAATGTACCACACGTCACTACATAACACATAAATAACAATTCAAAATAAGATTATGTAACTTCGAAGAAATAGAATTTCTCTTTAAAGAACTACACGCTAATGGAGCGATGCCTGTGAGCTGGTTAAGGAAGCATCTCAAGCTGCGCGACTTCACACTCCAACTCCTCTTTATTTGTACAGCACCTTTCATAAATACAAGAGTGCAGCACAAAGAGCTTCACAGACACATAACAAACACATCCTCTCTACTCAGCTGTCCATGCTAGCTGCAAGGCTTCCGGTCTTTGTCCATGTGCTGGTGCTGTGTGGTTAGCACTGTTGCCTCACACCAAGAAGGTCCCTGCTTTAGATCCCTTATGTGTGGAGCTCGAACATTTTTCTCTCTCTGGGTACACCAGCTTCCTCTCACTGTTCACACTCTGGCTTGTTAGGTTAATTGGTCACTTTAAATTGCCTGTTAGTCTGAGTGACAGTGTGTTTGGTGTTTGTCCACATGTTGCCTCTGTGAGAGGCTGGTGACCTACACGGGGTGTACCCGGCTTCTTACCCAATGACAGCTGGGATGGACTACAGCCAAGTAATGGCTGGGTGGATGGATGGATGGGATGATGCTTGGATGGATGGGAGGCTTGACTGATTGATAGCTTGGAAGGATAGATAGATTGATGGCCTGGAAGAATGGATGGTTGGATGGATGGACGGATGAATAGATTGACTGATGGTTTAAATTGTAGGATTGATCAATGATAGAGTGAAGGAAGGATCGCATGTTGGATGGATGGATGGATGGATGGATGGATGGATGGATGGCTTACATGGATGGGATGGATCGATGATGAATGGATGGAAGGGTGGATGGACTGATGGTTTAGCTTGTAGGATTGATCAATGATAGAGTGAAGGAAGGATTGCATGTTGGATGGATGGATGGATGGATGGATGGATTGATGGTGGATGGATGGATGGATTGATGGTGGATGGATGGATGGATGGATGAATGGCTGGATTTCTGGATGGATGGGTGTATAGAATGGTTGATGGAGGGGTGGATGGCTTTGATAGCTGAAAGGATGGACTGGTGGATTTATTGGATGGATTGATTGTATGATTTTTGGTATCTGCCCCTGTTGCCCTGCATTAGTGCTTTGCTTTTATTTTCACCCCCAGAATCCACCTGCTCTTGGTTTTTTCAGATATCATTACATCTCAACTAAATTTCACCTCTTTAGTAAAACCGACACCACAGATCATATGATACTGAAATTTCAATCTAAAGCCATTCCAACAAGAATCATCTGACTGAAATTTGCTCAGTGTTAATAATATGATCAAAGTAAGAGCAATGCCGTACGAGTGCTGTGAGTTACACTCAACACTTGGGGTGGGCGATATGTATCCCATACCATATTATCCAAAATGTTGCTTAGACGATGTGCAATTTTACATGATCAAGTATTACTCCTTTGAAAAAACAGACGGTGCATAGATGGCAAAGGAGAGGTGCTTGAAAGTCCTCATTCGCTGAATGCTTACCTCAGAAGCCAATCAGTGAACAGGGTTCAGTCACGTGACTCAGTGGAAAATAAAACACTATATAGTCACACAGGGAGGAAACATGTAGGAGTCTCCTGTCTCAGTGGATGATTTAATAGCCAGACATAGGTCCATGTTCCTCGCCTGAAAATGGTTTGGAGCAAGTGTAGCATCTTCACAGGAATGGCATTGGGAAATGTTTCTCGTAGTAGTTTTCCAGCTCTCTGTCCGCTTTACAGAATGAGTTTGTCTGTGAGTGTGAGTGTAATTGCGTCCACGTGTTGGTGTGCCCGTGAACACGGTGGGGCGCGTTCACAGGCATTGAGGTCTAAACTAAAGTCAGTACAATACACTAAGTTTACCATACACTGTATGTTACTCTGAACCTGCAGATAAACTGTCTGTCCAGCCATCCTCAGTGAGTAGTGTCAGAGTAAATTTTCGGACCCTAAAACTCATAAGAGCATGCGGCCCTGACTCATTTTAGAGCTGCAGGTGGATTTGCATTTTAGTAGAGCTGATTCAACAGGATTGTATCTGTTGTTTGATTTACTGATGATAGTGAGTGATAGATTTTTTGTTTTCCTTAGTTTTTTATTTTTTTTTTCAAAGAAGCAGAAGAGAGGAAAAATCCTGATCTTGATATTTTGAAGATCCTGGCTAAGATCCTTTAAATTTGGACGGCCCTAATGTTTTGTTTTTATCTTTTTCATTTGAGAATACTGACTCTGCCTACATTATTAATGGCTGAGCTTTAAACCGTACTCATTTAGTTTGGATGGCATCGAGAGAAGCCATTTTATGCCACACTGCCCCCCTCTCCTGTACTGCTCATATTTGATTCAGTTATTTGGTAAGCCGCTGCCAGAATAGTTAGTCTTACAGTTTCCTCTCACTTCCTGTAGCTCTACTGTATGTCTACCATTCTTGGATCACTGTCTGTGCTCGTAGGCGTGTTGTACTTTACAGATTTGCACTTGTGTTGAGCAACATGAAATTTTAAAACCGTCTTCAGCGACTGAAAATGTTCAACTGTCATGTGAGAGTTATCTGTGATTGTCAATTTGAGAGGTAACAGCTGAAAACCCACACAACATGTAGAAATAGATATTTCTCTAAAGTGGAGATCTCCGTCGAAAGAAGCAGCACAGTTTGGTACCAACGCACACACACACACTTCCTCTGCCACCTCCAGCTCCGTGTCTGGGTCTACCTCAGAAGGAGAGCTGGCCGCTGGGCAGACAGGGCAGCGGGGTGTGGTGAGGGGGCAGTAGGTACGTGCAGCTTGAATACTAATGTCCCACTTTAGAAGTCAACCTCTTTTCCATCCCCTCCTCCCCTCTGCGCTGTCCCTGTCTTTACTTGCATCTTATCCTTGCTGTCATTTCCCTTCAGTCTCTTCTTATCTGCCTCCTTTCATTTCTCGTTTCATCTTTTTTTTTCTCACCTCCCCCACTACTCTAAACAGTCCCTTTCTCCTCTCCTTGTCTTCCTCCAACTTGTCTCCTCTGTCTTTCACTCATGTCCTCTTCTTCTTCCCTCCCTGTGCCAGGCTTTCCATCACCCACGCTCCTTCCACATCCTTCCAACTCAAACCTTCCACCCGGCATCACTCATCAAACTGTCTTTCCCCCAAGATCTCTCACTGCCGTTCACTTTTCAGCACACACACACACACGCACACACTCTCACACACACGCTCACACACACATCCTTGACAAAGCCAGCTAATTACAGGCAAGTGTCCACTCCAGCCCTTCTTAAATACCGAGCTGATTAATGAGACGGAGGTGTAGGGCCAGGAAGTCTCACCCTTGGCGGGTGGTGATACACACCCCGTGTCTCTGCGCACACACTTACACACATTTCCTTTTCTTTTCACACTTGCAAACAGAAATTATGAGCAGTGTGTGGCTTCATTACAGAAATATCTGAATCAGTTTTTAATAGCTTAGCCTTCTCCCATGTGTCTTAGCCCTTTGCCTTTTTCACCTGTCAGCGGCACAGGCAGCCTGTTGACTTTTGCTGTTTTTCCGTACAGTAGCTCCTGAAGAGGGGCACTAAGCAGCGAGAAAAAGCCAGGGGGCCCCAGGTGTAGTGGGGGCCTCCTCTGAAGTGATGTCGGCTCATTTTCTCAGCAGCGGCTCAGGCACGACTCACCGTCGGCTCAAAATGGCCTCCGACACATCTCTGTGTCTGATTTGTGTGTGTGTTTGACCCTGAGGACCAGTGTGAATGCTGCCGGAGCAAGGAGATAGAGTGCAGCTGCTGCTGCTGAATGCTGACACACATGCAGAGCGGTAAACGCAGGCACACACACACACACCTGCACAATCACAATCTAGACTGGGTCAGCCAGGTTCAAAGCATTTGTATTCATGGAAGGTTTTGCATTGGCTCCACCACCTACAGTGTTTCATCTAACTGTGGGACGTTGCTTTCTACTTTCACACTTAGAAGACCTTGAATTGTGTTGGAGTGTGTTTATGGCTGTATTTATGGTCCCAGTGGTGTTACCTAAGTGAATGCACCTGACTGAATACTTCTTCCACTCATATCACCCTTATAAATGCTTGATGCTGCCATATTTTGACTCTCAAATTAACCCTGTTGACACTCTGCTCATGCTGCATATGTATCAGCTGTGTTATAAAGACACACATGCTTTACAGAGCAGCACACTGATGCTTAATCTTTAGATACAAATTCTAAAACTTTTCATACGTCATCTACATGCCAGATTAAAGGAAATATAACTCCTTAAATAGTCTGCAGACTTCTTCATTATTAAAATCCATATCATTTTATGATTTTGCTCCCACTACTTAGCTGAAACTACTTCTCTTTATATCCTAAATAACATCTCAATGAACACACACCATTTCTAAATTTACTTCTAGTTTTTTGAGCTCTTACTATCTTTTCATGCTCTTCAGGGGAAACCTATTCTGCTGCTGGTTCTGTTTTTAAAGCATCTTAATTTTAGTTTTTACTACCACTGGTAACATAACTTCAAAGCTCGTTAGCCAAATTGCTGGAGTACCACAAGGATTCCTACTTGGTCTGTTTTTTGTTTTTTTTGGGGGGGTGGGGTAATATAAACGTTAATTATTTATTTATTTATTAAAGCAGTTGTAGAGATGCCATACCTTTAACAGTGGCAGTGAGGAGTTTCTAAAGCCCCATTTCCACTAGGGGTGGGCGATACTGGGAATTTTGGTATCGATCCGATACCAAGTAAATACAGGGCTAGTATCGCCGATACCGATACCGATACCGATACTGATACTGATACCGATACTTTTTACATGAAATGTAATGATCATTGAATAGTTTTGTGATTTTGCCTTGAGTTGGTTGAATATGATCATGATTATGGTAAAACACAGCACAAAGATTTTAGGCAATAAAATGCCATTTTAAGTTGTATAAAAGTAAGAAAATAATTGTTATACCACCAAAAATGTTTAGGAAATAAAATCACAAGTGCAAAATAACAAAAAGGTTCATCCTATTTGCACAGAGAAGCAGCAAAAAGGGGGAAGGTAAAGTAAAGGTAATTGCTGGACGACAGAAGAGAAACTGCAGTATCGATCTCATCACGCTAGTATCGACCCAACACCAATACCTATCTTGGTATCGATACTTTCGATATTTAGATCAATACGCCCACCCCTAGTTTCCACCAAGCAGTTCGGTTTAGATCAGTACGGTTTGGTACAGGTTGGCTTGGTTCAGCTTGGTCCTGTTTGCGTTTTCACAGCCAACTGTCCTTCCTTGTGGTAGGCTGCGTGTAAGCCGGATACTGATAGCCACAATAGTCACATAATAGTGGGACACCATAGCAGCGTGACACAGTGTACCCCGCTAATAAATCCAATGAAGAAGAAAAAACATGACGCAGTAAACAAAAAGCAGCTTTGGGGACATCTAGCAATCTGTCTTCTTAGTGATTGACATGTGGCTCTTTGTTAAAAAGCACAATTAAGCTTTGTTTCAGAGAAGACTGTGTGCTGCTATGAGAAATACAGCCGCTGTCCCACAGTAGGTGACAATTCTTTTAACCAATCAACAGACTGCAGTGTTGTAGCTCCACCTTCCGGGTTCAAATTGGTTTAGTCTGGCACCCCTACGGAAGGGTGCCAAAAAGTGGGACCCTAAGTTATTATCTTGGTTATCGGGATTAGTCAGTGGAAATAACATAAAATGCGTGCCATGCTGTGATGAACTGAACTGAACAGCTTGGTGGAAACAGGATTTTTTCAAGATTGAGTAATCTTGAAAAAGTCTCCCTTCTAGATAAATGCCTGCTCGTAATCTGCATTTTTAGATAAGATTATCAGCATCATTGTGGGTTCTTTCTAAATGGTATTTTCATCTTCCCCATTGGGTCAGACAGGAATGGTTTGACTTGGGGCACATCGAAGTCTCCATGACACCACACAGGCCGATGAAGTTTAGCAGTGTGAAGGGAGATGTGTTTTTCTCATCTCATCTCATTAAGGCTTTCCCTTTGTCAAATGATATCAGACAAAAACAACCTGATATTAACAAATGCTGTTGTGACAATAAAAAAAACTCTTATTTCTCTCTTTTGGGTGGCTGTGGCTCAGTGGGAGAGTCATCGTCTCTCAATAGGGAGTTTGAGGGTTCGATTCTAGCTCCTGTAGTCACATGCCGAAGTGTCCTTGAGCAAGACACTGAACCCCAAATTGCTTTCACTGTTGGTCAGTGGTGTGTGAATGTGTGTGTCTGTGTTAGTTAAACTGATGGTTCCCACCATAGCAGTTACTAACATCAGTGTCAGTGTGAATATGGTGTGAATGGGTGAATGTAAAGCGCTTCGAGAGGTCAGAAAGACTAGAAAAGTCCTATAGAAGTGTATTTACCATCTTAAACTTACTCATACACATGGTTTACTGTTGTCTGGCCTTGAAGTCTTACACTGTGAGTGGTGAATGTTCTGTGTTTATAAAGCACCTTCTGACCTCTTGAGGTGCTTTCACTTTACACCTACATTCACGCCACATTTATATACTCATGACAGAGGCTGCTGTGTGAAGCATCTGTCAGTATTAAATAACAGTTGACAAAGACACTTTGCACATGGACAGAGGGTCTAAAGATGAGACCTCCCTCTGTTTAAGAGACGACAGACTCAAAATCCGAGCCACAGATGCCCTGTACACTTCGAAACTTACCTTAACTTCTGCTACCAGTCATAAAACTTCTACAAACAGTTGTTATATCTTCCATATCATTGTGTTCAACACTCATGCAAACAGTAGATTTGACACCCACATGGTCTAAAGGCTCATTAATCATCAGAAAAATAGGTCTGTTACTGTATATTTTAAATAGTTTAACTGTAACTTCCCACATGTTTCAGATAAATCCTTAACAAGGAGATGATAGCTAAATAATGCATCAACAAATAGGCCATTTCTCCTTCACTGCTGTCCAACTCACATTCAGCTCCTGTCTATTTCCCACCCAGCTGTTCGGTTGTGCAGTTGCCCATCCCTGTTCTCTCAAACTTCCTCCCACAGTCTTTCCTCAAAAAGTTTAGCCATTTTACCAACTATTCTTCTGAATTTGTTTTGTCCTGTCTGGCTCGAGCTGCTGGCCACACTGCTCAACAATGCCCCCACGATTTTATGCGGTGCTTCAATTTTTGCTCCTTTGAGGTCCACAAAATAAGGCAAAGACTTGTTTAGTCTTTGTTTTACAAATGACTTAGCTGAAACAAGGTGGTCTTTTTACACCAGAGCAGAAACACCTTTATTTTGAAATAAAAACAATAAATGGCAAATAGTTTCTGTAGTGCCATAAGGATGTCCTTAAAAAGCTTTTCTCTCAAATTTGGTTATAAAAACAGGTGATATTTAACCATTTAAAGATGTTTTTAGATTCTAAGCTGAACCAAACCCTCAAATCCTCTTTAATTTAAAAGCTTACACTTGAAACTTCTGAGCTTCTTTGAAGAATCAAGAATCAAGAAAAAGACAAACACACCAGCATGTTTGGGGTACGTTTCTGACTTTTTCTAACTTTTGGTATATCCCATAAATTCCATACGAAGGAGCTCTTGCTGGCCAATGCAGAGCGTCACTCAGCACACTCTCATCAAACTTTATGAGAGTACAGAAAACCTATTCAGCAGCCTCCTTGGCCTTGTGTTCAGCATGAAATCCAACTTGGCGGAAGCAAGTAGGAGAGATGGGCAGAGAGCTTTCTCTCTCTGATTCCCTCGAGAAATTCAAACTACAAATCGATAAAAATGGATGAATTTGTTAGTTTGTGAGTCATTCTCTCAGTTTGTTATTTGCTTGTTTTGCTTCCTGGGCTTCATGTTGAAGATCAGGAAGACGGTGTTGAAAGAACACAACTTTCACACAAAGCTGGTAAAGTTTGTATTTCCTCTCAGTGAAACTTTTAAGCGGGTATAGTTTGCACAATAAAATGTTTGTGAATTAATTAAGAGTTAAAAAACTGTCTGAGTGTGTATTTTCTGAAGTTTTTATTCACCTGTTTGATGGTTAACTAATTGTCCAAAGGTTTTGATGTAATGAAGATGAGAGATGTTGTTCAATAAATCAGGGAATCGATATTGGACTGTCACCTTCCTCTTCGATCAGTGTTGGAAATATTAGAAGCAGTGAGTTCATTTAATGTTTTGCAAAGTCCAGTGTCGGTGGAAACACGATCCACGATCGGTGGATGAGCTTGGACTATAGCGTCAGTAGTTATAGGAAGAACACTGCAGGTTGACCCATACAGCATGGCGTGCTCCAATGAGGCTTCACCAACCCAGGGCTCCATCCCGCCTGAGCTCGACACAATCAGGCCTCAACGGCAAAACTGTCGGCAGGTTACCATGACAACCCTGAGGCAGTGTGAGCATGGGACAAAGGCTGGCAGGTCCTGTGTGTGTGTGTGAGTGTGTGTGTGTGTGTGTGTGATTGAGAGAGTGCGGGTGAGTGATGTGTGGCGGAGCAAGCGCGGCCCTCCTGGGGCCCTCATTCGTTTGTCTCTGGCTGAGACCACAGGAGCCCTGATGCAGCAGAGATGGAGGAGGCGGGGGTGTCGGCAGTGGGGGTGGCTGGGGTAGGATCAGGAGGGGGTAAGTGAAAGAAAGGCAACTGATGTGGAAAGAGAGGATGAAAAATGATGCCAGAAAAGGTATGGAGTGTAGGACGGGAAAGCTATAAAAATGAGATTTGGGGGTGTAGAGATTTATTCTGGGCCTGTTTGTTCATTCACTCCTCCATCAGTCATCTGCAAAACTTAATACAGCAACACTTGAATCCTGACAACCGTTTGCTTTAGGAAATAGAGTTTGCTGGTACATTTTGGCAAATTAATTACACCAATTAGTAGGGCACTCAAAAACTCAAAAGTTTTAATAACCTGTCTACAACACTGAAGGCTCAGATGACTGGAAATAGCTCTTACTGTACCCAGCTCCCATGAAAATAATGACACAATAAGTGCACTTAGGCATGGTTTCATTTCAGCGCTGCAAAACATGAACGAGAGGATTTCTTTTTCATTCCTTTTTCTGAGACGTGATGATTAAAGGTTCCTCCCCATCTTAATGACATTTTCTTTCTCATTTTCAGGTATCGATCACACCAACAAGGACCTGAAGAAAAACTTTGTAAGTTGACTTTTATTTAGATTTTATTTTGAAACTGATGTCTGACAATTTGTGTTTAAAATACTACAATGATATCACTGCAGCTGTTTCTTACACAACCAATAAAGGGGTGGTATGCAGTTTAGTTTGTGATTCAGCTGTCTTTTTCATTAAGTTGCAGCTTTCATAGTTTGATTTTTGTGTTTTCATTGGATTTAAATTTGTGTATTGACTTTCTTTTAAATGATCCAAAATCCTTATCACTTACAACCTGAGACAATAAAGTGTTCATGCGGTGATAACGCTGTTAAACTCTGTTAGACTGGTGTTATACTGTCTGTCCACACAGCATATGTGGAGTGGCAGTGTTGTTTGCTCCTGCAGTGTCATATATAAGCCTATAGGCAGTTTGAAGCAAACAGGCCAACTTGTACTTTGTCGGAGCAGATTGCCTGGCATGGATAAGCCTGGCTGGAGAGACACAGGGAGAGAGATACATAATTGCTCTTGTACTGTTTGCTGCCAAGACATCCTCCTCCCGTTATGCCTATATAAACTGGCAAACAAGTCATTCAAACATGTTCACTTTTATGAGGCAGGCATAAACCACGCAAACACTCCAGCAGTCTGCACAGTGCTCAGGCTTCTCCTCAGTGACAGTGATTGCATCCAGTCTGAAGAAATATGTTGACAGACTTATTTAAGAGCCTGAAAGTCGTTTTTTGTGGAGTTTCTTCATTTCCTGTCATGTCACTCTGATGTTTGGAGATGAAGCTGACATTGTGTTGTGCTATAGGCTACGTTTGTTTTCTGAATTACAGGAGGCCCGCGCCAGTTTTGACCTGTGTGCTTCACACGGTCTGTCTCATGATCCCATGCCTGTCAGGGATGAGGAGAACAGGTAATATCTGTTTCAGCTTCTTTATTCTGGGAAATCACTTAGTGTATCTGAAGCCAAAAATCCCAAGATGAACTCAAGATAAGGGCTGTTTTCAAAACTGCCTGTAATGTAGCCTACCACTTTCAAATCTAGTTTGGCTGTTTGGTTTCTGTTCAGCTTTAGAAAGGAGAAGCAAAGCTGAAAACAAAACCATTTCCAGAGCATCAACTTATTATTTTTCTCATAAATGAACAGTTACCTGAGAGATAGATGTCACCTCTTTGACAACTAGAGTTGACAAAAGTCACTTTTGTTTTTAAAGTGTTGCTTTCACTTCTCTGTAAATGTAACAGGCTGTTGTTTTAGTGTTGTAGTATTATAGTAGTGCTGATAACTGACCACAGTAGGTGACCGTAGTACATCTAAAACTGAGTACCATCTGCCATAAATGGAAAAAAAGAGTGGAGACAGACTGGCCCACTTCATTCTGGGATTTTTTCACAAATCAGTAGGACATATAATATAAAAGTTTTATTTTTTATAGAAATAGAATATAATAGAAGAATATAATGTACTTTCTTAATCCCCCAAGGGAAATTCAGGTGTTTGGGAGATGAAGTGATAAAAAATAACATGAAAGAGGAAGTTCAGCTCATCTCCTGTTGGTTAGAGAAAGTCATATACATTTATCTACCTCATTATCCACAGTATGTGTATGTTAACTTAATTGTTTATCTTTTTTAGTTTTATTTAATGCAATTACTTTACTTCTTTTATCAGCTTTTTAATACTGTACCTTTAAATTTTAGCATAGCATCTTGTTCTTTGTCACTGCCTCAAGCTTTAAGAGTTTTTACTTGCACAGCTTTTGCCCAGTTTGTCAGCACAGATTTGGACCATTTTTATTCTTTTTTATGCTCTGGAGGAGTGGGTTGTGTGCTGGTAGGTGTGGGTTGGGGGGTGAGGGTGGAGGTTGGTGTTTTTATGTGTTTTTTTTTTAATTTATACATTAACCCTATGTTTGTTGATCCTGTTGTACCACTTTTGTGTATGAAAAGTGCTCTTTAAATGAAATCTGATTGGGTCTGACATCAGGGTATTTTTGGCACACCGCAGATTTTGCTCTCTTTCACATTCTACATACTACGTTATGGTCAAATCAACACAAACTGCTAGTTTAAAAGGTGGTTTCCATAACAGCCAAAGAGTTGAGAAAACTATTAACACCATCTTTTAATATGCTGTCATATTAACAGCGATATTAAGTGTTAGCTAGCTAGCACTAGCAACCGAGCACAGCCCTGGGTCAAGCAGCATTTCATTGAAAGTCGTTATTACATGGCATTACACGTCCAAATGAATGACTGAATAAATCAGTTCATATAAAAATGAACATGAATAAATAAAGGTATTCATGATGACTATTTCTGTGTTATACTTTCTAGTTACCCAATTATTTCAACTTATTTCTTCCCACACTTTGTTGTTAAGAGAACAGTTCACATTTAAGCCAGCAGTCAGTGCTACAGGTTATGAAGTCTTACTTTAGCCACATACTGGTTCATTTTCAAACAGGATTCTTTTATAAGAACATAACTTTTAAAATATAGCAATAGAATAGAGTACAATAGAACAGAATAGAATAGAATAGCCTTTATTGTTGAATAAAAATGAATGAATAGGAATGAAATTGAAGTGCTGCTCCTGTTGGTGAATGTAATGTGGGTTAACCTCTGTC
This sequence comes from Halichoeres trimaculatus, assembly GCF_033239565.1. Lineage (NCBI taxonomy): Eukaryota > Metazoa > Chordata > Actinopteri > Labriformes > Labridae > Halichoeres > Halichoeres trimaculatus. The sequence goes on from NW_027437190.1 coordinate 8,822,110, forward strand.
ATCTCTGCTCATATGGTACAACAGAAGCTCACCAAACAGCAAAGTCTTAAAATAAAATATGGAAATTTGAATCTACAATTGCTTTACAATGCAGTTTCAAAGCAAAGCTGATTGTTTTTTTTTCTTTTTCCCTTTTTTTTGCATGATGTACATAAGTAAATAAGTTTGTTTATGCAGCACCTTTCAGTAGCAGAGGTCACAAAGTGTTTCACAGAAAAAGGTTTAAAATGCAAAACAGAGATAACATTAAATACAACTCAATTCCATAAACGTTCACATGGTAAAAGATGTGCTGGGAAAACTGGTCAAAACAAATAAAGCTGAATTTTTTTTCATTTCTGTGTTTGAGTAGGAGACACTTTTGAAGAGCATGTTTTGGTGGACTTATTGAACTAACAGCAACTTTATACCCAAAGCAGCTATACTGTACATATAGGTAAAGGAATATAATCCCTGCTGGTTTCCTTGTCCACCATTTAGTGCCACATTGATCCAAAAATTATTATTAGTTAATTAGTCAGTTAATTTGCCACCAGAATCATTGTAAGCAAGTTGATGTTATTTTTGAGACAGAATGACAGGCTCATAAACACAAAATAAGAGGAGAAGCCAATTAAACGATCAGGGAGCAGATTTAGAGATATTGATCTTGTTGTACATCACTAAACATTTAACAGGTTAAAATTTGTTTATCACATGTAATAATCCTGTAATAATTATTCCAGTTCTTTCTGTGTTGTGGGTGAAATCAGCAGCAGAATACTGTCCTTGGTCTGAGCTGCTGATTCTGGTCCCTCAGTGTTTTTCTGTATCAGCCCAGAACACAGGGAGTACTTCTTGTAATTGTCTTAATTTGGGGCATGATCAGGTCAGAACATGTAAAAATGAAGAAGTCGTATCGCTGCGTGTTGAGTCTCAGTATGATGCTAACACCCTGCTCCCCCTCTGTCTCAGTCACGGTACCCGATGTGCTGGGGAAGTTGCCATGGAGGCCAACAACTCCTACTGCGGTGTGGGCATAGCCTTCAATGCCAGGATCGGAGGTGAGGAAAACAATGCACCCTCATCTAGACAGTGGGAGGCAGTGCACTGTGGGTGGACTGCAGTGGCCAAGACTGTGACATGGCATTTTCAAAAACACTTTTAGCAGGCCACTAGTAATTTCTTACAAAGTGGTCCCTGCTGTGGCAGAGTACAAAAAGCTTATTGCTAAGTCAATAATTTTTATTTGGTCTGTGCTAAAAAGTAACTCCACTGTGCTGAAGACTTTTTTACATAAACATGAATATTATATGTACATTTGGAATGATTTTACTAAAACGTCATCCAAGGATGAATAATTCAAACTCACCTTTTTTTAACCTTCATTCTGCTGCAGTGACAAGTCGAATAAAACGCTCATGCCTGGTTGTTGCAGCTATGTGATATGTCGTGAGTTGTTGTGAATATTACTCCAGATTTCCTGCTAAATAATGCTAAATTAAAGGTGAGGTTTTTGAAGTTCTAGTAGAAAATATTTTGCATTCAATTTTCTCTCTTAGCTTGCTGCAGACTCAGACAATTAATTTGAATTTCTTGTGCTGTCGAAAACCGCGACTGAAGAAGTCTCATCAGCTGTGCTGTTGTGACTATAATGTTGTGCGATCATCTTCACAATAATGTTTGATTTTAGTGTTGAACTTAATTTCATCAAAACAGATTCATTTAAACATGTGCGCTTATCAATGTTGTACATTGTGTCTGTGTATGAAGGGTGAGGCTCTGTGAATGCAGCACACAGCACAGGGACAGATTTCCACTGAGCTGTGCTGACCCTGTTAACAGCTCATTTTAGTGGGAGCTCTGGTAATGGCTTTTTTAGTGTTGGCCGTAACATCCGTGAAGAGTGAATGAACCAAACACAGAAAAAAGCTCATTTTTTTGTGTTGTGAAATCAAAGATTTTTATAGGTAACACTAAGAGAGCTATTAAACACAGGTTAATGAGCGGCACACAGTGTGACATTTACCTCTGCTCTCAGATGTGGGGGCCTCCAAACCGGTTTCATCTCCGGTGTCATCAGCAGGAGGAATCCTTCGGTTGAACTCTGACATTTGAACTCTGCTCTGTGATCTTTAACTCTTGCCCTCCCTCCTCATTTGTCAGGGGCTGATCAGAGCTCAGGCACAATTGACAGAGAAAAAAAAACATTTCCAAGACAAGACCAGGAATCTGATTCCACAGTTAGCTTTAATTTGACCCCTCTGAGTCCCTGTTGTCCCGACTCATAAACAGAGCGTAGCACACACAAAGGAAAGGTGTATGTTGAACAAGTGAGAACTGGAAAGGATTAATGAAGCCCAGCCTCTCTGTGTGCAAAACAAACCTGGTATATTTATGAAGCCCTTTTGGTTTGATTTAGTTGATAGTGAACATTAAGTGAATGGTATTCAAGAGAAGAAAGACAAATTAAGTCAGATAACACTGTTTTTATGAATGTATCTCTCTCACACACACTGTGTTTCCATTTGAAATACAAGTTGATGCATGGCATGCAGATAATTTTAGACATTTACCAAATGACAGAAATATTACAAAGACTGACTCTGCAATCTATCGAGAGCTCCTTTGAAACCATATTTCATGTCAGCTACCTCCACGATTAATTTCTCGTCAGGATACTGGACAATTCGTCGACATAGACCCATGAAAAAACTATTAGTTTTAGAGGTAGTGGGGTGTGCTGAACATCGATATTCAAAACTGCTCTTATGGAATAGAAAAAAAATAATCCTGATGAAGTGAAGTATTCAAGAGAGTTAAATTTATCCATGTTTATATATATCAGGAGAAGTGTGTGATGTTGTAAAGTTTCACCTACATTTGAATTATTCTCCCTGAGGTTCCTTTTTTAATCTGTTTTCAATTTTCCTGTTTTCAAAGTTTCAAAAACCAGCACAAAATTTCACTCTTGCTTTCATGAGTATAGGCAGACTGGTACATGCTCCCAGTCACTGCAGTGCTCTCTGTTACTGCTATCAGTCACTCGGACTGGGAAAAGATGCTTGTCTCCAGATTCGATTCTGTTACGATTTTTGGGGTGCCGATTCAATTCAAATTGTGGTTGGTTAGTATTCCCTATTTTTTGCAATTTTAAGTTTGCTTTTTAACACCAGACCAAGTGACACAGTTGAATGATGACGGTGAAGTCTGCAGACTATATCAGGAGCCATATTTCCCCCAAAAATGCACATCACATGTGAGTCAGTTATTAGTATTCATTCAGGGGATCTGACTTCTCAACTTTTTCTCAACCCAGCTTAAAAACTAAGGCTGAAATGAAGGAATTAAATTTGAAAAAACTCACAATTTAAAATTAGTAAACAAAAAATCCTGATAGGCTACTACAATGTGATTTTTTCTCCCCCCCTATCAGTCACTGTAAACACAAATGTCACACCCATAGACTGTATATGGAGTGGACAGCGTGGCTCCGCCATTTACCATTTTACGGTTTTGAAGCCAAAATACCCCCGTTACAGGAGCAGCTATTGGCACCAGTTGAGCAGCCAGAGACTGCAGTAGAGACTGTGAGGGATTCTGGGAGAATCTGAGTGGAGCTGGGTGAAAAAAAATTATAATCTTTTTTTTTCTTTTGAGAGTGTTATCACTTCTTGACTCTACCACTCGACATATTTTACAACCCCTGAAAAAAATACACAAGATCATCAGCCGTCGAAAAGCCAACAAAACTCTTCAGAAAAAAGAGGACGTGAAAACAAATCACCACAACAATCGGACGTGAAAAACATTTCTACAAAGTGTATTGATTTTTTAAAGTTTGACCACAGCCCATCTGGAATGACTGCAGAGACAGATCTTTTGACCTATACTGCAGCCAGCCACCAGGGGGAGCAGTTTTTGTCACGACCTCACTTCAAGCTGAGCAAGATGACGTCTGTTTTTTTTTACAGTCTATTTTTCTACAGTCTCTGCTCTTTGTTTTTGCTTCTTTGTAAAATCTGCAGCAACATGAACCTCTGCATTTTTTTGCCCTTAAGTAATTGATAAAAAAGGTTTTACTCACTGTACAGTCATCCGACACTTGTCTTGTGTATTCTGTGCCCGCGGTTTATGTGTATGCTTTCTTGGTCTCTATTTTTAGCTGTTATGGGGCATCATGTAGGCTCCCTGGAGGTCAGCAGAAGAGGGAAATACCTCTTCAGCTCTTTGTCACTGCTGTTCTGTCACCATCCACTGATTTCAAAACATAACATCACATGTATTTAATTTTACACACTCTGCGAGTACCAGTAGCTCTGCCATTTCTTTTCTCTAAGCCCATACAAACAAAACATTAAGGTCTATTGCCTTTCTATAACCATAGAGTTAGAGAGATTTGCAAACAAGAAATATATTTTATAATGTTTTGTTGAAAGTTTGATCCAAACTTAACTTGTCATTAAGTTAGACAAAGTGTTTTTGATAATGTGTTTGTTCCTGGAGGTAATAAAATGTTCTTTCCTCCATTTTTTAGGAATGAGTTGAGAATTTTAAAGTGAATTAATATCACCTGACTTTAATGATAAACTGACTGAAACTTGTTTTCAAACAATCGGCAGCATTGCATGAATAACTATTTGAGCCTTGGCTGTCTGTAAATACAGATATTACACTTAATTAAACTATATGAAAAGGTAGCCATCAGGAATTTGCCACCCAGCTAAGAAAGGTAAAAGTGATAAGCTAGCTGTAAGCCAAACTTTAGCCATACAAAGCCAGGTTTACAACATATAAATGTTGGAAAATATAAATGTAGAAATAATTGTGAAGTTTATTTTGTTACTTGATTTTGATTACTTCTTCCATAGCTAAATTCACCTTTTTTTAAGTATACCAGTTAGAGCTTACCTCTGATATTTTCATTTATGAACAATGAAACACACACACACACGTAAAAGAAAGAGATAAAAAGACAGTGATGCAATTCCCATAGTGTCAGAAAATAGATGTATCACAGAAGCAGATAAAGGAGGAAACAAAAAGAAACAGACCAGATAAAACAGGTTATAAATGACACCCAACCACAGATACATGAGGAATGAGGACAGGCAGAGAAGATGGCTCCTCCATAAGCCACTTCTTCTGAGTGTTTTGATGCATTTGCACCTCAAGTTTTCAGTACAGATCCCTGAATGCTCCAACATCATGTTTATATGTATAACATGTAAAACTGAACATTATAAATCTAGTGTTATTATTATTATTATAAAATATTAAAAAGGTTTGATTAACTGACTATTTCTCTAGTCCCTAACCTCTGAGCTCTTTCCATGTGTCCAGGTATCCGCCTGTTGTTTGGCCCTGTCACTGATGCCATGGAGGCCACTTCTCTGACCTTAAACATCCACTTCATCGACATCTATGTCTGCAGCTGGGGCCCGCGGGACGACGGGGCTGAGATGGACGGGCCGCGCGGCCTGACACAGAAAGCCCTTTGGCTGGGAACCCACAAGGCACTGCTTTTATTTTCATATATCACACTGCTGTCTGTCAGATGAGAAGCAGACACCCACGCTGTCAGTGGAGCTGGGGTTAGAGGGACACAGTGATGAGTGGGGGATGATATGTGTAGATTGAAGTACGGACTAATTTAAGTTTATTCAGAGGCTACTCTCCACACCAGGTGATTTAAAGTAGAGTTGTACAGTCGTCAGGGCTTGGGGGCGTTTCTTTAAAAATGTAATCCAGTACAACTACAAGTTACCTCTTCAAACATGTAATCGGTAATTTACTCTAAGTATCACAATATAAAAGGGGCTGTGAGGAGTTTAAAAGTGATCTTGGAAAAAGTCTCCCTTCTTGATATCTGCCTGATCATAATCCACACTTTAAAATGAGATTATCAGCACCAATATTGCTGGTTACAGGTTATTTTAAATTGCTACTTCTTAGCTTCCCAATCAGGTCTAACAGGACAGAATCGATTTAAGGCACGTCTAGGTCTCTATGACAACACTACACCAGCTGATGAAGTTTAGTAGTGAGAAGAGATGTAGTGATGTTGGACACTGGAGCCTAACTGTCAGACAGAAAAAGGACAGAAGAGCAGAAGAAAGCTAGTGCACTTAGCTAAGGCACAAGCTAAAGGCTAACACAGGGGCTAAACTGTTTGTGATAATGTTCATTCCAACCCACAGTCAGCAGTTATTCTGCAGTGGTCTGTTCAAACTTGAGAGTCTATCAATAAAATGAAGAGTGAGGTTACATTAGCTCTGCTTGGTAGATGACTGGCAGGAAATAACCAGGATTCACTAACGTTACACATTACAGACATGTCTTAGAGTGCCGGGCTGTCAGCTGAGCTAAATATAGACGTCTACTAAACTTCTTACAAACTGACAGTGTTAACTTGTTGTCACGTTAGCCTACAGATATGTTGGAGCACCGGGCTGCCGATAGCGCTACATATAGCCAGCTACTACTACCTTTGCTTGATGTCACCTGTCAAACTGTAGCTCTACGTAACTGAACTGACTGAACTTACCTTGGTGCATTGTATCCAGTAAAAAGTTGTCTTGAACAAAGAAATTTGTTTTGATCCTATCTCCATTTAATTCCAAAACAAACACACATTCACTTAAGTAATTTAAGACAGTGTGCGGAGACTCCAGGCCAGAAGATGGCGAGGGAGTGCAATTAATACAGATCCTTCTCCTAGCATCTTTAAATTTTAACGTACCTGATTACTTTTAGTTACTTTTGGATTACTTCAATATCAAACATGCACATATAGACAAGAGAGTAAAAAAGATGTGTCGTCTGCTCTGTGTACTTTTATAAAGAAACATGATAAAATCTCCTTCAACACTTTTAACAAGTCAGGTATCTGTATAATGAATTAAAAAGGAAAATAAAAACTATAGAGCAAATTCAGGCTACACCTACTAATTCCAAGTTATCGAAGTATTAATCAACGAAACAGTATTGTTTAGAAAGTTGAGAGAAAACCAGCTTTTTCAAAGCTTAACAAACTTAAAATGTTGCATGTGTGCTCTCTGTGCATGTGTCTACTGTGTTATAGTATATCCCATTTAATTATAAAATGTAATCCTGCTAAATAATCCCCATTTTTATCAAATATACCAGCGGTCTGATTACACATTTTTTTCTGTACCCTAGTGGATTACAGCTGTGTTTTTTTGTATCCTGATTTCATACATTTAATCCGTTGCCCCCCAAGCCTGACAGTAGTTATAAGTGAAAAGCATTTGGTTATTGCCTTTTATTACTTTTTAAAAGAAGAAGAAGGCTCAGTTTGAAACTAAGCTGATAACAAAAGAAGAACAGCTTATTTAAACAATTTTACAATCAATGGCACAAAACATCCTCTCAATCATGTCAAACAGCTGCAAACCACTGAGGAAGGGTGTGTTCTCACTGTTTGAAAGTCTAAACTCCACATTACTCCACATTTCTGTTCAAAACCTTGAGGAAAAGAGTTGTTCAGCCCCATATCTCTTCCAAAACCAAACCTTTTTGGATATTGATATAATGTTTGTAAATTTGTTGAAATATCAAAGCTCCTAGTTTACTCCTCCACTCAGAGCTTAACTCAACACATCCATCCTCTCTCCTGTGTGACCTCTCCTTCATATTGTTGGAGCCTTAATGATGTCTCTGTTGTTATTCATTGTCTAACTTGAGAGATACAGGATGCTCAGCTGAGAGCTGCATGGAAACATCCTCAGTTTAACATATCTGTGTTTGCGTTTTCAGGGCAGAGGTGGGAAGGGCAATATTTTTGTGTGGGCGGCAGGTAATGGTGGAGGGATGTCTGACCACTGCGGCGCTGACGGTTATGTTAACTCCATCTACACCATTGCTATCGGCGCTGTTTCTCAAATGGGGGAGACCACCTTCTTCAGTGAGCCCTGCCCCGGTGTGATGGCCGTCACACTGACAGGGGCCAGCGTGGGAGCCTCACAACCTCTGGTTAGTTTGTGTGTGCGTACCGCCTTACACATCTAACAACAGTGTTTATCATTAATGAGGTCTTATATGTGTGTGTGTGTGTGAGGCAGCAGCCCTGCTCTTTGGCTCCGTTGAGCTGTGAGGAGCCTGTTAAAGAGCAACCACTGGTGTGATATTTATAGAGGCCTGCCAAATGACCTAGGTGACTGCTGGGTTCGCACACACACGTACACACACAGACGCAAACGAGTGTTAATTGGAGGTAAAGCGTGGTTGTAGTGGCTGAACAAAGAGGAGAAGAAGCGGAGGTGTTGATGGCGGAGGTAGCAGCGAAAAAGCCAGGAAGAAACAGTGCAAACTCCAGGAACCAGAGGCCAATTTTATCAGTGTGATGCCACCTTTGTCTGCCGGGATAACTGGCCTTTTCCACCGCACATTAGGAGGCTGTCAGCCTAGACAGAAGTTGGGTTTTAATTATCATCACTGTTAAACTGTGCGTGCTTGTTCCAAGAGAGGAAAAACACTGATACTTATACTGAAACTGCTAGTGTGGGAACTTAACTGGCCTGATTTGCTGCAAAGCTGAATTCTTTTCCAAAACCTCCCACAGAAAAATGTTTCAGAGAGGGAGCTGGAAAGAACAGCTCACATGCGCCAGTATTTTCACTTAATGTACTGATTTTACATCTACAGCTGTGTCTTGTAGTGAATGTTGCTTCTTTCTCTCTGCAGGTTACTGTGACCAACGTGGGGGATGGCTGTGTCACACACTTTCCTGGAACATCCAGTGCTGCTCCCATCGCTGCTGGAATCCTGGCTCTAGTCTTAGAAGTAAAGTAAGTGTCTACCTCCAAGTCTGCAGCTCACCAGTTACGTTATGGCAATGAATGTGATACTTGTTGATTTTGCAGATTCTCAAAGTGTTACTCAAAAAATCCAGCAGCAGCAACGTGTTCATGAACTTGACCCTACTGGGATTCTCTCTGTTTTTCACCAGTGTTACTTCTTCTCACATCAAAGAGCTTGTTTCCATTATCAACACTGTGCTTCGTTTTAAAGAAGGTTGTTGCAGTTGTCACCCATGCCCCCATTTAACATGCTGTCTTTGTCTTCTCTCCCTTTTAGAAGTTATTTTCCTATCAGCCTCTTTTTTGCTGTTGCCACTAAAACTAAAATCCTCAGCTGTGATTATTCTAAAAGCTGCTTACCCTTCTTCTTCTTCTTTTTCTGTTTTCTGCAGTAAAGCAGCTCCCTTTCACCAGTAAACAATACAAATCTAACTTGGTAGCACGTAACCTGAAATTCTGTGTTCAGTTTAGCTGTGACAAGGACTCTGTCACACATGCACTGCATTGAATATTTGCACGTCACCAGAAAGAGCTGCAAATGTTCAGCTCACCCTGTCAGCTCTTTTTATATAGAGCCAAAACAGTGACTTTAATGTTTGGTATTGAAAATCAAATTTAGCATTGAAAACATATCCTAAAACCAAAAAAAAGACATACGAAAATATAAAAAAATATAATGGCATCAAAATAGGTAATGGCATTGATAATGGTTTGCGAAGAGTAAAACGCTGACATGAAATGTTTCCATATTATTTCATATTTATAAATTTTGCCCTCTGATGTTTTGAGTACAAGTCGTATTTATTTATTTGATGTCACTGTTTCCTCAAGAACAGTTTATAATTTCATTTTTTTTTTTTTTTTTGATCACACTTTTTTTTTCGCTTACTGTCGTTTTACAGTTTCAATTTTCTGTCACTCTTTTGGTGTGGAGGGGAAAGACTAGGAGGGCACACATTGCATATTATTTGCATATGGTTTCCAAATAGTGCAGCACTCAGCTGGACCACAGGCTGTATTTTACAGTCTATAGCTGGACCCCACAGGACTTACAAGAGCCCTTTGCAGGAGCATACTTTTTGAGCAAATATTGTGCACGTTACTTGTGTTTTTTTGTACCTACTGTTTTTCAATGCAAGCTTTCACACCAGCAACATTATTTCTCGGCTTATTGCGGCTTTTATTTTTTTGAAACAAGGTTGATTTTTCCAAAGGTTTGCTTGAAACGAGTAAGCATCCAACCAATGAAAATGCTTGTGTTTGACAGGTCATCTACCAGAACATTTAACATTGATTGTGTTTGTGTCCCAGCACCTGGTCCTTAACAGGGAAAGACATAAAAACTACAAAAACAATGATTACAAAGACATCCTCTAAATTTTTCCCGCCATTGGTGAGCAAAGGCTTTTAGACATCCATGAGTTTACCTAAAGCTCCAAAACCACAAGTCAGACTGTTGTTAAACTGTTGTTTATTAAGAAGTGGAAGGGATTAAAGTTAATTTTAAAATGACATATTAATCCTACTCCTGCTGACTGCACTGAAGATTGATGCTCCTTAATATTTGAAAAAACAAATGCACGGAGTCAGCAATTGTGCCATTTTGTGCGAAGAGACAACAATAAAAAAAAAGACGTGTATGGACTGGGAATTGGCTGGGCAAACGTGGGAAAATACTGTCTCTCATCTTTCAGTGAGAACAGGAGGTAACCGTGACAGCTAAACTTAACTTTAGACTAACTTTGTCCAATTTTAGACCAACTTCAGAGACCGTGCATGCTCTGTGTGAGAGGTTGAGGCAAGTCGGCTCATAGTACTTCTACTGTGCGATACATTCACGAGGAGCGACCAGGATTTCAAACATGTTTGATTTTCTTGTGATCAACGGATTTGTGATTGTGAGCACGTTTTGAGGTGTCAGTCTCTCCTCGTTAACCCATGTGTACTTCACGAAACACGACACGATTGAGCTGAAATTCGGCCTGATCCAAAAAATAGTGGCACGAGTGGCAAATCGGCTCAAAACAAGCTGACAATTGACAGTGTATGCCCGACTTAAGCCAACACTGGCTAGCTTGTTTCAGTGCACTCCTGCTAACCTGTTCTTACATAATTTTAAAACATACTTTAACCCATTCCACTTCTTGATGAATAACAGCAGAATAACTGACTAACTTGTGGTTTTGAAGCTACAGGTGAACTGAAGATGTCTTACACTCATAGGTCTGTGGGGTCCAGCCGAGTTTTGCGTTATTCGCCATTTATATGCAAATTGCGCCCTCATGACAGCATCAAGCATCATGAAATTATAAACTGTCACTGACTAAACAGACGAACATCAAATAGATAAAATAAAATCAAATGATTCAAAAACATCAGAATCCAAAAATTTATAAATATGAAATGATGTAAAACATTTCATGTCTGTGTTTTTAACTTTAGCAAACTATTATAAATGCCATTACCTGTTTTGATGCCATCATGATATTTTATAATACACATTTTTTAATGCCATGTTACTTATTCAGTTTCAGGATATTTTTTTTAGTACCAAATTTTATTTTTAATACCAAACCTTGAAGGCATCGTTTCGGCTACATGTTATTGCACAGTCCAGTTTGTGTAATATCCAGTTGAGCTGCAGTGTTTACTGACAGTTAGCTGCTTGTTCTTTAGATAATCTCCATGTTTTGCAAATAACACTCCTGCAAGTTCCAACCATTCATCATTCTTTCCTGAACCGAACATTATTTTCAAGAGCTGAAAATATATCTGACAGAGTCCGCCTCCTGCTGTTCACTGCGTCAGTGAGAGGGCAAGGGGAGCAGGACTCTGAGTTCATGTGTGCAAATATCAGAGAGCAGCTCTGGGTGTGTGTGTGTGTGTGTGTGTGTGTGTGTGTGTGTGTGTGTGTGTGTGTGTGTGTGTGTGTGTGTGTGTGTGTGTGTGTGTGTGTGTGTGTGCTCAGACTCAGATATGGATTTCTGTGATATTTGGTTCTTATTTTTCCTGAAGATGAATTTTAGCAGCTTTCCTGACTCCTAACTTAGGCTGACAATCTTTTTTTAAAACTGTTAACAATCACATTAACTTCAGCTTTAAAACATTTAGCACGACAATATTTGCATACTAACATTATAAAAATCTGTCTTAACATCTGTTCTCATCAGATGAAGCCACATTAACTTCTTGACTTTTGTGGATTTTTGTGACTGTCAGTAAACAAAAACCTATTTGTGTTTTCTGCAGTAAAGCATTGGACCCTTCTCTTGTAGCAGATTTTTGGGGTTAATTCATGAAATTATTTAATTACTAACACCAGAACACTTTGTTTTTAGTTTTTAGTTGAAGTCTTAAGAACAAATGTGATAAGCCCATTATGGTACAGCACATAGTCCTACTCTTGAGAACAGCAGTTTGATTGTTTTTCACTAGGAGAAAATAAAGTAAAATGAAGCCTGTGCTGAAGTGCTTTAAGTTGCTGTTATTCGAAAATCTCCATGAGGTCGGCTGAGGAAAGACCAGAAACCACATACGCACCTAACCAAAAGAAAACCGACTTTTACAGCATTAAGAAGCATATTTACAGCCTGGTTCAAGAAACAGCTTGAGTCTAAAACGCTAATTTCACTATCATCACACACTGTATGGGGGGTGGATTTTTTTCTAACTTGGTGGTTTGAAGTTATTAGGATCCTCTGATTGTCCAACCAAAGCTCAGCCCAGCTCAAGTGACTGATGGGCATCCTATAGAGGGATTATCAGTCTACGTTATTTTAAAGGTGCGCATTTATCTTGACCGCAGAAGCAGCGTTTAGCTCCATTCATTCAGACTAGTTAGCGTTTTTTAAACTCTAAATGCAACCTGTTATCAGCATAAAAATATACGGTTGTTCTTTGGTCAGTTTTTAGAAACGATACTAAACAACAGAGGCAACGTCCATCAAGTTGTGACCGTCACAGAGCAATCGGTGTTTTAGAGTTAATAGCAACCATGCTAAATGGTGACTCTCAACTGACAGTATCAGTGATTAAGGACCGAGAGTCACCAGTTAACATGGTCACACTTTAAACTGTAACACCAGCGACGTCTGCAGGTAAATAATTAACTCTGGACGTAGTTTTTTGTTTTTTTTATTATGAACCAGGTCTCAGACTCAGCAGTCTGTGTGCTTTTTTTGGTTTCGAAGGGTTTCTGATTTATTGACACGTTTACATCCTGGTATTTCACAGTCTGGTAAGTGTCCACGGATAATGCAGTCATGAGCATCAAGTGACAGTTGTGTGTTTAAATTCCTCTCTGGGTACACGCTGTATTTCTCCGCTAAAAACATCTGTCCACCTAATATCTGTCCACTTGCTGATCTCTTCTGTCCACTCACTGCTATTTCACAAACCTGGGAACCATTTACCATCCGTATAAGTGATGATATTTAGTTTAAGAGTGTGTTTTTTTGGTGTTTAACTTCCACGTCAGTTGAAAACTATTCCCTCTATAGCTGTTACAAAGGAAGCTCAAAGTCTGTGTCATATCCAACGTGGCCACGTCCGTAGATTGACTTAATTTCACCATCTCAGGAACAGACGGATGACGTTGCAGAGATAATGTCCATATTTTACACAGTTTGTGGTTTTTAAGCTATTTTTGATTTCATTAACTCTTACTTTAATTACTTTATTATCAGATAATCAAAGTATGAATTCTGTTGATAGATCGAAATAATCGTGACATCACAATCCTGCTTCCTTCATGCCTAAGCTGCACCTTTCTCTCTTCCTCTGTTTTACTGTTTGTTTGTTTGGTCCCTCCTCTGATGTAAATCATCATTTGCTCCCACCCTTTCTTTCTGTGTCTGTGTAAATCTGTGAATGTATGTCCTCTCCTTTTCCTCCTTTCTTCCCCCTTTGTCTTATGTGACACCTTCTACCATTTCCACAGCCCCGTTTTCCTCCATCTCTCTTAACTCGCCAGCTGTCGGTGTGGCCTCGGGCTTGGTGTTTTGTGGTGGTATCAGCAGCGTCTACGCCTCCTTCATGTTATGGATGATACTGGAGGCCAGCTTTACTGCTCCAGCTGTCATGCCACAGCGTCTCAGTCTCAGTCGCTTGGCTGTAAAATGGAGCGCAGGTCCCCTGGGCGAGACGACTCCCAGGACATTACTGTTAAAGGCTTTGTCGTGACCCGCTGCTACTGACTAAACTATATATCACCTCTCTGGCTGCATTCAGCAGCATTCTGCTCACGTCTTTATGGAGCAGGGGTCTCTCTCTGGGTCTGTATATCTTTCTGGCTCTCCCTCTCGTCTCTGTTTCTCACACTTGCTCATTCTGTGTCTCACTCTTTCTCCTCATATTTCGCACAATCACACTCACTCTTTTACTCCGCCGTACTCTCTCCTCTAACACATGCAAGCCCAGAGTTTTTCTCTCTGATCTCTATTCATCAGAAAAAAAACCCAGCCTCATTTCCAACACCCACAACACATAAGTATTTGCATATACCAAAAAAATACCTTTGTATTCAATGCCACAGAAATGTTATCTTTTTTTCCTCTTGAGCATTGAATGATCAGCACATCAAACTGAGCTAAGCAGTGGATCTCGTTCTGAGGGCCCAGACTCCCAAGGCAAGGGGTCAAAATATTTGTTTGGAGACCATCAAAGCTTAAAGGAGAATGAAAGTTTTTTTTTTCACCTTTTACCCCATTATAGCAATTCTTTCTTTTCAGTCTCCTAAAATCCCTAAAATAGAGGATGAAAGATTGAGTCTTTGCCCAAAAAGTTAAACCTGTTTGTAACCAGTCGTTTTGACTTTACTTTACTCTAATTTATTGTAATCATTCTTTTCTGTTGTTAAAATTTTAGTAATCATCACATCGTCTTCCCATCTTGTCAGTATACCAGTTTGGCCCTGACTGACATCTCTCAGCAACTGTTTGCCTGTCAAATTCCCTGAGAGCAGGTGCATATAGGGCTTTATCAGAGTGACTTATTTTAACCTCATACAGATTATTTTTGCAGATTCTCAGAAAACAGAAAAATGTTACAAAACATTATGCTCTTACGCAATGAGTCCCCAAACTTTTTTCCTGCCATTATTTTTTCCCAAATTTCTCCAGTCTTTGAAAAAGAGAAATTTGTCATGTGACCAGTTGTTTGATCTGTTTCAGCTCTACTTCATGGTTAAAAAAGGCAAGTGCCTCTTCATTCATTTCTCTGTTAGCTTGATGTCAGATTTTCTTTTGCCCATTAGGGATATGTGACTAGAGGTGTAAAAAAATATAGATATGTCAATATATCACGATACTTTGATCTGTGATCAAATACTGGTATCTCAACTCTTAATATCATCATTTTGTTAAAATAAAAATACATATTTTAGGTGAGTTGGAAGTATAATACGTCCTCCACACCTCCACTGCGGTAAATGGCGTTGAAGAGCTACTCTGCTGTATGATGACCATAAACATATAACCTCAAAATATTTTCAAAGTGTTTTATTCCTAAACTTGATGATGTGGGTTTTGATGCCATAAAAATTAATGTTTTCTCTCTGTTCTTGGGTCAGCGAGTTTAAAATCATTTTAAGTTTATTTTTTTACAGTGTGATAGACCGATAAAATCCATAAAGTCAATAATCAAAGTCATGTTTTGTGCGATATTAGTTTTTTTTTTTTAAGAGTAATATTGATTACACCGAGTGACATATAAAGGAGTGCCTCCTTTATAAACAATCTAGAAAACATTCATGAAATTAGGATAATATACAGGATTCTGACCACACAGCAGGGCTGCTGCAGGGATTATTTGATTACTGCCCAGTCACTGATCTATGACTATATATTTTTTCCTGCCTTTGAACAATACTAGCGTGAAGACAGATGATTTTGTTTTAATGTGTAACACAGTTACATCAGTTACATATAGCACAGGTTTGTTTCATTGTTCAATTGCAGAAGAGGGAGGAAGAGACAAGAGAGTGAGGGACAAAGAGGAAGTAACAGGGGAAAAATTTACAGAGTAGGCTCTAAAAAATTCACTGTTAGTGAGAGAAAAATCTCTCAGTATAGCTGTAACTTGAGTGATCAATGATCAACGTCTAACACAGTCTTTCATTCCTCCTCTTTGTACCTATTCACACAATACGCACACTCTTGCATGATAAGCTAAGTCCATCTCAAACTTTTCACAGGAAGTGATTTTCAACTTTGTGTGATGGATGGCTCCAAGTTAACATCATCAAATTAGCATTAAGATTATAGCCTTGTTTGTTTTGTCAGTGAGCTTATTTAACGTCAGCAGCCCAGATAACTTATCTTGGGTGACCATGTCCTCAAAAACCAAAAAGAGAACAATCAAGCTGGCCTCTCCGAGATACTGCAAAAATACCCAAAGTAGTTTTATAAACTATACATTTATTTAAAACATTCCTTTTCTGCTTAAATTAAAAAGTTTCCATAATGTAAACATACAGTAGATAGTGCCTCACAACATGCTTAGAAATAAAGAAGAAAAAGGGTGGCAGCCGATAATTTGGAAAATATATTTCTTAAATGCAAAAGTATGAATAATGCCTCAAAGTCCTATTTAAACAATAAGAAAAATAGGGTTATTCTTCAGTGGGTTTTTGTAAACAAAAGAAAAAGCGAGGTCATCCATTCTTGTTATATTTGGGCTAATGTAAAAATATCAATAATAGCTTAAAATTAAAGGAAAATAAAATTAGAGGTATACACATAGGTGCTGTCTTTGCAGACAGTACTCAGTGCTTCCCACTGGTCATGACCACAACAAAACGAGAGGTTTTACTTTTGCTGCATTTTATCTCTTAAAGTGTATTTACGGCATTTTCTGTCTGAGAGCGCAGCACAGACAGAGCATGTTTCCTGTTTTGATCTGAGAGGGGGAGCAGCCTAGGTCTTTTTGTGTCATGGTGCTTGTGGCATGATGATCAGCATCTTGACAGTAAGGTATATCAGAATAATGCCCCAGTGCCGCACTTTATTCTTAATGTTAACGGTCTGTGGAACAAGCTGAGCAAAACCAGGAAATTTTAGGAGGGCTGAATAATTAATCGCATTGAAACAGACATTGCAATGTAATAAAATGTAAAATTTCAAATTGCAAAACTTCTAATAAAGAATAAAAAGTTTCTTGTTTACAGACCTGGAGGGAATATAGTCACTTGTACTCGTTCAACCTTAAAACCAGCAAAAGTCAATATGCAGGTTTTTCTGTCAAAAACTTGGTGACCAACAGAGAAACATACTGTAGATTGATGTGGCTGGCAGAGCCAAACCCCTTGTTACACTTTAGTTTAGTTTTTTAATCTTACTGAAAACTAAAGGTCAGTAAAATTTCACTGGGTTTCTTTTTCTTTTTTATCTTTTTTTTAATCAATTAAAAAGTTTGGGAAATAATTGTTTATATGTTGACAGTATCCTTTATCATTTCTTGGTGATAACATAGAATGGTTTATTACTTGTGCTAGTGAATAATGCAGAATGATGCCCCTCCCCAAAAAAGCATGCTAAATCGTAATCCCAATATTACTAAAAAAAAGGCAACGACATTACATTACATTTCCCAAAGTCGTTCAGCCCTAAATTTTAGGGAACTTAATAAAATCCCCCCAGAAATAATTTTACATCAAAAAAGGAGGACATGTCCAAGCAAAAGAGCACATATGGTCACCCTAACTTATCCCTTCTTTTGTTACATGTGATTGTTCGATTACAGATTTATTTCCCCTGTAAATCACTCTAAAATCTACAATCTTTCACCTACTAAATGTTGGCTGAATCCTACCATATGTTTGTCTTTTCTGATGCATCAAGGTGTTTGAAGTCTCTGATATTTTTACTTACATAATGGATATGAAACAAGATGCAGTGTGTGTTAAATGTGTCATCAGAATATTTTAGCGTGTCGCCTCCCTCACAGTGTCAGGCTGTCACTGTCTATCCGTCCCTCTGTCTTTCTGACTCTGTGTCAGCTTGTCTGTCCATGTTTCCATCTGTATCCATCCAGTCACCCTGATGCCTGTCCAGCATACCATCAGAGTAAATCCTCACTCCTCCTATTTGTCAGTCTTTCTCTGATCTGTCTCGGATTATTTGTTTGCTTACTTGATCGCGGTGTCAGACTCTCCTACACTTGAACTCTGTGCTTTTCATTCAGCCACTCATTTATCCAGTCTATGGGTTTGCTCAGGTGTTACTTCATATTTGTTTACACTGGGTTTCTAACTTGTTGCCTCCTGCAGGTGTCTGTTTTTAAATCCATTCCCCTTTGCTCCTCCTCAGACTGTTTACAGCTGTCTGAGTGGATAGCTTGCCTCCTCCTTGACCTTAGACAACTTAAACAGTAATACAATGTCCACATAATGTTAGATACCTAAGTTAAGTGGCACTTCATATAGAGAGGTAAATGACTCTGGCATTAACAGATGAAACAAAGATTAGTCTTCATTATTACAGGTTGGTTATTAGTTTGATTATGTCGCTATGAGCATTTCATTTTGGCTGAGTTTATTTCATGTTGATCTTTGGCTAAGCTGTCTCACTCTTCCTTATATTTTTGATGACAACATTAACTCATTTGTGTATCCAAACTAAAACCCTCTGCATTCATTTATTCACTTTCCTTCCCCGACTTGCTGCCTTTGTGTCTGAGTCCACTGGAGGAATAAGAGAATTCATGTATATAGTCTCTCTCTGTGGGGAGTTAAGGAGTAATCAGCCAGTGATCTCAGTGGGGAGTGTGTGTGGAAAAGTGAATCCACTTGCTCTAATTGGTCTTAAGTCAAACAGTCTTTCAGACGTGCACATACACACGCACACACACGTCCTCAGAGAGCATCTCTGGAGCTGATGTTTTCCTGATGAAATCTATTGAAGGTGATCACTCAGAGCTTCACTTTATGTGTGACCCTTATTCGATGAGTGTGATGTACTGACACCAACACACCTGTGAGACTCTCACTGGTCTCACTGAGCTTATCCTCTCGTTACAGGATCCACCTTTTTGTTCATACCCATGATACCTTCCTTGAGCTACGGTGTACAAATAGATCTTTGTTTTACATCAGAATGGGAATCTTATTCTGATAATTAAGGCGATTCATGGATTAATACAAGGGGACCTCATCTGTTACACCACAAATAGCACAGTGTCGGGGCGCCACTTTGGCTCAGTGATTAAATCGCATGCCCCATGTGCAACCCTTACCCTAACCCTGAAAGTGGGCGGCCTGGGTTTAATTCCATCTGGCCCTTCACAGCATGTCACTACCCACTCCGTCTTCCAAGTTTTCTACTCCATCCCTGTCATTTCTCCGAACGAAGGCATAAAAGCCCACAAAAAGCTCTCTGTGCATGTATCATATCATAGCTTTAGTTTCTAAGAAGTAGAAATAACTGATATTATGTCTCTCCACGCCATACAGACCACTTGAAATCCTCAGCCATGCTGCCTGCACTCTGTGCCATAAATAGCCTTCACATCATGTTCTGAACAGACAATAACAAAACTAACACCCTGTCTTCCTCCCTGCACCTGAAATCACTAAGCTACCTGATGCCAGACATGTCCTGTTGGGTATTTCATGTGTAGAGCGAGGATGGGAACTTTACAGTTTGTCACAGGAACAGTGACGCTTTAGTCGGAAGTTTGTCTGAGCTACAAGTTTAGCTTCAAGTGATAACGAGTTCATCTGAGATCAGTTCAACAGGAACCAGAACTCTGCAAGGACATTTCTGGAAGTATATCTGTCAGTGTACTCAGACACCTGTGAAAATGACAAGCAGCATTTGCTCAATTGAGGTGAATAACGCTTTAACAGTCAACAATAGTGCTTAGCCACAGTGGTTTGTAAATGGAAGAAACTGCCTTTTTGTTATGTCGTTGTGCTTCATTCTAATTTCCTACAACTCATTAATGTGAGTTAAAGTATTAATCTAAAGTGAATCGTTTTTTAATCTAACCAGCATGCTTTAAACTAGCTTCAAACTATTAAGAGTGCTAGTATATCCAGTATGAAACCTGGAAGCCTTTCTTGAGGTTTGTTGAGAAGTTAGGAGTGGAGAGTATAATTCCACAATTTCTAATACTTCTTTCTGTGTTAGCTAGTGCTAGTGTAGGATGGCTGATTAATATAGCATAATATTTGTCCAGTGGGTGGGTTAAAGCTTTGGTGTACAATTTGGAAGCTTGGTAATTATTAATAACACAGTTTATGAGGCTGTTATGGTCCGATGGTCCAATCTATGCAATATAAAAAGCAAAAAGAATGAAAAAAAAATCCATTCAGTACATCAGCTGCAAATCAGCGTTATAATTGACCAATCCAAGCCGCTGTTCCCCTCATTTCGGGTTTGTGTGTGAGTCTCCCCTGCTTCTCCTCGTCCCACCCATGGTCCCGCCTCGTCATTCCCCACTTCCCCTCTCACGTCAGCTAGCTGCTCAGCTATTGAAGCATCATGTAGCCAGAGGAGACCAAAACCAGGAAGCTGTTACTGTTACGCTCCACAGGGAAGGAAAGAAAACGAAAGAGTCTGTCTGACGCAGAGACAGACGCATTTCTGTGGGAGATATCAGCTGAATAACTCTGGTTAGTCTGGCTAATGACTGAACCCTGCTGGTCGCAACAGGGCGGCTGTGGGTTAATAGATTTTAGCACAAGTTAGCCACACATCTTTAGCATTGTAAACTGAGCTGGTGAAGACACGCCGAGAAAGGTAAAGCCTCGCCCACAGTCGGCTCTGCTCTGATCAGCTGGCAGTAGCAACGCCAGACCTACTTCACTCTGCTAATTTATGGTTTTGATTGCGCCGGTCCAATTGAAAAAGCTACCACCGTGTGTTACAAGGAGGATGACTGTCTTGAATGTTACATTTTCTGCCGGCCGGCTTGCTCTGTCGGAGGGGGCGTGTTGTTAGGAGGCAAGGTAGGGCGATACGAGCTGGGGGGCGGTATCTTGGAACATGTAGACCATAGCTTTAATGGGTGGGGTTTTCTTTTCTTTTATAGTTTGTATATATGTTTTTCTATATACTTCTTTTTCTGTATATTGCAAAACTTTCAATAAGTAGACCCTGATTAAAAAAAACAGCTTCAAACTGTTTTAACAGCTCCCAGCAAACAAAGTATTTCCCTCCTCAAGGTCATAAGATATCAAATGAAGTTTTAATTACAGAAATGAATCAACACTGTATTATTTTTTAAAACAAAAACTGTTATCAGCTAAAAAATAGTGGAAGCACTCAACACAAAAACTGAAAACATGCATTAAAAAACTATAACAATATAGCATGTCCAAATACGTCATCCATGTGTGTAAGATCAGAGACATTTTCACTCATGAAATGGAATTCTTCGTTGTGAATATGTGCTGCAGTTTTCTGGCCTTTGTCTTAGATCATACGCTCTGTGTCTCACACACACGCAGAGGGCTGAGAGTATGTGTGTCTACACATGTACTCATTAAGTACAGAAATCAAGGCCAGTGGAGTGTATTTAAAGGAGATTGCAGGCATGCAGTTATTGGACTTGGCCTAATTGATAAACCCATTAGTAACACTTGTTCAGATAACATGGGAGGAATTTCAGTCTGCTCACAGTCACTCCAAATGGGTTCACTTAGGCTTAGAGTGCAGCACATTAAGAGAAGATTACAGAGCAATGTGGAGCATCTTACAGTCCACGCCTTGCTACGGGGAGATTAATAGAGACGAACGAAGGAGGGAGACGTAGAGAACATTGGAGTCTGACACTCTGCAGGGTGGTGATGCTCTGTATGAGCGCTGAGCTGTTGTCAGTGGGTTTGTGTTTTTATATTCCTACATGTTTTTATTTTTTCATTTTTTACACCATATGCATTCATGTGAGTTCTTCAGCTGTTGTGGTGTATGTGTGGGTGTTTTTCTGCAACTCTCTAAACATATACCCATATGTGTGTAAGTTTCTCTGCCTTTTAACTGAAGCTGCAATATGTTTCAGCAGAAGATTTGAACACAAAGTGTCCAAGCTATAGATACACTGTCTGCAATGAAACAGCTGCGTTTGGATGGCAGATTTTCTTCAACCAACACGTTAGAGTCTGTTTCTAGCAAGCTTGACTGTTTTCTGGAGAAATAGGCAGAGGAACCTGGAAGTTGGACATGCTTAATATCACAAAAAAAGCCATCAAGGTGACAGTAAATGTCTCACTGATTTCTGTCTGAGAATGTCTTTTCTTCACAGTTAAGTGGTTACTTGTACCAAAGTTAGTGAGCTGTCTATTTGATTATTCTTATGTGTTTGAGTTGGCCTTTTTTATCTTCAAGATTACAAAAATTTAGACATGAACCAGCAAAATTTTCACCCTCTGATGTCGATTTTGACTCTAAAACTCAGGGTCCTGGTCTGATATGAGTGCTCTTCAAATCAATGTAAGCATATGTAAGTTAGCTTGTGACGCCTGTAGATCATGATTTTTTTAATACAAAATGATAACACACAGATATGAATCAACTTGTATTTACTGTATTTTTTAATTAGAGTATAAAGATTTGTACAACAAAACCATAACAAAATCTGAATTTTGTGAACTTTGACTCAGCTCTTCTCATCTTTATTTAAACACCTCTCATACCAAATAAACAGAGGGGAATAAAGGGAAGCTTTGGGAAGTTTGGATGATGTGTGACTGTGGCTCAGGTTGATGGTGTGACATCAGTCCATGTGTCAAAGTGTCTTAGTGTATAGTGGTTGCTCCCAGTGGCCGAGCCAGTGATGTGTTAATCTGTAAGAATGAGATATGTTTACAGTGATGGTCTCTAAGTATGTCATCAGTAGCCACGTATACATGGACCCAAATATGCCACTTGCATTCGGTTTATTTTCTCAAACAGAAAGAATTTAACCTTTGTATACACCTCATTCTGAAAGAAAAGTGCCAATCCGAATGGACATTTAATCGGTTTCACAGGGGTGGAATATTCCTTTCTCCAAACTGATTGAGGTATCATGTTTCCACTCAGACAGAAAGTTTTCAGGGTACGTTCTTTCGGCGCATGCTCAAATATGGCGTAAGACGCAACTAGTGACGTTCCTCAACTTTAAAAATGGCAGCGAGCCATCAACACTGGACTGCTGTGGAAAGTTTGTTTTTGATCCAAACTTTGAAAGAAATGAACATAATTTCAAGACTGGACAGACGACAAACTCGCAATATGTAATATTGCAACACCGTGATAAACAAACTGTCGTCCTCCAGCTTTGATAAATCTCGTGATGTTTACGTTTTTCTGCGCATGCCCCATTGACTATTCTGTTTGATTACAGCGGCGCATGTAGACCAGAGATTGGAATATTCCTTTCCATGTATACTGTTGTTTTCGGAAAAGTCATTCAGAAAGATTCTATTCAGAAAGACGGAAAACTCATCATGTAACCGTGGCTAAAGAATAAAGTGTGTAGTATGTGTCAGGGAAAGCAGAGAAAGGGATTTGTATGCACACTTTTTTACTGTTCACTGAAATATATAAGTGCTACCACGGCCTGTAATCCAACAGCACTGTGCTCCTAAGAAAAAGAGCGAGTCTCTCTTTGAGATCATTGAATACTCACAAATAAATACCAGTGTTCTTTTTCCATCACCAATTAACAGTTAAGACTTACTTAAAACAAAGTAATCAGAGATTAAAAAAAAAACTAAACTAAATGTTATTTTTTAAAATAAAAGCTTGCCGTGGACTTGTCAACAAAAATTGTGCCAGTAATTCCAACAACACAACCTGTTTTAAAATTTGCTGCAGTCCTCAGGAACACATCATGGACCCAACACTAAACCAGCCTGTGATCAGTCTGTCACTGGTTGGCTTAAAGTACCACCAGCAGCGAAGTTTAACCACAAAACTGCATTAAGCAGGGGCTACTTTAACAAAGCTACTTCTTTCTAATCTTTTCAATTAAAGTTTTGCAGGTTTATGTTAGATTCGTTTTAAACTATAGACTGTATACTACATTGACTGGTCTCTGTGACATCACCCATTTGTTTCTGATACAGAGTTTTGGAGCTCATAGTTGATCAGTGCCATTTTAGAAAAGCTGAACTCAACCCAGCTAAGCTCAGGTTAGGATGCAGAAAAGAGGCATGTCTTAAGTCTCTTTGCACACAGCTACAGGACGTCCGCCTGTCAATCAAGTCTGCTAAGACCTTATACGGGCAAAAGTTGAAGTTTAATAACTTTCAGAAATAATATGTTTTGAGTAAATTCCTGATCCATATAGTGTGAACTAACAGAGAGATGAAGTAGACTCAAACCTGTTTTTGGAACCAAGCTGTAGACATCTTTATTTTGGTTTATTTAGTTTGTGTTTGTGTTTTTGTTTGTAGTTTCAGGTGTTTCTGTAGCCAGCCTTAGGAAGACCTGAATGAACTGCAGTCTTTAGCACTTCTCCATAGGCTTCATACTTTTAGACCCAGGATTGCTGCTTGGTTTTATCACAGCTTCTTCAAGGCCTTGATTGTTGAACAAACTATTCTTTAAGTATTTAAAAATTCAGTGACGACTTCCTCTTCTACTTCTCTGCCCAGTCAGCCTTTAAGTTGTGTTAACCAGTGCCTCCACAGGCCTGGAGCACTTTTGTTTTCAATCCTCAATTTGCAAGCACGTTCTTCTTTTAGAATAGAAAATACTTTGTTTATCCTGAGAGAAAAGTTTAGGAGGAGCCACAGCAGCAATACAAGGAAACAAAAGTAAGAAAGTGTATAGAGAGTGCAAAAAAGTCCATAAGGAAATAGATGATGACAGCTTGTCCATCATTGTCCAGTTCAGCCAGCCTCCACCTCCACAGGGTCCAGGACTGAGCTTCTTCAGCAGTCTGTTCAGTCTCTGTCTCCTGGATCCTGTCTGCTCACAGCAGGTGAAGTTCTTCCAATGTGGCGTTGGTGTCTGGTGTTAGCTCTGTTAGCCATCTATGTCCATAGCATGATTGCTACTCTATCTTCTGGTATTCTCTCTGTTGCTGGGTTAGCAGGGCTAGCTTGTCCATTGTTATGGAGATAGATCTTACGTTCCCAATAACTATGGACGGAAGGACAGGTTGATGTTGTCACTTTTTGGCTACACCTAAGAACAGGCATGTCGTCCCTGTGGGGAAACATCAGGCCTTACATCTGTTAGCATTGACATGCTACGGGCTGCTAACAGCTGATTTCACATGTAAACAATGCAGCCATGGTTACATGTAGGATCTCCAAACAAACATGGGATCAAAAATAGTAAAAATATTACTGAAGACAAAACCAGTTTGGAGCCCATGACCAACAAATGAGCCAAAAAAAGTGATGATCCACTCCAAATGCAACGATGACGAAGAAGAGATAAAATGACAAGAAACGGACAAAGAAGAGAGAGCTGCCGCAACAGGCAGCCTAGCAAAATTTTCTTTTCTGGATCTTTTAGAATTTTGTGTTCTTTGCTGGTGCTGTTGCTTCAGCGTTTTACAGCACATTTTCTCATTTGCAGTCAGTTCTGCTGTTGCATTTACTTTGGTCTTTTGCATGTTTAAAGATGCATTATTTCTACATCTGCAGCTTGTTTCAAGAGAAAAAGGTTGTTGGAGCCTTTGTAGATAATTTGCCTGTGTTGGCCACTGTACATCAGAGTGCAGTAAAGCTTTGAGTTATGTAACAATGAATGGAAAGAGAAACCATGTTTTATATCAGGTCAGATGTCACATTATAAACAACTTCACATAGGTGGGTACAATACAGCAGTCAGGGTTAGAATGGGCGGACATTTTCATAAATTAGAAGTAAATTATAGTTTCTGTGTGATATTTGATATGAGAAACTACTGACAAAACAAATGATTGATCTGAAGGTACGTGTTTTATCATCTGTTGAATTTATCTTTATTCCTCCTGGCAAACACACAGAAGACGGTGTTAAAAAGAATTACGACGTGTGCCCCCCAGAGGATTCCATTTTCTATGGTTGTTTACCAGAAATATTGTACAGTGTGATTCTCCTAAATGACCATGAGCTGACAGTGTTTTCCTCTGGGTGCTGATCTCTTTCTCTCTGTCTTCACCCCTCCATCTTTCCGTCCCCTCCACTGCCCGTCTTTTGCACTCTTTCCCCTGGGCTGGACACTTTGTCCTTGCCCTCCTCATCTCCTCCACCTCCTCCTCATCGTCCTCGTCCTCTCCTCTTCCTCCTCCTCCTCCTCCTCCTCCTCTCCTCTTCTCTGCTGGGGCCCAGTGTGAGTGATAAATTATTCGTGGGCATGCTCTGAGGGCCCAGGGCTGCTCATTCCTGCACACAGAGGACTAGCATTGATCCGGCCTGTGGTTCAACTTAATTGGAAACCCAGTTACACCAGCTACAGACACACTCTGACACACACAAACACAGCGCTCACACACACGTACACTGAAGCAGGAACATGCACTTCTAGACATGCCATCTTCTGTATAGTTGCCTTAATGCAAACGTAAAAAACATTTTAAATGTCATCAAAAATAAAAGATCCGACACAAAATAATCCTACATGTTTTAAAGCATTAAAGCTTTGCTGTGAACATCTTCAGCTACAGAATGTTTTATAAATGGACACATTTTCTGTTTTCCTTTTTTTTCACATGGTATTGTGAACGCAATTTTATGCATCAGTATACAGCTGCTGTTTGCACATTCAAACACTCACTCTAGATTTTAAACTCACAATTTCACTCCAAAGCATGATCTGACGCACAAGGACAAGTAACGGACACAAACTTCTGCACACGCTCACACACAAACGCACACTTTATCGCCACTAAGTCTGCATTCTAAGCAGCACTAAAGAGGAGTAACAGTCCACAGTGGAGCAATATGGAGGCCTAGGGTTATCGATCGGACTGAGACACTGACTATCATACAGCTAATAGATTACATCAGACACATCGAAGCGGCTCAGTCAATGAGGCCTGATCCTATTAACTGGGGATTTGTAAACAGTTGTGTGCTCACTGTGACGGCTGCTGTGCTGCTTTGTGAGCCTTGGCGAGGGGATGAGGCTGAAAGGGTCTCGAGGATGCTCATATATTGTTTCACTCTGCCCCAGCCTCCTGCGAGCTGCCGCCCAGTGTCGACTGTGTCTGCTGGACAATATGCTTTCACTTTACTGTGTTTGTGACAGCGATGTCAGTTTGTCACATTCAGAAGACGCCAGTGTCTGCAATTATAATTTTACAGTGATGAGTATATCTTTTACAGCATGATAATCCATGACAGGAGACATGATGCCTTCACTGAGTTTGTTAAAATTAAGTTTTAAGTGTTGTTTCGTCATGCATGAGTTGAATGAATGATTGATGGATGAGCTTTTTTTAAACACTGTTTCCAGCTCAAGACTTTTTCAGAACAGCTTTTAAACACCAAGATTAAGAAGTATTGTTTTTCCGATGGGATCACAATGATCAGATCATTTCGTTTAAGAGATGAAGAAAAACACTTCAGCAGGAAATAAAGTCTTTCTCACCAAGAATAACATTTGGCAGATTTTTTTCTCTAAAATTCAAGGTACATTTCGGGGTACATGAAGTATGATTCAAATCAGATGTTCTTACTTCTATCACGGCTGCTGTATTTCTCCTTGTGACACACAGCCTTCTGTGAAACAAAGCTTGATGCACTTTGTAACAAAAAGCCACATGCCAATCACAGAGGAGATAAATTGCTGGATGTCTTCCATTCCTGATCTTTGTTTACTGTTGCATTTTTCTTCTTTGTTGGATTTGTTGATACAGCGAGAGAGAGACAACTAAGCAGCAAAACTAAAAGAGAGAAAGTAATCTTTAGATTTTTTACAGTGGTTATATTTTAGAGAACAAATAAAAAATTCAACATCTAAGCATATGCAGGAGGATGCTAGTTTCCTGCAGTTAGATTCACACTTCTCTCTGCCTGCTGTGTGTCTTTCTGCTCCGCCCTCTGTCAGAGCTACTGAACCACTCACTCTGGAGACTACTAACTGGAAGTTTCCTTGCAGTGACCTTTTACTGATATCTATAAAATATCTGAACCATTAAAAGAATTGGGAGTACGAACAAATATTACACACTGTGGGTCATCTCAAGCAACTTACTGTTTCTTTTGTTTGTTTGTGTCTTTGAAAGCAGCTTTCTTTAGCCACCATTAGTGTGTTTCCTGTTAGCCATAACTGTAATTAGCTGGCCAGCTACAGTAGAGCTATCAAACTTAATACCAAACAAGTACTCACTGCGGATTGGTAATGGGCGAGGATACACCTCTACTAACTGGATGAAAACTGATGGCAAAAAGGTGTAGAGCAGGTTGTACAAATAAGGGAGCCGTTCTACTCCCCTTTTTAACCATGCCATACTCAAACACAGTTGCCCCCCGCAGGGCTGTTCCCGTGCTGGAGAGTAAGGCCCATGGTCATATTACTCCAATATGAACCAGACTTAAAGGTGCCGTAGGCAGGACTACACAGGTAAGATGGCGATTTGAAAATCAGCACAGCCCCTCCCGTCCTGTGTTCTCTGACATCACGCTCTTATGCAAGTTTAGCCCCTCCCACAAGAAGTTACACACAAGCTTATGGTTTTTCTTTTTGCTCTTCTTCTTCTTCGTGCTATCCTTGTTTAACTCCTTGGTGTTTTGGGGGTTGGAAGTCAGACAAGGCAGGTACATATGCGAGCCAGGACTTCCTCATGCGCATTCACCAGAACAAAGAGCTTTACAACAAATCGCGATGAAGGACGAAGCGCCGCCCCTCGACCAATCAGGATAGAGCCTCAGGGGCTCCTCTGATTGGTCAAAGATACCTGGAGCAGTTGAGAATCCTTGTCAGCTCGTAACAGAGACAGATGGAAGTGCTGTGACCTCGCTGTAGTGCAATTATTCTATTCTAGTCTTATTGTGAAGTGTCTGTTTATGTGAAGTATGGAGAGCACTGCTACAGCTTTAGTAACTTTTTGGCTTATGTTAAGTCATTTTGGTCCATATCTCCATGTCTCTGTGCCTGTGGGCATGAATGAAGTCTAAGGCCCCGTTTGCACGACGCCGAAAACGGTCGATTCCGCAAACATTTCGTTGCGTTTTGGCCTTCCGTTTAGACGAGACCACGTTGCGTTTTCACTGAAAACGCAAACTTTTGAAAACGCTCCCCAGAGTGGAAAGATCTGAATCCGCTCCTCCATCCGGCTTCGTGTAAACACAGAGCGGAGCGTCTCAGGGTGAAACGCTGACGTCACCGCATGCGCACTCGCAGTTTTAGGTGAAGGCTCCGCGCTCAGCCACATTTCCAGTTGAGCCAGTAGGTGGCGGTAATGCGCGTTATGGTTGGTTTGCCGACCGTCTCACACAACAAAACGGCAGAAAAAGAAAGAACAGAAGAGGAGACTTCTCCTCCTGGAGTCGTATGAACGCAGATCGTTTTCACGCCGTCCTCATGTAAACGCGGGTGGCTTTTGAAAACGCAAAGGAAGAATCGTTGCGGGAGTCTCCGTGTAAACGGGGCCTAACATGAGCAGTCACACTGGCCAGAGAACTGGCCCTTACGGTTGAAGTGTGCTTAAGCAGGGTGTGGTTTGCCACTGTGTCCGCTCACTAAGAAGCATGAAACAAGTTTCCAGAGCTCCAGCTTTTCTTTTTACTGAAGTCCACAAAGAGTCACACAAAAAAGGCAACAGATTACTGGGAGATAAAGGAGATCCAAAGGTGTATCTGATGTAGCCAAGCAGAGGAGACACCTGACTCCTACCCTCACACTCAGTGCTGAATCTCACTTGGCTTTTCTGCTCCTCAGTCTCATCCCACAGCAGTGTAGTCACAGTGACACTTCCACCTGACTTTAAAACAAATATTTACAATCAAACAACAGTTTACAACGAGAAAAGAATGTTAATGACTCCAATACTAATACAGATTAAAGAAAATACCAAATAATCTGAAGAAATACAAAACATAAGTCAAACTGAAATCCCCTCTACTCCCTTCTCTATCTCTTTCCCCTGATCCCTCGGCTCGGCTCATGGAGCTGCTGAAATCCTGTGGCTGCATCCACATGTGCACCCATAAAAACACACTCAGGAAAGTAGACCTCAGAGAAAGGGGGAGGGATTAGCAAGTTTTGTTTTTTTAAAATGAAAGACACCAAAATAAAAACAACTTCCTGCATTAGGATGTGGTTAAATTCTACCTTCATTGTGCGTGTCTATCATTTTTTCACCTTTGTGAGAGAAATGCTGTCCAACTTCCTCTCAAGGATGTATTTATAAACTTTATTATGTTGCTTTTTGGTGTAACAACGTCATTAGCCGTGGCATTTTTGGACTATTATTATGGAAGGATAATAGTTACTCGATACTCACGCTTAACTATTTGAAGACTGTTCAAAGTTGCTCCTCCACCCCAACCCTGCAAGCCACCACCGCTACCCAACCACGTACCGGCCAACATAACACTTTGACAAAGGTTGAGAAGGCTGGTATGCTCTGCACCTCGACCATAGAACTTACTTTCTCGGAGGGCAAACAAGCCTAACACTGACTGTTGATCTGTCAACAGCGCTGCACTTCCCGCTGCATGCCTCACTCTCATATGGCTGTGCATAGTTGTTGAATGTGGTCTTGCTCTGTTCATGATGTCAGTTTGTTGCCGTAGTCAAGTTAAATAGGATCTGGTTTAGACACGGTTTGTTTTATTTTGAAAGTCATTGGGCATTTTAATTGTTTCTATGCACAACTTCCTGTCCCACTTAACGTGCTTTTCGTGAAAATGACGAAACAGCTCAGGCATCCTGCATAAAACTATGACCTGCCGCAGACAGGACAAAGCTATCGTCACATGAACTATTCATTTTTTTATGTTAATGACTTTTTGAATATGCAAAATCAATGCTCATTCTTAAAGGATTTAGGGCCATAAAGGGGTAGTGCATGTTTAGATAAACTCTTGTCTTCATGCTCATCTGATCATGTTTCTGTTGAGTTTCAGGTCTTAAGCATGTTGCATTTTTGAAAAGCTAGAGAAAAGACTCATACTATAAATCATGTGTTCTGTCGCTTAGCCCTTTTTTTCTACCAAGCCTTCTCCCTGTATGTCCTAAGATTTTCAGCCTCAACACAGAGACAGAGAGAGTGCAGAGAAAAACAATGTGTGAAAAAAAAAGCCTCCAAGTCAACAGCTCAGTTCATCTTAAGTCCATTACAGCGACAGCACTACTTCTGTTTAACCAGCGCTGTAGTCAATGCTGGTCGTGAGGTTTTCAGATTAATTTTGTGGCCCAAACCCATTCACATGTTCCTTCAGGGGCTGTGCAGGAAAGAGGACTGAAAACATTAACACGGAGAGAGAGATAGCAGTAAACTGGTTTTTCAGCCAACAGTGTGTTTTTAAGAGCAAAACGACTTTTCCAAAATAAATAGATCTGTGTCGCGGACTGCTAGGAGGTAGAAAAGCCCTCGGTTCAATAATTAATTCCCGAGTCGAGGGTTTTGGAGAGCCGCTGATTGGGCTGATTCTTTTTTTTATTCTGTTATGATACAAAGGAGGCCGTTTGAAGTAATTTGTCCCAGAGAGAGCGGCTTGGAATACCATACATGCTTTGATTTAGCAAAGCAAATTTAATTTTGTTTGCTTTATGCAAACCAGCCGAGGCCGCGGGGGTTTCTCTGATTCCACCAGAGGGGTGATGGTGGTGGTGGTGCTGATGATGGAGGTGGGGGAGTGCACACAACAGAATCACGCTGCTGCCGCTAATATATAATACAGAGCGCACACTCATACACACAGACACATGCAGCGAGCAGCAACAGTTCAAAAGTACAAAGCCTATTCCCCCCCTACACACGCACACACTCCAATCCCTTTGAAATCAAAGCTTAAAATAATTGTTTGTGCGTTGTGTTTTGTTTTATTCTATCCGTCTATTATTAGTGTTACTGGTATTATTCCTATCATGTTGTTTTAGCTGCCTGCTCTCGCTGCTTGCCGGGGTTTTTGTTTTATGCTGCTAATGAAAGCTTCTCTCCCAGCTTTTGTTCTGCTTCATTTTTCCCCCAATACGTGGAGAGAATACTTTTGTTTATATCCTTGCCTGATGCTTCCTGAGATGTCAAACACTTTATAGCACCATAAGATTCTTCATGTTTGATTTTCAGGGTTTTTCTTTCCTTCTCTGTAAACGAGCTGCCCAGCTGTCTTTACATGCATGATGTAGTTGCTCTTGTGTTATTTATGGCGGGAAAGTGAAGTCAAACTACACTGCACACCTTAAATTACCTTCAATCTGTCCCTGAAATGGAGAAATGACTGTCCATGTGTGGATGTTAAGCAAACAGTGGAGCCATATATTTCTTTTCCAGAAAGAGAAAAAGCCTGTTCAGAATGGGTGGCCAAGCGGTTTTCTTCTACTCAATTCAACTCATTTTCTTAGGGAACAATAATGAGTGGATAAAGCAGAAAAACCCAATTTCCTTTATGCTTTTTATATCCTGAAAAAGCCCTCGTTGACGACCCTTTGGTCTTTTGTTATAGAAAACTGAGCTAATATCCTCCAGCTCTCGGCGCAGTTTAAAGGTCTTAATTGGATTCCATTAGTATATTGCTTGACATGACACTTGAGTCCGCTCTATTAGAATTCCCCTGCCTGGGATTAAAAAGAAGACTTTTTCTACATTCAACTCTCTAGGCTCTTTTGTTAAAGTCTCACATATTCTTTGTTGGATTCACAGCTTTTTACTGACACCGTTATTAACATTGTAGCTTGACTTTAAACAAATGCTTTCATGTCTAGAGGACCTGCTGTAAAAAGGTATGGCAGCGTCACATCGCAGAGGTTTATGTATCAATAAACCATAGCATTAACGCAGTATGAGCATAGCATGCATGCCTGATAGAGTGCCTACAGCCCTAATAAAACAGTCCTCCAGCCTCTTTCCACACAAGACAACAGCCCGCGCTCTGCTCCCTGCAGGTTTCTCTTCAGAGTATCACACAGAGTTGAAGTGTTTCCTCTGTGGTTTCAGTCCGTGTAGAACAAGGCCGAAGGAAGGATGCGTTTGATGATATTCTGTTTCATGTCTCTTGCCCCAGTCCTGCGCTGACATGGAGGGATGTTCAACATCTGATCGCCAACACAGCAAAGATCCCCGACCCCAAAGAGCCAGGCTGGAGCATCAACGCAGAGGGATACCATGTTCACCATAGGTACTGTAGAGTATCCACACACACAAACACACAAACACTGGAGGGTTTTTAATCAAAACATGAGGTTTTCATTGTTCTGATTACATTTTCTGTTCATTGGATTTGTAAGTCGCTTCACAATCTGCCTCCAAAACAATGAGAGCTACTCCACCAGCAACACATCATTTACTCATATATTCCCCTCACAGCCATCTAGGCTGCACCAATCCAACTTTTCCTTTTTTTCAGTTATATTTGGGGGATTCTACTCCTTGATGGGAGAGGATTGGACAGTGGACAGGTTAGAAACTAGGAAAGAGAAAGGGTGAATGACATACTGGAGGCCCAATATGTTTACAGATACCTGAGCTTTGGTATCAGCTGGTGCCTTTCCTGATCTGATCCAGTGTCAGTATTAATTTAACATTCTCTGTCCCTTCATTTGAGAATGAGACTGAGAACCGTGTGTTAACAAATTCAGGCTTTTCTAACATTGGAAACTAAAATATATCTTTGACCGACTGTATTATTATTGTATGAAATTATAAATGTGGTGAATTGTGGTAAATTGCCATCACTAACAGGAATTACAGTTAAACTGTAAAGTTAAAGGGAAAAAAATGAAAATATGATAAGTTGTTGTCAGAGGTGTTGGAGATACAGGTGTGGATTACTTCCTAACTGCCGAGCCCTGTAGTTATCTTCCTTCATGATATTATGGACACAGAAGAGCATAAAACTGAGTTAAATAGACCTGTTCTCTGGATCAGCACTTGGCACTGATCCGATTTTTTAAATCTCTATTGGATCAAAAGCTGATACCAGGATTTGATCAGTGAGTCTCTAATGAGGTTGCAAAATTCTGAGAAATTTTCAAATCTAGAGACTTTCCATGGGAATTTCTGGAAACCAACAGGAATATTTGGGGGATTTTTCGAGAATTTATATTAATTGCCTTTACCTGGTTATATACATGAATAAATATTGAACATGCTGGTTTGTTATAAGCAGACCTGCATGCAAACATGTCTAATGAAATATTTTTTTTATGACATTATAAATTAATTTGGGGGGAATTTTCTCTAATGCCAGGCGGACACTGTGCAAGTTTGAGGGGATTTCACCACGATTTTGCTGTCGCAGACCACGCTGCGTCGGGATGTACGGTCGGGAGGTCGTAAGCCGTACAGTGTGAAAACACTCACAAAGAAGGATTAATTGCTGCTACGTTCTAACGATAATGCTGCGACCTCCAGATCAAACTTCTGGCATGTCAGAAATTTTCGCCGTAGCTCGTACAGTGTCACACGCTGACTGACGCCGACAAGTAGTCGTGGTTGTCAATAATCGTGTCTGACAGCAGTCGTACAGTATGAGTATACATGTTGTAGGGTCAAATAGAGTACAAGTGACAAATCCCGTCGTGCAGTGGGAGCATTTCCCCGACAGTCAGATTTCTAAAATCGCACAGTGTCTGCTCGGCATAACTGAGTCTAACTGTCATGAATATAGGCATACATATTTGTCATAAGCAAAGACACTAGCAAATATGCCTGATACAACATTTATAAACCACACAAATCAGTTTTTTTTTTAAATTCTAGAACTTCCATGCTTTCATTTACAGAATAAAAACTGTGAATGGTGAAAAATAAGAAAAGAAAAAGAAAAAAAATACAGGAATGGTGAAAAGTGAAAGAATTTTTTTACAAATCACATTTTTATGAAATATTCATTAAAGTGGCCAGCAATAAAACCCTGAAAACTTCCAGTATTTCCAAGATATTCCCAAGCCCGTAGATATTTTCAGGAAACTTAACTTTGAAATTTAACGGACAATTTCCACCCCTTTGCAACCCTGGTCCCTAGATAAGTTTAAGCAGATCAACATCCTCCCAAAACATTTAATTTGCTTCACATTGGGTGAGTTTATGCAGACGGTGTTCAATGGATGGCTGTAGTTAAGCTTGACCATTGCTATGTCTTAGAACATACTACAGGTGTGTAACTGTTCTGTTATTAGTAACAATTCAAAGACCCTTTATATTTATGTTTTTATTTAATGGGTGGTTTTGTAATTGTGTACTGTTGGATCAGCTTTCTACAGAGCACACAGGGAAACTGTGATTGTGGTTATGAAATATAAAATTACTATAATTATCTCTATATGATCCCTGGCTGTGATAATTTCAGCTGAATTTACACCTGCATGACCACCTGAAGCGCCCTGTGGCTTTCTTGACCACATGAAACAGTTTGACAGCTTGTTGGAAATAAAAAGACTGGAATTCAAAAGGGGTCAGACCGACTGCAGAGGACTGAGTGTTTAACTGAAGAGACCTGGTTTTACTTATTACAAACTCCTCAACTCTGTTATGAATCACACAGGAGAGGTAAGCTTCCACTCGTTCGCTGTGCAGTGTTTGCCCCCCTGCACACTCACCACTTAAACATGCACACACACACCTACACACTCTCCTGATATAAAGCGCTTAAAGCACAAAAAGCAGCTGTTTTATGACAGCTGAGACAGGTGATCTTGTCCAAGGAGGAGTGTCATTGTAATCCTCTAATGTTATTATCACACCCACAGTGTGTCTGAGTGTCCGTACCTGCTCTGATTTATATAGACAGAGCTGGAGGAAATGGAGCCTCTGACTGTACCAAGCCTGGATCTGGAGGAGGGAGAGGGAGAGTGAGCCCTGTGCTCCTCCAGACATCGTATAAACGCTTTTACAATGCTTTTACAATGTCAGCCAGCCGATGACATATCGCTAATCAGTCAGAGCCATTGTAATGTTTTTTTTCCTCTGCTCTTTGTCTCACTCCTCTGTCTCTCTCCTCACCTTTTTGTAGTTTCCTTTCTCCTCTTTTCTCCTCCTTTCTTTTCCCTTTTTTCACTGTTATTTCCTCTCCTAGCCTTCCGGTTTCTCTCCTTTATCCCCTCTTTCGCAGCATGCTCTGTCGTAAAATAGATTGTAATTACTGTGTTGCTGTGAGAAGAATGGATTAATTAAAATATAATGATGCCGATCACACCAGCGGGCGTCTGCTGAAATCTGTCCATTTAGAGGCTGTGGCAGAGGACTTGCAATGCCCAGATCATACTGCAGGCTAATTATGAAGAATGGTTTATTGCATGGGTGAGGACGGATGGACTAGACAGTGCAATGAGCACAGGGTCACTTACCATCAATGAGCTTGTTACTAAACATTAAAGATTAGATATGATATCAATAATGAGAGGATACATGTTAGAGAAAATTGGAGGTAACACTGGGTGCCTTTAGGTTATAGCTGGGGGTAAGTGATGCATGATGGGTAATAAGGTTTTCCTCCTTTATTCGTTCAGATTTGTCAGGTCTAAAGGTTTGCAGTCTGTATTGGCCAGTTGTTTCATTTTTTGGTGAAATTCAAGTTACGGTTTTACATTTTTCTTCAAATTGTTTTCATTTGAATCCAGTTTGTATTTCTTAAAAAAAAATCAAAGCCCTGTTAGGAAGGAACTGATGCTTCATCAGTTATAATGGAAAGATACACCAAAACTACAAATTTGAAGAAACTTGAGCCAAAATTTTTCATGTTCTTTTTCTAAAAAAGAATCGAAAAAAGAAAATAAGAATATGAGATTATTACAGAAATATGGAGTAAGTGAGCCTTTGTTACTCAGCTGCAGCAACCACTTCAACAACTCAAATGATGTAAACAAACAAATCATACTTAATGCTTAGAACAACCTTTTCAGGCTCAGGAGCCAGTCATTGCTAAAAGTCTATTTTCAGACAGCCTCAGCTCTTATCTAACAATCTATTAAATGAATCCTGTTCTAAATTGTGTGTACATATAATATATTTTCTATCAAGAGTACAAACAAAACCAAAGCCTATCTAGTTAAGTCCCATTATACTATGTTTGGACGTTGCATAGGCTACTTGTATGCAGCTAAAGCTCAGTACATTCTGCAGAAACTCAACAACTCTTATAGCTGACCTCTTTAAATTAATGGATGTACCATGATGTAGAAATGTGCTTTATGAACATTTAGAGTTCAAAAAAAAAAAGAAGAGGACACAAGACTAGATTTTAGTTTTAAAAAAATGGTGCAAAACAGAGACAAAAATTGGCATAGAAAAACTGGGGCTAAAAATGTTTTTTTGCTGGCCAAAATAGTCAAAATATCAAAAACAATCCTGATAAAATCCAGATTCTGATCCTGCCATGAAAACATCCTGACCTATTTTCCCCATATCGCCCCCTAGTGGAGAAAATTTTCTTTGGTTAGAAGCAGAGTTTGCTGACGTTAACGCAGCATGTAACACTGCAGAAAACTGACCACTGATCATCTGGTATCAAGAGACACCTGACAGCTGAGCTTTGATTTCATTAGTCTGTGATGATGGAACAAGGATCTTTGACCACACTAAGTGACTGATTTTTACAGAAATCACTAAAAGAAATAGTCAACAAATCAAACATTTTTGAGTTACTTGCAGAGTTTGCAGTTTTGTTGCACTGGTTGCGATGACACATACAGTTCTATTCTATTCTATTCTAAAAGCTATGCCAGTAAGAGCTGCTGGCTCTGGATTATTTTAACAAAATCAAATGTGTCCCTCTTTGAAAAATTTTGGACACCCTGGCTTATAACAACACACTCACTCATTTTACAGTGCATTCAGAGTAAGGAAAACCAGGCTGCATATTGAATAAACCTAACTCAAAAGCAGTAGTTAAAAAGTTTTGGGAACCTAAAAACAGATTATGCTGTCCTCGCAGCATGTGTCATGAGTGCAACTAGACAGATAGCTAACAGGGATCCACAGTTTTCAAAAAGACACAGGGCTTGCTTTTTCTGGACTTTACTTAAGGCTGAATCCACCACTGTAAAACTGTACCATTACAAAGAATAAACCAAGTCAGTATAAAACACTGACCAAGCTAAGTAACATTCACAATAACAAAATGAAATTAACTCATGTTCTTACATGCTCCGCTTACAAGGGGTCTCCAAAGCTTAAACATCGAGAAAATACATATAAATCAGAGCAGAAATGTGTGTGGGTTAGCTCAAGGTTCGTAGAAAGAAGCAACAACAAAACACAACTTAACAGGCTCACGGATACTTCAGAGATCGTTTATAGAACAGAGTGCGAAAAGAGCGCTCACTACGACGCAACTTTACAAATCCACTCTAGCACTTGTTTCAAAACTGAACTGAAACTGTAAAATACTTCTGATGAGCTAATGCTTTATGAAAAGAGATAGTTTGTTTTAATTACCTTATATTATAAATATTTCTATCTTTGTACTCATCACTTCTTTCTGACCTTGGGAAACCTCTGCCACCTTGCCTTTGTGCTTCTTCCTTTGCTTTTTGATTGTATTTTCTGTGTTTGAAGCTACATTAAGCTATAAAATAGGTAAATTTGTTTCTTTGATTGTTTTACTTTTTATTTTCTCTTTAACTTTTTTTCAAGCTGCAAAGCATTAAGCCTTATTTACTGCTAATCTATAGCTTTGGTGTTATTTATTGTAAATGTGGGAGTATGTCTCAATGTCAGTGTGGGGGAACTGGCCAGAAAAAGAAGCATTTTCATCCAGTTTTGCTAACAGTGACTTTGAACAGTTTTAAAAGATTTGAAGTCAGAAGCTGCTCGTGATACCACACCAAGAAGGAGAAGCCAAGAGTGAACATTTTAAGGATAACATCTAATTGTCTTTATTTTATGTTTGCATTTCATATACTGGTAAATTCGAAAGGAAGAGGATGTTTGATTTTCTTCCATAAAGTTATACAGTCTCATTTTAGGGAAGAAAAATCCTCAAGAAGTGTAGATACAAACATTTGTCAAAGTCTATGTGCAGATTGAGGACAGATGGCTGCAGAGAAAGAAGAAGTCTTCTGGCTTTGTAAAAGCTGAACTAAAAATAGCAGCCTTATAGATGGTGTATGACTTGATGTGTGTGAGTACATATGTTTATGTGTGTGTGTGTGTGTGTGTGTGTGTGTGTGTGTTTGCGTGTGTGTGTTCAAGGATTTAAGAGGGGGTTGTCTGGTGAGTGGAAGGGGTTCCCTGCGTCCCTGAGTCCCCATCTGTTTGACCTCTATATGGAGCGAGAGCTTTAGAAACTCTGATGTTGGGGAGCAGCCCTGCCTCCCCACACTCACCCACCCTCACCCCTCTCCTCCTCCCCACGCCATGACTACAATAAACATGTCATCCGCCACACGCCACAGCAATCTGCAATCAGATTTACTGTGCATGAAATATGGTGGTGCTTTTATTGGTCCAAAGACTTGTCACTCATAATTTATAGGCTGTTGCCAGGCCGGCTGTGATGTCAGCGAGCTCCTAGCACCCTCAGGAGATTCAGGGGGGGTAGACGGAAAGAGACGGGGCGAGGGGTGCCTTGGTGGGGGTTTAGAGATATGAGAGTGCAGAAATGTGTGTGTATGTGTGTGTGGTGTGGAAGAAAAAGGGAAAGAGGAAGAAAAGGTGATGGAAAATGGGTGAAAAGAGGAAAAAAATAACATGCATCCATCCTGTTCCTCTCTCTGGGAAGTTTATCAGGGTGAAGGAGTGGAAGTGTCATTTTTTTTCTAAGGCCTGTACAAATGGATCTCCCTCTCCTCTCCTCTCCTTTCTCCCCCTTCCTCCGGCGTTGCTTGCTATCCTTTGAACACTGACACCTATTGATCACATGGTAGACGCAGAGAGAAGAAATTAATCTGTGATTCACATCTCCACTTGAAGCCTCTTTGACCCAGAAATAGAAAGTGAAGAGTTGGGTGTAAGCGGCTTGCACCGGAGGGATGACGTATGGCGGAGCAGCAGAATGTCCAAACAGGCTTAATTTCATTTAATCTCTTCTGATAACGTAGGTGAAGCTACAGTAATTATCCTGTGGGAGATTTAGATAGAAAATAACAGCAGAGGAACAGATCAAAGAAGCGCTGCCCTCCCTGCAAAGACAAAGTGGATATCAAGGAGAATGCATGAGTGCTAAAGTGATATCCTGCAAAGAAAAAACAGAGCAGCGTTAAAAAATTAGATAAGATTCAATCCCTCTTTTGAAAAATGAACCTCTGTTCACAGAGAACCATTAGAATGTTTACATTTGCGGCATTTTGTTCCATATCAAAATAATTAATTGCCTCCATTTTCAAATTAAAAGTACATTACAACACAATTAAGGATGCAAATGAGTCTGGGCCTGTCGTGAGCAGCCAGAAAAAGAGAAAGAGTGACTGAGTTGATGTATGAGGGTTTGCGTGCTTTTTTGTGTATTAGGTGTGTCGCAATGGATCATTGTGCATGAGTGCATGTGTTTGTGTGTTTGTTTGGATACAGAAAAATGTGTCTCGCAGCCTTTATTGGAGTGAAGAGTTAGCTTTGAAATGACTTCAGCAGAGGGGAATAAATCAGAGCCCTGCAGTAATAAACAACAGTGTAATTAGGTCACTCTTTCCTCAGTAACTGATGGACCAGAGGAGCAGATACTATGTTATTCCTGTTGTGTTAAAGGCTTCTGTCACTAGTTAAAAAAAACAGCAAACATAAACTCAGCACACATTTCACACACGCACATTTCTCTCCCATCCTCCTTCCAAGGGACTCTGACCTCCAACGAGCCTGTTCTGTGAAAGATGTCTACATCGGGCGAGAAACCACGGACAGTAAAACATAATTTTGTCATAACCTTCCCTCTTTGGAGGGAAAACAGATATAAAAGTATATAGCCTGTGGTTTACTGCGAGTCCCCCTCACCCAGCCTGGCAGCAGCACGCAGGGCTGATGGATGTCGGGTGTCGGCCGACTTTTAATTGCTCGTAAATTTTTGATCCAGGGAAAACGCCACGTTCTCCTTGTCCCCCAGCGACATGGGTGACGGAGCCGCTCAGGAGGGAATAAGAGAGGCTCACTGAGGAGGGGAGGCAGAGAAAGAAGGATACACGGACACACCTCTGAAGATACTGACAAATGTCAGCAGGTGCTCCTCAGACCAACTCTTTGTCAGTGTGTGAAGGACAGACAGAGGAATCCTCTGTGGATGAGTGTCTACAGAAATGATTTTAATGAATAAATACAGCTCTGACTCCTAGAAATTTAGTATGATAAGCAGCAACTTACAGCATGTTTAATAAACATGTAGCTGTCTACATCTGATTTTTTAATTAATAAAAATAGAAATAATAAAAATAATAAAAAGAGAATATGAAAAGGCATTCTTTGTTAATTTTTAGTCCGTCTTAAAGTATTTAGCCTGAACATGTATCTTATTCTCACATCATGTACT
This sequence comes from Halichoeres trimaculatus, assembly GCF_033239565.1. Taxonomy (NCBI): domain Eukaryota; kingdom Metazoa; phylum Chordata; class Actinopteri; order Labriformes; family Labridae; genus Halichoeres; species Halichoeres trimaculatus. The sequence goes on from NW_027437190.1 coordinate 8,863,396, forward strand.
CACTATGTGCTCCATTTATAAACAACCACTTCCTCAGTTTCCATACATAATACAACACATTTCACAGTACTGCAACTTTAAACATGTCAACAGTCATATGATAAATATATACACACTAGGGATGCACCGAAATGAAAATTGGTGGCTGAAGCTGAAGCCAAATAAAACATAAATGTTTGGCCGAATTCCGAATATGAAATGCCAAATCAAATGCTAAGTTTAATGGGGCTCAGTGTCAACTATAAAATAGTCAAAAAAAGTCCTGAGAGTAAATGCTTCAGCCTGTTTCTCCGTAACTTTCAATATCTGGAGTTTTTTCCAATTTACTGCATGTAATATGAGAGTAAAACAGTTTAAAATGAAGAAAAACACAAAGACAGAATAGGATCTCCGAGGTTCAGTGAAGGAAAAAACACAGCAATCAAACACTAGGAGCAGATTTTGCCGAATTAACTTAGAGTTTAGTCATCAATAAACATATGTACATTAACATTTCTGAGTCTCAGCTTTCACAAACCGTTGGAATGTTTCCGATTGTGTAAACCGGTGAGGAATAATGGTCCCTCAAAGTGCAATGCGTCAGCGACAATGCATCCAGTGTTCAAGGGTTAATTGCGTCATTGTGTCACACACTACTATTTAGCCTCGCTTTAAACTCACTCCACCGAAGGCTGAATGTGGCTTTTTTTGCAATATTTGGCCGAAGATATTCGGCTACCAAATATTTGGTGCATCCCTAATACACGCATAATGCTACAAGCTCAAAACCGCTTTGCAAACCATTTATTTTAAACTATAAGTGAATCAGAAGTCCTCATCTTTAATGTGGCATGTTCCCATAATCTAACTCCTACAAAGGTTTCATAAGAGAGTAGTATACCTCTCCTCGGTGTCAAAAAGCGTTACTCAGTGGACAGGTCAAATAGTCATAGAATAAAAAATTGTTGTTTTTCAGAAACGAGCAACACGTGTCTGTACTGTCGAAAACATTACATGATCCATGTCTTTTTTTCCACCTGTCCTGATAAGAGCTATACAAATGCTAAATATAAAATTCAAAAGGGACTTCCCAAACTATACTACACTGTAACAATATATGTGTATCAGTATGACCTCTTCATGACAGTGTTTCTTTAACTGTTACTCATTGCAAACTTTTATGACATAAAAGGAAACATTAAGCAGCAAAAGTATGACAAAAATTACAGGATCAATTTGCACATAAAGATTTAACCTAGCCCAGGATACATTAAGTAATGAAAAGAGAAGCAAATAAAGTACTGAAGTCATACATAGTGTGATCTTTGCATTTGATCATTGTAAGGAGCCAAAACCATGGATTAGACAATCAAATGTTGCGCTTCTAGTTACTAACTAACTTTACAGGATCAATTTTTCCGTCTAAAATTAAAAAAAAAAAAAAAAAAAAAAGGTTCTGGACTTTGACCAGTTAAGACACATTTTATAGACATTTCAGTTTGTTTTGAGAGATGAGATGTTTTTGTTTTCAGGGTGCAATAGCTTGCTGGTGACCACTACAGTTAGTGCTTGTTGTTACCCCCTACTTAAATAGATCTGTCAGAAAACATCCAATAAAAAAACCTTTCATTCTGTCAGTCTATGACACCTACAGAGCATTGTATGATTAGCCGCCCATAAACCTCTTATTTGTCATACACTGGTATGCTATAGATAATAGTAATTATTAAGGGCGCACAGATCACGATTTTTTGGCCGATCACTGATCTTTAAAAAGCATGACCTGTGGATACCGGTTTGGGAGGATATGGATTTTATTTTATTTTTTTTTTTTATAATTGACAGCATATACCTTCAATGTTCTAGTCTTATTTTATTGAAAATCATTGAACAATACCTGTGAAACAATGAAATCTTTATGTTTTCACTTTAACAACCAATAAAGTGTCCTGAGTTTTAGGTCTCAGAGTAAAAAGCAACAATGGTGGGCTGCCAGACCCTTCCAGAGGTATAAAAGATCAATTACATACGTAAGGATGGGCAGATCACTGATCCCCCAAAATTAAGGAAATTGGCACCATGTCTATTATGAATATTTGAACACTTTTTCTTTTTTTTACAATATCCATTATTTTACACTAAAAAGTTGTTTTGGCTTCTTTTACAGTGATGCAGAGTTTGACTCATCTGGTGGATGTTACCTTTCAGACAGTCATGAAACAGTTTGGAAGTTGTTCCCTTGACAGGAAACATCTGAAGTGAACGATCAGCCAACTTTACGTACAGCTCATGGTCTTGAGTCTTCATGTGGGGTCTTAAAAGACTGAACAGCCCTATGTTTTAGTAACAGCTGAGATAAACACCCAGTCTGCTGTGGTTTTTATTCTCTTGTTTTGTTGTCACAATATAAACACTTTCTGGTGTTTTGTTTGGGGTAGAGAAATTAGCTTTAAACTCTGGGTTTCCTTCACTGCCCAAAGAGACAGTAACCAGAATCATGTTAGTGCAAAGTGAAGGACAAAGCTCAGCAGTGACTGAACGTTGCAGCTCCCAGTTTGGCGTGCCCTTGGTCTAACAGGGCTTCAGGTCCCCCATCCGGGTTGTAAGCCACAACTGGAAATTACACTAGGATCTGTGAATGTAATATTCTTTACTTTTGTCAAAATTTTGTATGAACAATCATATTGTAACTTTATATTTATGAGTTGGAATACAGATCACTAAAATAGGTCTCCTCTGCTATCATACAGTCTTTCTAGCAGAGCTGACTGAAGGTGACTCCTGTTTTGTTGTTTTGTTTTATCTTTTGTTGCAAAACTTTATTTTTTATAGCATTGAGACAAATGTTAAGGATTGTGTGACTATATAAATCAGACATTGCCTTCAGTCTTTAAATAAGGTTTCAAAAATGTATAAGGAACTGTGGTTATTTCCCTCTTTGTCTTCGACACATTTCCACACAAACAGCCTGTGTCAACCACTTATACAATGGCTGTAAGAAATGGAGAATCTCCATCTTAAGGGGAACACTAACAGGGTGAAGAACAGCCTTCATCTGCATATACAGCTCTCGTTTTTTTCTTCTTTACTTTGGTGCAGGGCTTTAAGTGCCTGTACAGTGTTGACAGTAATGGAGAAGAGATTGAAAAATGGGGTTTAAAGACAGTCTCTGCAGACTTGTGACTGTTGCCAAGCCTAACAGATGCTCATCTGATCAATTTCTTACCCTGTTTGTCTTCCTCCCCAGATGAAAGTAAGAGGAGATAAATATAGGTTTATCCCACCATTTGCTTGTTCATTGCAGTAAGGTCCGACATCCTGCCGAGGTGTTTGATTATTTCCTTTCAGCGTGTCAGCCTCAGTCTAGCCTCAGATCTTCATCACTATTTTCTCCCTTTTTCCTGTCTTGGTGTTTCTTTTTCTTCTTTCCTGTCTCTTCTTTCCCCCGCTGTTTCTGTTGTTCCACTCTCATTTAGAGTTTTTTAAACTCACCAGGTTTGGCCTGTTGTGATCTCTTCCCTCCTCACATTGTTCCTGTGTCGATATCCCCCGTGGTGGCCAAAGCAAGACACGCTGATCATGATGGTCACAGTCCAGGTCAGGGGTCACAGAGAGCTGGCCACAGTCCTGCTCACCTCTGCGTTTGTTTGTTCATGTGTGTCTGTGTAAGCGTCAGACTCTTGTGGTGAAAGGCGCTCTGATGTGATGCATACATGACACACAGGAACACACCCATGAAAATCCTGTATACACGGATGATATCTAATGTGAAAATCCCAAGAGACACCATGATCACACATCAGTCATATCATACCAATCCAAGAAAAGAGTAACTGAGCATCTAGCAAATGGCTTTTGATTTCACCCCCTCCTGTTGACAGTGTGACAAAAGTTTTACTTTCCAATTGCAAAGATAGAAAACACAGTTGTAAATTATTTTTTAGTGAGGCGTGTTTGTTTTGGAATGAAATGGAGATCAGATTAAACAAATTTTCTTCATTCAAGACAAATTTATACTGGATACAATGCTCTAAGTCAAGGCATTCATCAGTACAGTCATGTAGCGATATGGATTGACATCAAGCAAACGTTGTAGTAGCTGGCTATATGTAGTGCTATCGGCAGCCAGGTGCTCTGACGTATCTGTAAGCTAACTTGACAAAAAGTAAACACTGTCAGTTTGTAAGTAGTTTAGTAGCCACTGATATTTGGCACAGCTGACAGCCCGGTGCTCCAAGACATGTCTGTAATGTGTAACATTGGTAAATCCTGGTAATGTCCTGCCAGTCATCTACCAATCAGAGTTAACGTAACCTCACTCTTCATTTTATTGATTGACTCTAAAGTTTGAACAGACCACTGCAGAATAACTGCTGACTGTGGGTTGAATCAACATTAGCGCAATGTTTGTCCTTTTTCTGTCTGACAGTTAGGATCCAGTGTCCACCATCACGACAAAATTAATCACAGAAATTGTTTTCAGCGGAGAAAAAACACAGATCTCTCTTCTCATTACTTAACTTCGTTGGCCGACGTGGTGTTGTCAGTCCTGGACGACTCGATCAGGAAGCTAAGAAGTATTAATTTAAAATAACATGTAACCATCAATATTGGTGTTGATAACATCATTTTAAAGTGTGGATTACAATCAGGCATATATTTAGAAGGGAGACTTTCTCAAGGTCACTTTCAAACTTCTCACAGCTCCTTTAAAGGGAAAAAAAACACAAGCAATAAGAAACCACAGTGTGGGCTTTGAATGAGAATGCTAGTTTTGATGTTGGTTTAAGTCATAGTAGGCTGATAAAATCATGGTATCCTGGTAATAAGTGGATTAATGTATAGTGAGCAGGTGATTAGGAGAAGATCCTGTCTCTTCTCGTCAGGGTCATGTCACCCAGCAAGGATTCCATTTCACATAATCACCAGCTCATCATACATTACCTTTTCTCTTATATGCTGTTACATCACAGTCACGCCCTGTGGAGTCTTAGCAGGATCCCAAACAGGACTCTGAAAGTGATCGTCCATTACAGTTGAATTCTTTAAATTATGGAAAAATTAAGGGATTTTTTTTTATCTTGGATACACTTTTATATTTTCCTTTATCAACCAGATTTGATCTGCAAAAGCAGAACCAAGCTTGACTCACCTATCTCATTTTGCTAAAGATAAACTTTTATTTATTTAGATGCTTTGAGCTAACTTTAATTTTAATTGGACCCTAGTGCACTGCATTGACAAGTTCACAATGTTTAAGGTAAATGTGCTATGACATATCATATCATAAATTCATATTTTTATTTTACTGTTTCCATCTCCTTCCTTACTTCCTTATCTCTCCTCATGGTCTTGGTCTACGTCATAGTGTTCTTGCGCTGCCAGGGTTCTCCTCTCTTGATGTTGTGTTTTCATGTGTTAACCGTACATTTTTGGGTGTACCCCTGATTAGGTTTTATCATTTCACCGTTCATTTGCTGACTTTTATTTTCATTTTGTTTTGCTTTGCTTTGTCTTTTTTGGGACTTCTTCTGTAAGATCGCATTTTGAACTAATGTTTTTTTTTTTATCCCAATTGTCACAAGTTCCCTGGTATCACTGTCACAGTGTATTTCATGCTAACGGTCAAGGTATGAGACGGTCCTCCTGCAGGCTGACCCACTCACAGGCCCACAGCTCACTGCCAGCGGGGCACAAAGGGAAAGAGACGGGTGAGCCTGATCAACCCCAGTAGTGTCAACCCAATTACTCATTCTCTTAAAGGGCTATTAAAACATAATTGCCCGGCGATTTACATCCAAGTTAACGTGGCCCCAAGATAATTTATTATTTTCCATAAGCCCTTTCTTTTGTGTGCTGACTGAAAGAGTGTGGGGGGAGAGCGTGAGGGAGACTGTAATTTCCTGAGTCATGAAGAAAAGCATGTTGGCAGCCTGGTGTAATTGTTTAAACCCCACTCTCAGACACCTTCCAGTCACCCCCTTTTAATCCTCGTTATCGCTCTCATTAGCCTGAGGTCAGGGGTCAGCCAGCTCCCCCTAGAAACACAAACACAGCGCTGGGAAGAGGAAGGGATGGATGGTGGGCTGGATGAGGAGACTACAGGTTTTTGTTACAGCACGCTTAAAACTGCTCCGTCCATTTCATTTCCATTTTCTATTTTTACTGTTTAAGTGTCACATATTTAAAGTAGCTGTAGGGGCTGTGGCCTTATGAATCTGTCTGGTTATGGGGACAGAAAGGCTGCTACAGGGATGCTAGCGATGGCTAGGAGTATTCATTATGTAAGAAACATTTCACTATACGCTGTGATGTTCCCCCATGTAAACTACTGTACAAGTTTATGAATCTAGTCAATGAATTGGATGGTGTTTTGGTGTCAATAATAAACGTCCATGCAGCCCCTCAGCAGCAGCCCCATAAACCTGAGGAAGGTGCCACTACTGCACAAGCCATGAGCCCAGAACACAAGATTGGGCAGGTGGAGGATACAGTCGATGTTAATATCATAGAGACTTTAATCCAGACCTGATCAATATAAAAATTTACCACAAATACCATAATTATTTAGTGCTTTTTAGACAATATTGGCTAATGATGATAAAATAAAAGACATTGGAACAACTTGTAAAACTGTAAAACTTAACCTTAATGAGAACAGAAAAACAGTGGTGAATCAGAAATATGAGATGATCTTGGTAAGTCATAAAAAAAAAAACTCTTACCAGGTTTTCAAATATTGACTTCTTCGTAATTTAGCATTTGATCTTATAGTAATAACTTACCACTGGCTTCATTTAGAGAAGGCCGAGTTTTAAAATAATTGTTTTAGTGATGAGAATTGATTTCCACCTAGAATATTATAATGATAAATATACTGAACTCTTAATTAAGAGGGAACACAGGGAAAGAATATTAACTAAAAATGATCATTTCTGCAAATTTTGGATATCATGAAGGAGTGACAGATTTTCATGAAGCACACTGAGACACAAAAATCTCATTTAGGGACACGCCAATCCCAATTTTGAAGACCTGATAGTCATTCTGGGACTTCAGGTATACCTGGATACTGAGCACTTTACATTCATCCCCGTCCCTCCATCCGTTCATGTCTGTCCTTTCATCCATATGTCCATCCACTCTATGTATCTGTCTGTATCTGTTTGTGTAGAAGCTCAACCTCTTTCAAAGCTTAAAATCTATCAGTCTTTTTTTGGTTTCCTCACATCTAAATTCTGATCATCATGTACCAAGATGGTCATACATCTTTTGCTCATGTTTCAAGACTTTTAATCTTTATCATACATCAGTATCATACATACATTGTTTACTTGCTTTTTTCCTTTGTCCTGTCACCAAGTTTCCTTTAAACTTCTCGCTTTTCTCTCCTTTTTTCTTTCTCTCTGCTGTTTCACTCTGATCCTGCTCACCTCCTCTGATCTGTCGGCAGGAATCACAACCTTGTTTTCCCCCCTTGTGTCCCTCCCTAATTGAAGCTAATAAAGATCAATTCAAGTCATTAAGGGCTTTCCTTAAACGAGGCCTGGCTACTTAATGCACCTGCAGACTTTCTGTTTTCCTCCACATATACTGTATACCTCTCCTCCTCTCCCTCCCTCTTTCTTCTACTTTGCATGCACATGGGCCTGTTGGGGTCTGTTGGGGTCTGCAGGGGCCAGGTTACTTCCTGGGTCACATCAATGAACAGGTCTCCCGGCTGTTCTTGGATCTGACATTTAACCGCTACATCTAAACCCGTACCAGGAGGTTTGCATCCATTCTGCCAGTAGATACTACTTAGGCTGAATGTTTGAATGTTTCCAAAATGCATCACATACACATTTTTCAATCACGATTTCTGAATCTTTCTCATTTACAGCAGTTTAATAACAGTTTTGATTTTCAACTCCTGTAAAAATAAGTACATTTAAAAAAAAATAAATCAACTTTTCACCAGTGTCTTGATCTTAACTCTGGTTCAATGGTGGCTCTTAAAGACAAATCTTGTGTTTAGCTGTTACAATCAATTTCATTTAGCACACCCCTGTTCTTCAGTGTCAGTCGGCTGATAGCTGTAGCCAACTGTCAGTTGCTGTTGAAAGTTTGTGGTTTTGAAGTGTCCTTGTTTCTTCACTGCTAACTAGCCAGTATGACCTCATTTAAGTACGATGACACTTTGCATTAGCTATGCACTTACAAGTTGTTCAAATAGAGAATTGAGGGGTTGATTCCAAATCCTAACCATTAACTATTAGTTCCAGTTGGTCCAAGACCAGTTCCATATGTCTACATGATGTTCAAATTTGGTCTACTCTTTCGACATCTAACCATGACCCCACCTTGACATAAGTATGCAGTTCAACATTTGAACATCAGCTTTTAGGACATTCAGTGGTTGTCTAAGCTAAGGGGTGAGTAAGTGAGCCCAACGCACTAAGAGACGTTCATGGATGTCCTTTTGACGTCTTTTATGGACATCTAATTTTGGTCTCTAAAGGTGCAGACTGTCTCTTCAGACGTCTTTTTTCTGATGTCTGCTGGACATCTATTTATGACGTCCACAGAACCTTTCTGTGACGCAAACTGACATTGAAAGGCCGTCCTTTCAATGTCATTTTTTGGACAACTAATTTCAAACATTAGTTTTGAAGAAAATCATATTTTGTTTGTTTGTTTACATTTCCTGTTTTCCATCCTGAAATGTGAGTTGTTATTCTGTAATGGATCATTTTCCTGTAGCTTCTTTTGGCTTAGCAGCAGGTTTGTAGTGGAAATGTATAACAACGTTCAGCAGACATCAGAAAAAAATACGTTGTATGGAGTAACAGTCTGCACCTTCAGGAGACCCCACAAAAAGACGTCCAAAAAATGACTGTCCTTTGTACGTCTCTTAGCTCAGGGGGTATTGTCCACATACTGAGGTGTCCTTGGACAAGACACTGAGTGTGTGAATGGGTTCAGATAAGTCTGATGGTGCTCCACGTACCACCCCCTGCTGCCTCAGAACTCGGTGTGACGGGATAAATGTGATGTTAAAGTAGAGTTATCAGAAGACTACAGGATGCAATTACTAATAAAAAGTTCAAATACAGTCCATTTAGTTCGCAAGTGGTATCTAAGACTTGACATGCTTTGGTGGAAAATCCCTTCTCATTGACAGTAAATGTCAATAACTTCTGTCTTCTTGAGAGAACCATCTGGAAGCTTCAGTTTTGAAGCTGAACCTTTCATTTAAATAACTTGTTACTCCATCCATCTCCAGTTTAAGGAGGTTTGTTTCTGTTTGCCATACAAAACGGAACTGATGCACCACTCCCTTGTATGCATATATTGATTGACTTTGACATGCAGCTGTAGTATATTTCTTTCATATTATACTTTTCCATTGTAGTTATCAAACTACAAAAGATGTTAAAAAAAAATATGACCTGAGACTTTTCTGCGGCCAGCCGGGGAGGAAATGGGCTGTTCTGGCTCCACCCCCCAACAAATAATTTCTTTGTGCCATGCTAGTAGCACAGTGTGACCCATGTGGCCCTGCTACCATAGCAGCACCATGTGTGTCAAAAAATGTGTTCGCTGAACCGTCGGATACCATCAAGGACGTGCTGGTTTGTAATATTTGGTTTCACCACGTCACCAAATGCCAGAGTCCAGTGGAGATCCGTAAGTCTGAGGTCAGAGCGCTGCCAGTCCGCCGGAGCGTTCGAGCTCTGTTCTGCCTCAGAAATCAAAAGAAAACGGGAGATTTGACTGAGTGATAACACAGATGAAGGAGAAGCAGAAGTGACCCATTCACAGGACAGCAGGGAGCCTGATGGTGCTACCATGATCTGACAGAACTGTCAACACACTTACAGCTGAGAGTGTGTCATGTGTGTGGTGTGAGTGTGTGTGTTTCTAAGAGGATTTTAATGGATATCTCACGAGTGTGCTTTTATGTCCTCTACATGTGAGAATACAGTGTTTGTGACTGAGAACATAACTCAGTGTGTACAGTGTGACACCATGCATGAGTGTGTGTATGCTTGTGTTAGACACACACTGTGGGTGTGTGTTTTTGTTGTGTGTCTGGTTGTTATTTATGTAGAATGTTCACATGTGTGAATAAAAGTGCAAAGTGAGAGTCTGCTAATAGGTATCTCACAGTATTTCAGAGGCTTGAGCAAAATGAAATGTTACTACATACACCTGCATCTATGTGTGTGTCAAACCAGTGTGTGTGTAATGTGTTTGATAAGTATTGAAGCTCCACATGCCCATCTGAAGCTTCAGTACAGTGCAGCAGACAGCCTGGTGCAGGGATGAGGTGGTAAGCTCCCGATCACTCAGCCTAGACTCTGCCTCCCTCTCCATATGGCCACAAAAAGCCTCCGTTGCCTCCCAAGGCCTCTGCCAGTGTGAAAAGCAATTGTGTGGAATGTGTACAAATTAAGTATCCCATCATTCAGAGCGGACATGCAATTAAAAGAGCTGCAGCCATCACTTGTAGTAGACTTCCTGTGAGTCATGTCACTTAACTTAACACAGCAGATGCCTGCAATTTTCCTTTCTTAACACAGCAGAGAATACAGGCTCACACACTTCTGCTTTTCTGTTGACCACATTGAAGTTAGGGTCTGCAGGAATTTTACTTGTTAATAATAAACACAACATTCAAACTGGGATACTCCTCCTTGGCTCAGTGCCAGCGGCAGCGCACACCCACTGCCTCTGACCATGACTATGTTAACACACCCACTTCTAGAAACCACCTGTAGCATTGCATTTCTACATGGGAGAGACTCGAGAGCTGTACACTTGACTTGGCATGTTAGCACAAGCTAATCACTGGTATTTGACACATACCTGGTTAGCAGAAAGCTAACTTGTGTCGCGCTTCACCCTCGTTAGGAAAAAGCTGTTTTGTTACACTTTGGTTGTGTCTTTCTTTCCCCACAATCGTGACGACTCTGATCACTCTCATCAACACACCAAGTCCATGTTAGCTGATGTAACCACGCTTACTTTCCGCCCAGAAATGTCCCCGTTCAATCAAAACATCAACATACAGGCTGTGTGAATAAACCCATTGATAGAGATAAATAATAATCAGACTACCTCAGAAAGGAGCCAGGATGTCATCACAGCAGTGTGAATCCCTCCTGCTTTTGCTCTCCAGATGCACTGCTCCACTTGTACACACCTGCATGCTACTGACTGATTTGACAAAACTACTTACAAGAGAGCAGCAACTCACTTAAGCACATGGAAAATTGCACTAAGAAATGTAACTTTTTGTAAGGCTACGTCTACAGGCATGCATTTATTTCTGAAAAATAATTTTCTGTTCTCCACTTTCAAAAAAGAAAATCCTGTCTACACCAGCAGTGCTTCAAAAGACCTCAGTACACACAACACAGAAACAGTTAAGAACACTAACATGCAAAGTCAATCTAATACATTATTGTCATGGCAGGGGTCTTTGTTATTTGTATGTTTTTTTAATCATTATTAGTACATGTTAAATTTTAATAAAATGTTGAAAAAAATATAAATTCAGTACATGGTAAGAACATGAATTCAGTTGTGTCAAAAACTATGAAAGCACATTTTAATATGTATGTTGAGTGATTGTAAGCAGCACTCCTCAAACTATTGACAGATCAGTGAATTAGAAACTGGTATGTGTGATATATTTTGTAACATTATAGTAAAATGAACATGCAATACAATTTCCTTCTAAATTGGGATGGGCAAGTACTGATACCAGGTATTAGTATTAGGCCAATACCGTCCTTTTTTCAAGGTATCTGTACTCTGTGAGAGCTGCCAATACCAGCAGCCCATACTCAAGGCAGCAAGTCCTCCTCGCCAGTTGTTGCTGCTACTTGCTGCTGTTTGACACCACGGCAAATATGCATCAGGTCCTATTCAGACAACATGAGTGAACCAGGGAGAGTTAACAGTTAAACTGTTTTACTTTGCACTTCAGTTAACTTTTAAAAAATGCTTAAACTTTGACAGTTGTTAGTTTTATTGTGCAATTTCACTTCTAATTTTTAATATTTATTTAAAAAAAACAGTAACTCAGAGGGAGTTGTTTGTTTTTTATTTTGGACTTAATGCCAGAGGAACCGTGTTGTCTTTGATCAAACTGATCTGTTACTGTTAGTTTGAATTTCATGTATCAAAAGTAGTGGTGTCAGCGCTCGGTATCGGTGAGTTCTCAAGAGAGAGTACTTGTACTGGTATTGGTCTGAAAAAAAGTGGTATTGAACATCCCTTCTTCCAAACATGAAATTATTCTGACAGTAGCAGATGTAAACAAACTGGTAGCCTGCCATTGTGTGGAAAACATACAAATGACGATCACAGTGTGAAGGTAAGCATTCCCCCAAACTATTATTATTCTGTCCACATAACAATAACAAAACTAATCATAAAAAAATCTTCATATTTAGAGGCATTTTTCAAAAACTGTTTTATGTCTCATATCCAACATACAGTGTACTTGAATGGTCTGCTGTAGCCCCACCCCCCACTGGAGAAAAGCCTAACTTAAAGGTGCAGTGTGTAGAAATAAGTAATATCCAATGGTCATATCCAACGTTGCATTGAAACACTGGCCTTGCCCATCTTATTGGTGTTTGCTTTCAAGGTCAAAAAGTGGTGCATGAAAAGCGTGGTCCTTCTCCTGTCAACTTTCATCCTCCAACTGGTGTTTTACTTGTAGCTATGTATGACAAGACCAGTTTCTCTAGTCTGTGCTACTTTGGGAACATAGATGAGTAAGATTGCTCCACTGGAAGAGGACCAGCTCCTATGTAGACAATAAATGTATAACATTTTAAGTTAAAACCCACAAATGAAAAAAAAAAAGATCGCACATGAAGCATGTCTAAAAAATGTTTTAACTTTATACTGAAGCAGAAAGAGAAAACAACACGCATACAAAAGTCTCCATGCTTTACACAAACAGACAAGAGAAAAGACCTACAAAAGATTAATTTACATTCTACATATGTTTCACTTCACTGTAGTGTCATGATAAACAGAAAGTGTTGCATTTTACTTGTTTTTTTGCTTCACAGAAACACACACTGTACTCTTTCAGATTCTCTTCGACTGTTGAGCCAAGCAGCTCCACTGAGATTAAGAGACGTTTATGCCGAGTGGTCAAAAGAGAAATATTACACGACACTATACAGTATAGCTGTTCAGAAACAAACAAACAAACTTGAGAATACATTCTCAAATAAAAATACACAACATGAGCTCTCACTCAAGCACAGAAGAGATCATGCTTGAAATAAATTCAACCTTAAATCAATTCTCAAAGCTCAGCGTTACCAAGTTTTGAGCGGCCTTTAGGTTTATTGAAATACCACGCTTTCTGCAGTATGTACACAAAGACGTGCAGTGCTTGTCTCTATAGTGTTTCCTCTGGTTTGTTTCTATTGCTTCTGATAGCTCATATCAGCCTGTTCACAGAGCTAAGCCTGAGTGGGCCACAGTGTAAATATCCCAGACCTATTATTACTTCAACAAAATGTTCCTAGCTGTTGTCAAGCCACTAAGTACAAAATGGTGAATCGCAGACACGAAAAGAGATAATTGCCACTCACACTGGAAATTTGGCAAGCGTCTTCCCCACGAGACCCGGATGAAATGGTGCTTCAACCCCCGAAACTGTCATTCTTAATGAAATGGTAATTACAAACCCAGCGGAACAGCTGAGGGGCCTGCCGGGCCCACCAAGCCCAACTACCAGAATAAACCTGCTACAACAACCTGCAGAGAGGAGAGAGTGAGGGGAGGAGAAGGAGGGGCTGGGAGAGGAGAGGAAGAAAAGGAGGGAGGGGGGGGTTGGTATAGAGCAGGTAGACAGCAACACCAAGAATCTGAGATTTATTTCAATTGTGAAATGTAATACACACTCCAGGTTGGAGTGTGCTGTACACTGGGACCCTCATCAATAACACCGGCTGTGTGGAAGGCAGGAGGGGAGGTTGGTTAAAAGCGCCCACACAGTCTGGGTAATTGATTGCTTTGTAAGTGAACGTGTCTTTAACCTTTGGGAGGTCAGGCCCAGTCGGACACCATCGGTCCTGCCTGGGGTTGAACCGCTTCCAGCCGTTTGTCTTCCGCTGCTCCCCCGTCTCAGGGCCGATTTGTCAAGCATGAGATGTTTTGGGTGTTTAGATTACAGGCGAGATGGGAAAACAAAGGCAAAATGCCACCCCAAACAAAAGGCCTGAGCCTGGATCTCCCGCTGATCTGCATGCCGGGCAGGAGGCCAGCTACCTGGGGTGCTGAAACTGAAAGTGGGGAGGAAAAGGAGGGGTGCAGTGCTGAAACACAGCCACAATGAAGCCCCCGAAACACAGCCACTGTGGAGCTTGAACCGGAGCCAGAATGGAGGCTGAACAGGAGCCAACATGAGAATTGAACGACAGCCAGCACGGTGACATGAGATAGAGCCGGAATAGCGCCTTGAGACGCAGCCAAAATGGCAGCCAGGGACTCGGGGGGGATCAGAGGGAGCTGGGGGCGGCTAACTGTTTTCTTCACGGCAGTACTCCTCATCATTGGAGATTTTAAAGTGTCCCTTTGCCACCCTCCCAGGTACTTAGGCCTGTCTGTCTGTCAGGCTGTTAGAAAGTGACTAAAGATGATTACCTCTGAGGTGTTTGGGGCCAGCAGCGATGCCATCCCTCAGAGCCTGCCCTGAAGAGACAGGTCAGAAACAGATAACACCTTTAGGATCAGCGCAGACTCCTCTTTCCTGCTCACAAGCAAGATGCCACTTAGAGCTGACCTGCACTTTTAAACCCTTTGACAGAAGATAGTGTCACTTCTTGTCAGGTGTGTGTGTGGATTACTGCTGTGTGCTTTCTTCAGATAGGATACTTCACCACTTGTGAAAACAGCTTGCTCACGTGTGTTTGTATCTGTGTTTCTTTTCACATATTAATGAGTGCGTTTGTATGTGTGTGTGTTTGCCTGCTGGAACCACTCACTGTTGTGTTATCATGGATGTGATTTACCTGCCACTTCCCTGCCACAGGTGTGCATGTATCAGTGTTTATGCGTGAGAGTGTGTGTGTTGTATTCTTACATCCTGTTGTTGCACTTGACAACCATTATCGCAGAGTTGTGGTGAGGAAAGGAGAAAAAGTCTGACAGACAAACTGTCTGGGATTGGAGAAAAAGCTGCACTCCTGCCTCACTACACTCTACATGTCACTCCACACAGTTTTGAGCAGCTAGAGGTTCACTCCTTTAACAAACCTATAGAGTGTATTCTCATAAAACATGATACCATTTGAACTCACACAATGATCCTATATTAGTTTGTTTTTATCCCATTTAAATAAGTATATATACAGTGTATATCTTTAACTTAACCTCACAGCTCAACTAGAGAGTCCCACTGAGATTAAGGATCTCTTCATACAACAGAGACCTGGCAAAGGTGTCGGCCTTCCAGAAACATAAACGCCTACAAAACCAGGTAGTCATATTCACTGTGGTCTTCAAGAAAAAGCATTACATACCTCTGTATATACACCTATATACCTCTGTCAGCACATTCTTAATGACACTCTTTTATTTGTTTTATGGTATTTAAGCGCCCACGGTGCTGTTTGATAAAATTCTGTTCTTCCCAGATTCTTCAAAACCCCACCTCACAGTAGGAGCATCAATTGGAAGGTGATAAAGGTATAGAGAGAACCTGTGTCACAGTATTACTTTGTAAACAATATACCTGTGCTGTTGTGTATTTCTTGTTGACAATGTCCAACCGACTAAATGGTTAAGCTTCAACTGTAAGTTTAGTATTTTGAATAAGTAATGAAGTGAAGCATGCATGACCATACAATATGTCTTAACTAGTTGTAGACTTCAATTAGAGCCCATTTGTAAAATTATTGAACATTAATTGAAAGTTTGTGGTCCATCCAATATTCCTAAATACTTATACATCATCACTTTTAGTGAGTTTAAGGTCAGAAGTGTTCATATTTAGATCATTAGGCTGTTATAGATGACTCTTTGGGGGGGGGGGATTTCATCTATGCTGATGAAAATGTCATCAGCATAGATGTTTATTTTTTCTCTGATTGTGCTTTTGGTCATTTCTGATAATATGAAAACAAAAATAGGTCCAGAAAATAAACCCTGGATCACCTCACGGCTTTCATTAGAATAAAATGTCCCTCCGCAAGAACTCACTGAGTTCGATTTGTGATGATTTCTGAACTAATTTAAAAACTCAAACCAGATTTTAAAGTTCTTATCGGTTGATGTTAGGAGTCCATGAAGTAAAATGTGTTCGAATGGTGTTTAGATAGAGCAGCATAATGCTGTATCCTGTCCAAGACAATAGTATAAGCACCTGTAACTTCCATAGTCGAAGTAACAAATTGGAGATCACAGAAAAGTTTCTCATAAAATGTGCTTTATTCATGAATTTACCTGTCTTTTATAAATTCTAGATAGGGCTGAGAGTTTGGAACTCTGAGAGATCACCACCTTTAAGTATGAAGAGAGCAGATGCATTTTTCCAAATTTCAAGGATTAAGTTGGATAAGACTGGAATCAAGAAACAAGCAATGGGCTTTGCAGTAATATCATGTGTAACCTTTAGGAGATAAGAATCCATAATGTCCTGACATTCACACTTTGTATTTTAGAGTTTTATCAATTCATGATACGCCCTTATGAACACTAACTAATTCAAGTAAATACTCAGACGAGTGGATACAGAATAATGGACCTAAGATGCACACCTTACGAGGACATATAAATACATCCAGCATCAAGTTCATATCCAAATTGGGTAAACAGGTATTGAACCAGGGCAGAGCAAACAAACCAAAGGAGCAGGCAAACAGGCAGAAACAAAATACAGACCATGCTCAGTCCACAAGAAATCACTCAGTAGGAAATGTTGGAGAAACACACAACAAACTTGCTATGAGTGAGAAGACAGTGGAAAAAAAACACAGACAATCAAAGGAGGTGGGTCTAATAAGGGCCAGTTGACTCACAAGGCAGGTGTCACCATGGATGAGACAGAGACAAAGGCAAGTTTTGAAGTAAAAAAAGAAAGTTTGGTGTATGAAAACAGAAGACATGGTCTACTGGACAGAATGTGTCAGGAATGTTTCCACTGGAAATCTTCCTGAGCACTGTGTGATCTGTCTGTAATCATTAAAGATCTTACCTTAGAGCAGGAGCCACTGGGTGACATCATCCAAAGCAGAAAAACTGTATTCAAAAGTAGCTTTTCAGGTCTTCAACATTTCAATGAATGAAATTGGAATGAAAGACACTATAAAACAAGTAATAATCCATAGAATATGGTGGACCACCAAAAATGACCCTGACCCTTGTGATAATAAAGCGCTCATGGTGTCAGTACCTCTTCTTTCCCTCCATTCACTACCATAAAGTAAACGGATGCAAACTTGTATGGAGAGTACATTTAGATCGATCTGGTTTGTTCTGGTATCATCCGTCTGTGAATCAACTGAAGATAACAATAGCCTCACAACTCTGACGGCTTTATGAGTCCAGACGAATATGTCGTACACAGGCGGGTTTATGTCAAGGTTTTTTTTCCCTATATGTGTCTTTTAGTGCTTGTGTGTGTGTGTGAGTGACTGAGTGAGTGGGAAAAGAGAGCAGCAGGCGTGTGTGTTTTTGTGTGGGTTCACAGATTTACTGGATATGGAATTTGTGTGTGTGTGTGTGTGAAATGTGAGTGTATACACACCTAATGCGTTCTGGCGAGCCATTTCCATTTCATGTAAGGCCATAGATCGTCTGAGGGCAGTGGGTCTCACCCTCCATCTCTCTTCAGCTCTCTCTCAGTCTCCCTGGTGAGGCTGTAAAACTGGCCCTGTGTCTCTGCCCCAGCCAGATAGATTAATTAATTATCCAGACCTCCTGTTTTTTCATTGAGATCCAATTACTCTGCAACTGAGCGTGTGGTCTGTATACATGTGTTTCAGGAGACACTAAGAAAGTGTGTGTGTGTGTGTGTGTGTGTGTGTGTGTGTGTGTGTGTGGGTATGAGTCCATGCGTGCAGGGAAATTACAGCTATAGCTCATCCTCAGAACACTCCTACTCTCAGTTAATATTTAAGTAGTTTTTCAATGATATAAGAAAAGATAGAGTGGCTCTGCCGTAAACGCTGGCTAATGAGGAGACAGAGGAACCTCTTTAGGGCCCGATGTGTGAGTGTATTTGTGTGGGTGTGGCAGGATTGGTAGGTTGCTGGTGTACCACAGACCCTTGACTTTGAATTATGACTGGTGGTTGATGATTAAAAGGTTTACAAAGACAAACAAAAAGGAAGTCATCCTCATCCCTCATTAACTTCCTCTCACAACTTTCTTGGAGTAAAACACGGCTCTCATGAACGTCTTTTTGTCTTTTCAAGGGTTGTGTTGCTCCAGTTGTACACATGAAATGTTCATGTGAAGTGTGTGTGGGTTTGTGTACACACATTTGATTGATGGGTCAGCAGACAAACTGGGCTGAATGAGCCATGTGTGTTTGTGTGTGTGTGTGTGTGACACGCACTGACTCGCCCTAAGGGACAAGGGAAGCGGAGCGCTGCACCTCCTGTAGGGGGTGCCGTGTCTCCCTGCAGGGGAGTGCAGCAGGCAAACAGAGGGGTGCCTGTACACCGATCCACCCGAGCTCCTACCCACTCCCACACACACATACACAATCCCCCCTCCACCCTGCTGTGCTACAAGACGGGTGGGGGGTTGTAGGGACCCTGTGCGCTCCTAAACCTCCCTTATGCATAATTCATGTACAAGTAGAGATTTTGATAGTTTATTAAGGGGTTGGAAAAACAGGAGATATTGAAGGAGATAGAAAGTTCTACAGAACTCTGAGCACTCATCGTCTAGTGTTGAAACCTAGATTAGTTGAGCCTGACAGTGAGGAGGTTGCTATGTAAATCAGCTCTAGAGATCTTAGAGTATCAGTCCTTTTTGTGAATCAAAACCTTTAAAACCATAATCTGATAAAACACATTACTGCTATTTCACAAGTCTGCAAAGAGGAAGTTTATACAAAACAATCAGCAATTTTTGACATTGTTTGGTTTTAAAGTACATTTGCGCATTTCCCCATCTCAGATTAAAGGGGCTGTGAGGAGTTTGAAAGTGATTTTGAAAAAGTCTCTCTTCTAGATATATGCATGATTGTAATCCATACTTCAAAATAAGATTATCAGCACCAATATTACTGGTTACAGGTTAATTTAGATTGATACTTCTTAGCTTCCCGATCGGTTTAAGCAGGACCAGATTGATTTACAGCACGTCCAGGTCTCTATGACAACACCACACCAGCCGTCAAAGTTTGGTAGTTAGAAAATAGATTTGTGTTTTTCTCCGCTAAAAATGATTTCTGTGATTAATTTTGTAGTGATGGTGGACACTGAAGCCTAACTGTCAGACAGAAAAAGGACAGAAGAGCAGAAGAAAGATCAACGGGAGAGAGATAGAGCACGAGCTAAAGGCTAACACAGGAGCTAATCTGTTTGTGATAATGTTGGATTCAACCCACAGTCAGCAGTTAGTCTGCAGTGGTCTGTTCAAACTTTAGAGTCTATCAATAAAATGAAGAGTGAGGTTACGTTAGCTCTGCTTGGTAGATGACTGGCAGGACATAACCAGGATTCACTAACATTACACATTACAGACATGTCTCAGAGCACCGGGCTGCCAGCTGCGCAAAATATAGCCAGCTACTGCAACGTTTGCTTGATGCCACGTTTCAAGCCGTAGTACTACGTAACTGTACTGATATTTCCCATACCTTGGCGCAATGTATTCAGTAAAAATTTGTCTTGAACAAAGAAAATGTGTTTTGATTCAACTCCATTTGATTCCAAAACAAACACACATCTTCACAAAAGTAACTTACAACAGTGTGTGTGAGACTCCAGGCCAGAAGGTGGCGACGCAGTCCAATTAAAACAGATTCTCCTATTAGTATCTTTAATGATCATATTGGGTTAGATTTTTTCCTTTATTCAAAACAAACAGTGTTCCTAGTAAGAATACTGTATGATTTCTGAATATTCAAATAATAATCAAGTAGTACATGGGACTGTTATTTCACCTTAAAAAATGTATTTTTGCGAATGTTTTTAAAATCCCCTGGTTTTAATGTAATTTGACTGCTAGTAGTGTTTGTGAGTCATGTGAAAGTTTTTTACTTTTTGTCTTTAAATAACAAAAAGAAAGAATCAGTGCCAGTTGCCAGTCAAACAGGGCAAGGCAAGGCAAGGCAAGGCAAGTTTATTTCTATAGCACATTTCAGCAATGCAATTCAAAGTGCTTTACAGACAGAACAAATTATAGAAAACAATTAAAATTCAATTAAAAATGAGATTAATTAAAAAGATACAATAAAACAACAACAACAAAAAACAAACAAAAGATTAAAATAGATTTTAAAACAGATTTGAAAACCAGATTTTAAGATAAAAACAGATTTTAAGATAAAATTTGCAGTGCAAAATTAAAGACAAGATATTAAAATGATATTAAAATGATTTGTTAAAATGCTCAAATAAAAGGCAGCTGTAAAAAGGTGGGTCTTCAACCTGGATTTAAGTGAGCTCAGCGTTTCAGCAGACCTGATATTTTCTGGCAGCTTGTTCCAGATATTTGGAGCATAGAAGCTGAATGCTGCCTCTCCATGTTTAGTTCTGACTCTGGGGACTAAAAGCAGACCTGGGGGAGCAGAGGAAAGACCTATTTCAATCATCTGCAAATAGTGAGCGGCAAAGTTTAGTTCATTCTGTGATGGAGCTCGTTACTCAAATTACTCAATTGACAAAACAGTTTTCCCCTTTGAAATGAACTGAACTACTATTAATTTATTCAGGACCCCCAAGAAACACCACAATTTTCAGTTATGTTTTTGAATAGGACAATTGTCCTTGTAAATATATTGTATTGTATGAAAGCACAATACAATGCTATGCACTGTAGTTAGCTGGTTTTGTTAATTCAAGTATGGTGTACAGCATTTACCTTGGAGGTTTGACAACTTGAAGATACTGACAGAGTTGGAGGAAAAGGTTGAACTGACTAACCAAATCTTATTTACGGATTTCTGCCCTTTTCACCATGCTTTCTTGACGTTCATCTTCAGGTGTTTTTGATAAAAACCTGTCCAGTGAGGCCTGTTTCATCCTCCCTTTTAGAATCTCTCTGAAATGAGTTACACAAGTATTATTCATAATCGTTGCAGCCCAGTTGCAACATTTTTGGGGTGTTTCTTTTGAATTAAGTCTGAAAGTTTTACAAAATAACTGCAAGCATAACACTGCTGAGTGGTGTGTTCGCTGCATCTGCAGTGATGGCTCATATCCCAAAAAATTTATTTGTTAGGACACATGTAAACCAAGGCTCCACTGTATTGTTTTTGCTTTAAATGCCAATCACCAGTTCTTCGATTTGTTTAAATGTTTTGATTTTGAGTTTTTTTTAATCACAGGAAGAACAAACACCACGCCTCCTTATTCAGACCTGTGATTTGAAGGTGAAGCCATCTTTTGTTCACAATTCTGTTGCTGAACACTGACCTTTTGAAATCTATGGCATCCTAAAAATGTAGCAGACGACACACCTGTCCTTAAACTCTCTGCGTGTTTCGGATCCTTGTACCACTGTTTGCTCAGTCACATTCAGGGAAATGGCATCAAGAACATGTCCCCCTTTTTCAGAGGCAAACAAAGACTTCTGGTTTGGTGTTTGCTTAGTCCGGACTGATAAAAAAGTCTGAACCTGGCAGGATATTTCATGCCAAGCTTGTAGAGCTGCGTTCACCGAATCCTCTCTCCTCCCTCCCGTACTCTCTTCCTCTCTTTTCCCACAAGGGCAGAGACATCTGAAAGGACTGTACCTTGGTGTGCGTCCAACAAAAGCTCTCTGCTGAATTTCATTCTCCTTTGAATTTGTGTTTGAATAACACTCAAGCTACAAATCAAAATATGTTGGACACTGAGAGTGAGGTCATGAGGTATAGATCATTGTGGCTTCCAGAGAAGTCTCCTTGTGTAAGAGACGGGGACGGGTGACTGCTGCTTTGACTGATGGCTGTGGAGACTTAGAGAGCTGTTTGGTGCCCATTCCCCTGAGACTAAGTCCAAGCCTGTGCCAAACCCCTCATTTTCCACCCCGCAATATATTTCATTAAACTTTTAACTCTTTGCAAGGTAATTCATTTGACATTTTAAAGCCGTGCTGCTGAAGGCCACCAAGTTTTCCTCTCTATGTAATTTCAAATCAGACAGATATTTGCCTAATGCTGCCAAAATCGTGTTGTCTGTATAAAAACACACACTCAGAACAGTCAAGTGGATAAAATTGTATAACATCCAAACCAACAAAGCTGAGCAGTCGGAGCAGCATTTCATGGTTACAGCCATGTGGGTCCCAGTGGCGCAGATATAATTAAGACCTCTTCTTAATTACTTAATAAGCCTAATTAGTAACATTTCTGAGAAGCAGATTTGGCTGAATGGGCGATGAAATCAGAAGAATGTTAAGTCTGTTTGTTATTCCATTTAATCCAAATGTTAATGAAATTAGAGCTTCATGATATAACAGAAAAAACCCACGCTGGGATTGACCAAAGGGCTAATGTGGTTTTCTATGCCCCTGGTAAACATTCAATTAAGTGCTACAGAAAATATGACACAGAATCACAGAAAACAGATGTAAACATAGCGTTTGTTGACTGTGTTTGTGTCACCTTCATCCAGTGTTTATCCTACCCCTCTCGTTTTATAATTAGCCCACAGCCAGATGTGTTGTATGTGTGTGAAACTGACCAGGGGTCTGTTGTGTTGTCGTCAGGAAAACCAAGTCAAGCCCACCAAGTCAAGCCCACCAATCACGCGCTGGAGCTGCTTCTGCATTCCTCGCCACTTAATTAGAAGTTGTTGGTACCACAGAAGGTGTCACCAACCTTTTCAGGCACTGAACAGATGGTGTCCCCTCTTTTTGAGGTCCTGCCAATGCCCACTCTGTGGCTCCTGGGAAAATGACCTAACTCACAGGCAGCTGCTTAGTGCGGCTTGAGTGATTCTTTACAGCCACTTCTATTGGGGGGGACTTAACAGGACGCACCAATGCAAACAAGGGGTGAGACCACAGCAGCTAGGTCCCTGGATAGCTGCAAAAACGTGTTTTGGTCACAGCGAACCAGTTGTTAAAAATGTGTCCTAAATGCTGCGTACAAAGATGAGCAAAGACCCCAACCTTGGAGAGCTTGATGTCTTAGTGCAAGTTGGGTTTGTGTGCATTTTCCTCTGCTGCTGGCAGATGGTGTGAATATCAACAGAGAAAGGACCTGGGAAGGACCGCAGAACAAAAAGTGAAAAGGGTTCCTCGACAGTTACAAAGAGGCCCCATGGAGTGGTAGGGGGGAGGTGGCCTTCGTCCTAATGGATCAGAAAAGGAGGGTGTAAGACTTTGCAAGGGCATTTGCTATCAAGGAGTGAAAATGGATGGAGAAAATAGAAAAAGATTCGATATGTGCAGAGGCGGGGGGTCGGGCTTTAACACGCTTCGTGCTGCGTGGACAGAAGATCGGCTGTCACTCTGTGGTCGGCTTGGCTCAACCTCCCTCTGACCACGCAGGAGGTGGCGAAAGAACAAGTTAAAAAATTTGATGACTGTGTTTTCTGACTAATTGCTGATTATTTCTCTTATTCACCCTGTCTTCATAAAGACATTTACATTTTGTACATTTTGCTCTGTTTCCATTCCTTGCCATCAGATTCACTCAGAGAACAAGCTCTGTCTGCAACACAACAAACCACAGCAGCTATTAATCCTGCCCTGTGGATCCATCTTAGAGACAACACAAAGCTCTGACTGTACATGTGAGTCTGTTGGTTTTCTGAGGCTCGTGATGAGATGGAGGAAAAGGCCGCAAAGTCTTCATACAAAGCGTCACAGCTCAGCGGCTGTGTTTCATTGACATGGCAGGGGACATAAAATCTGCCATTTTCATCATGTTCTATCGTGGGTAAACCTGTTTCCTGCAGCTTTCTCTATCAGATATATGTCTGTGTGGGTTTATGGCTATAGAGCTGGGGCAGGCCCGATCGATCTGCGAGAGCTGTAGGATTTAATAGGTGCACAGCTCTCGCTAAGGGGTACGAGATGGGGAGGGTATTTTTAATCACTTAAAGGGAGCAGGGTGGCAAGCCCGGGTCACCAACAGTTTCTGTTTTATGTGCCGCCACAGCAACAACTCTTCCCCCCACATGGTAAATTTCATTTTGTTTTACTTATTTATGGAAAATCAAAGTATTGAATAAGCTATTGACATGGTTGGTGAGTGTGAGTGCATGTGATGTGGAAGAGTCTGTTTTGGTTTGAAGATGTTCATGAAAAGATAATATTTCACAAACTGGACTCGACAGAATCCTAATACTCTGTCTTTAACATTGTTTTCAATGATAGCAAACTGTTTTGTTTCTTTGCATTCAGTGACAAAGCAATCTTGGGTTACATGGAAATCCAACTTATTTATTTTTGATTTACATAATCCTAATATTTTATTTGATATTCAATGATGTTCAGCCTGTGTACATTGTCAGCATGTTGCTGCTGGTTTTCTCCCCTTGGTTGATATTGCACTACATTTCATGCAAAACTTTCATCTCCACGATGATTTAAAGTATTGATTGAGGAATAATTGAGGAATAGAGCATAATGGCAAATCACGTCATTAGCTCAAGTCAGTTAAAAGCAGTTTTTCAATTCCTATTTTAGTTTTCATCTCTGATAATGTGCCAGAATGTTAAAATGAGTAGGGTTGCCAAAGGGTCAAAAATTACCCAAAATTTCAGGAATTTTTTTTCCATGGCAGTATTGGCGTAGGAATATTGGAAATTTTCTGGGTTTTGATTCTGTCACTTTAAAGGAATTTTCTAAAAATTTACCAGAAGTTTTGGCTTGGGGATTTGAGAAATTTTCTTTCTTTTTCTTTTTTTTTTGTCTTGTTAACAACTTGAATGAGTTTTTCAAAAATAATCTCGGTTAAAACAACACCATTAAATGCAAAGTCAGCTTTGTCCCATGAATCACATGTAAAAACAATTATAAGCACATTTGATCATGATCAGTTACTACTTCACTAGCACAAAGCATTTCCATTGAGACCACATCTCTAGATTTGGAGTCTAGAAGTTCTATCAAGGTAATATTTTATGAGAGTACTGAGGTAGGGATGGGTACCAAATTAGGTACTTTTATAGGTACCGGCCAAATTCTGTCAAAAGTACCAGGTAACGATTCATGTAAAATCCATGTTTAGGTACCTAAATGCATTCTTGTGACTGTGAGGAAGTGGAAGAGTAGGTGATTTTCCATGCTGGACATGAACTCTGCATTGCAAGGTTATATATTGAATACATAAATAAATTCAAAAGAATTTACATTTTATTATTAAAAAGTTGATATTTTTCACCACATAAATACACAAAAGTACCACCGGGTACCAATACTGATTGCCAGGTACCGGAAATTGGTACCATATCATTCCAAATGTGAAAGGTACCCATCACTATACTGAGGTGAATATATTTGATGGCGTGGTAAATTTTAATTAATGGACACATTTAAGTTTCTGCAGTCAGCACCAAGTGGAATCCGTAAGAACTGCAGTTTTTAGCGCTTCTGTGTGGGCTTCATATTTTCAGACAGGGGTTGCTTGTTTGGGCTTGGTACACACTCTGTGAAGTTATACTCTGAGATGAATTGAACCCAACCTGTTGAAGTGAGTAATTTCCCAAAGTTTTTAAAACTATACCCCCACTGACAGAGTTTTAAACATTTCTTATACGTTTTTTTGTTTAAAAACTCCTAAAACAATCATTCTAAAATTTATTTGCCAAATGTATCTGAAACACAAGTTTCATACAAATCAGCTTTATCAACATGACAGCTGATGAAATCCAGTAAAACAAATGGGACACATGTGGAATTTCCTCCTGTGGGACTAATAAAGGTATATCTTATCTTGTCTTAAAACAGCTCAACCATATGTTTTACATTCACAGGTTTTTGTAGACATCTCTAAAGAAGGGTTTTTCTTCTCTGTATTTACAAATGAAGCCGGTGTAATGGAGTGGTTTGTACTGACAATTGTTTTGTTTACTCAAATAAAAATTAGTTGTGAAGTGATACTGAAGTGATAGTTCAGATGCCTTTTTGACCGGTGGGGAGCAGCTGATTGGCTTATGGTTAACTCTTTTGACCTCCTGTACATTCATAGTAAACAGCACACCATTGAACTTAAATCCTTCATGATGTAAAAATGAGTGTCAGGGCTCAGGGCTATGGTCAGAAACAGCCTTACGTCACTTTGTGCATGCCTTGCTTTAGATGGCAACAGTCAAAACAAACGCTTTAGAAAAGTTATTTAAGTGTTAGTTTAAGGTTTTTCTTTCTTTTCTTTCTTTTCTTTCTTTATTTCTTTTCCTTTCCCTGCAGCGATGGTATGAACCAAGTTTGATATAATTCCAATCAGACAGCATTCAGAATCACAATTCCCACAATCAATTCATATTTAGTGACTTCTAACACACATTGATCCCTGAATCAAGACACTTTTCCTCTCATCAAGTGGTAGAATCATGTTTGGAGCTTGTTGGTGATGTAGTTTGTTAGATTCTTCAGTCTTTGTGTAGATCCCTGTCAGGTGTCTCTGCGTGTGGCTCTGCTGGTCAGCTGTGTTTGCCTCCAACTTTTCCCAGCGTTCACAAACATCCCCAGTGACCTTGAACTTTGGCAGCACACCTCAAACCCACTAACCGGTCCTAATGCCATTATGCTGGGCCCTACATGCTAAAAGTCATTGGTGGTGATAGTGGCTGATTAGATTGTGTCCATTGATCGCGCGGCGTGCTGTTAGGACGAGGACGGTGTGTGCTGCTGCTCCCGCCTCTCCTCCTCAGACACACTGACAGTCTGAGACGGAGGAGATGGAGCCTCATGCAGGGCAGCTGATTGAGTTATTGATCAGCTGGCTCCTTTCTCCTGTCTCTGTCTCTCCCTCTGCGGCTCTGAGAGACCCCGTCATCAGGATAATGAATTTCACTTATTGCTGATTAACGGCATAAGGTCTGTATGGTAATAATGGCAGAAATTAGCTCTTTGTCACCCCCTCTGAGTTTCCAAGAGGAGGGGTTGGTGAGAACGAAGGTTGTTACGGACCTGTAACTCACTCCGAGAACTGTGATTTCAACAAGAGGGACGTGAAAGAGACGAAGAGTGTGCAAAAATGAAAGATTTAAAGGGGAATTAAGGAGAGACTTATGTGGACTCTGATTTCAACATCACTGAAGTGTTGGAGGAGAGCTCTGATGCAAGAAACTTGGGATTGATGGAGGAGAGTGAAGGAGAGTTTAGAGCGGAAAGAACACTGAATAACAGGCTGCTTTGTGAACAGAGAGGGCAAAGAGGAAAGATGAGAGCCGATGATTCAAAAGAGATGTAGAGACAGCAACGCAGGAGTGGCAGAGTGGAGGAGAGAAGGAGGAAGACGGGCAGTGGTCACACAGTCACCAGGTGGTGACACCGCTTAAGGGTCAGCTTTTGTGTCTCCAGCACCCAGATTGGGCTTCTGAAGAATGAATAATGAGGCTTGATTACAGTCCACGAGATGGCACGTTGTTCAGAATCACTCCTCCAGGCAATTACAGACGGAGCAAACAGCAGCCCTCAGCCTCAGCCCGGACAGAGCGCGCAGCGACTGTGTCAGAGGACAACATCATCTTCCTCAATGACTTGTTGCCTCCTCGTGTCGGAGCCATTAGCACTCACTCTGCTCCTTCAGCACATTCAGCCACCCACGTAAAAGCCTCCGGTTCACGTGTGTGAGAGTGTATACATTTACACAAATACCTCACATGCCATTATATAATGGAGTGTGATTTCTCTTTGTGTTCCAGGTTTGGCTTCGGATTGTTGGACGCGGGACTGATGGTGCAGCAGGCGACTCGTTTTGACTCTGTTGCTCCTCAGAGGACATGCACTCAAGAAGTCTCACTCCATCCTTCAAGGTTAAAAGTATTTCTGAGCTTCATCTAATACACATCATGTTGTTTTTTGTTAACATTACTGACATTGATTCTTGTGTGTGTGCTTGATAAGGATGCTCAGCCCAAAGGGTGTGGTGACTGTGAAGATCCAGTCAGAGGCCTGCAAAGGGAGCACCAATGAGATCAACACTCTGGAGCACGTTCAGGTCAGACTCTCACCTTAAGCTAATGAAAAACATTTTAATCTGCTTACTGTCTACAGCAGGGATGGACAACCTTTTCCATGACTGGCGCCACTTTAAGATACACTCATGCCCAAAGAGTCAATACTTACTTATTTCATTAAATCATCGACAGTCGATAGGAAAGTCTCTTTTATGAATCCCCTGCCAGTGAATGGTTTTCCATCCTTTTCTATGCAGTGAGAGGTGAGAGGTGGTATAACTTCCCTATGTTTCCCAGTTTTTAACAGTGCAGAAAGTTTTGAATGTGTTGCTCTGTTAAGCATACTTTGCTAACGCTGTTTTTGTGTTTGGTCTCAAAAAGACGCTGCACAATTGATGTCCTACATGCCAAACTTTCACAGCAAAAGGTTGCATATCTCTCGATCTTCGGCCATCTCTGGGAATTAATCCATACTCCTTTGTCCAACTATGTTGGAAAGAATGACTGGAACTTGGTTTGCTTGCCTTGATAATATCGCTTAATGAATGCGATTGTGAGCTAGCAGACTGACCTCAATGTCCACCTCATCTCGCACGATGCTTGACACATTTGTGAACTTATAACGTCATGATTTAAATATATTATTTAACTGAATTTGTGAAATTTTCACATAAGAACATGAATCCTGTGCTCAATTTCTTGAGAAGTGTTAAATAGAGTACAATACAATAGTTTTATTATTTATTTATTTGTTTTATATCCTGCCTGCCTGTAAATATTGTCTGCGAGCCAACATAAATAGCCACACGTGCCAGTTATGACACCCATGCCCTAGGCTACCTACCTCCCGTTTAGAGAAACTCTAAAATGTTTTTATTCCACAAGTTACACAAGAAGATCCATTTTGTTGTCTGTTCAATACAAAGCAAAAGGAAGCGTTCGGCCGGGTTAATTTTTTTAGACAGGTATGATGAAACAGCGACCTGGGTTCTTTACAGAGAAAATGAAATCTATCTGCCAGAATTTAAAAAGTTCTCCCATTGACATTTTCTGTCCACATAAAAATCAAAATGAATAATGAACACTGAGTTGTGGCTGCTATACAAAAAGCAAAACAAGAAAATGTCTCTCACAGAACTCCATTTAAAGGTGCAGTGTGTGAAATTTAGTGACACATCACAAAACAGGTTTGGAAGATATGGAATAGAATATTTGTAAGTTTGTCTAGTACCAGAATTCTTCTTCTGATGAAGAGTGGACAAACTTCGGACGAACGGACAAAAAGTGCTACTTGTAGGACAAAAAAGATGAGGATGTTTGTGTGCAGTTTGTACTCAAGCAAAAGCACTATTCAATATTTGCTGGTAACTATTCAACATTTACTCAAAGATCTCTCCCCACCCCCAACGCCGCCGCTCCACCCACATATTCACACCTGCCAAAACAAGACTTTGACAAACAGGGAGAGGGCCATTGCTTGCTCTGCAGTTGATATAACTTATTTCTTCAGGTGACGAAGCTTTCCACAGACTGTTAATCTGCTGACAGCACCCCACTCTCTGCTGCATGTCCTGCTCTCAAATGGCTGAGCATAGTGTCTATTTGTGATATTTTAGCCTGACCATAGTTTGCACTTCCCCTCATTTTCAGTTATTTCCTTGAAGGAGCACTACTCAATCTACTATTGAGCTTCTCCTCATTCTTGTTTGGGCTGTAAACCTCCACTCTGTGGCCTCCTGACCTGACTGCACTCATTATGCCAGTTTGTTGTTGTAGTCAAGTTGAATATGATCTTTTTTTGATACGGTTTGTTTTAATTTTTAAGTCCCTTGACTTGTTTGGGTGGTTGCCATACACAATTTTCTGTCCTGCTCAATCTGCTTTTTCTTAAATTAATGTGTTAAAAATTACAAATCCAACATCGAGCAAGAAATAAGATTGTTGCTATATGCTGCGACAGAGTGGACCTGGTGTAAGTTGACACGTTGACTTGAATGAAAAACCTATTTGGGACCAGAGGTGTGTCTGATGTATTTTAACTTTAAAACATGGTAAAACAATGGGCTTTGTAAATGTATTTATTTATTTCAGTTCCCAAACCACTTACCTTGTTCAAGGTCACGGATGGCTGGAGCCTATCCCAACTGTCTTGGGGCGAGAGGCAGGGCACACCCTGGACTGGTCACCAGTCAATCACAGGGCTGACACAGAGACAGACAACCATTCACTCACACACTCACACCTACGGATAATTTAGAGTGTCCAATTAACCTGATGAGCATGATTTTGGACTGGTGGAGGAAGGCGGGATACCTAGGGAGAACCCACGCATACAAGAGGAGAACATGCAAACTCCACACAGAAAGGCCCACCGGCCAAGCTGGGAATTGAACCAGTGACCTTCTTGCTGTGAGGCTGCAACACTAGCCGTTGTGCCACCATACAGCCTTATTTTTGTAAATTATTGATTTATTTATTTAATTAATTTTTTTCTGCTCCTGGCAGGCCTCCAGAGGAATGGCCAATCAGAGTGAAGTGGGTTTGTGGAGCAGGGGGCCTTAAAGAGACAGCAGCTAAAAAAAAGAGTTGCAGACAGAGGCTAAAATAAGGGTTTTCTAAAACACCATGTGAGAAAAATAGAAAACTCTTTGAGCTGTAAATCATTTAAAGCTACGGGGGCATCAGAGGGGCAGAATGAAGGCTATGAAAATAGAATAATGCCTCCTCTTTAACTAAGCTAAGTTAAGCTAAGCTACCTGTTGTCAGTAAAGCATTAGCTTAATATCTTTTCATCCAACTTTTATTAGAATTTAAAGTGTTTTTGTCCTTATTTTGCCTGACAACTCAGTTTTTCTCATATGTTCTTGGGATATTTTTGTGTTTACTTAAGCTGTGGCTCCGCTGTAGATCTGTGAAACAGCTCTTACAGCCTGCACATATTTCACAACTTAATCAGAATACAAACAGAGATTTTACTGAAAATGTAACTTCTACCTTAAACATGAGGATGCTTTAACATCTTATACAGATAGCTTAGAGATTTCTGTGTCATGACTCTGATGTGAAAACAGAGCAGATAAAAGGATCGTGCTGCGATGCTTTGTGTTTGCTGTGCCATTTACAGAAACAGGCAAAAATGTGTTTCTTCAGTACAGGCACATACATGCAAATGTGTTTTTGTTTGACTGTGTCAGCAGGCTACGTACTGTAAGTGTATGTGCATGTTGAGCTTGTGCAGCCTAATCTGTGTGTGTGTGAGTGTGTGTGTGTGTGTGTGTGTGTGTGTGTGTGTGTGTGTGTGTGTGTGTGTGTGTGTACTTGTGAAATAGCAAGAAGAGAGGGAGTGAGGCAGAGGGAGCCGGAGTGTGTCAGCATGTAAATTGAAAAGGCTTCATCTTTGCGGCTCTGCTCCCTGGCAGAAAGCGTGGGTCAGGCCATCGCTGCGAGGTGTGATTGATGGACGTGTTGCCGTGGTAACACGCTGTAAACAGGAGAGGGCTGTCAGTCTTTTTACAGCTTGGCGGCTCTCTCTGCGATGTGCCATTGTCACACCAGATGTGCTGCCTGTGACGAACGGGGACAGGGAGAGTGTTTACTCGGGGGGAATGGTTGGGGATGAGGGTTTGAGGGCATATATGTGCTTATTTAAATCATTTAGCTAATATTACCCCGAGCTTTAACTGTCACTGAGTCGTCTCTGCCGACCCCTCGCTGCTCATTGTCTTCATTTTTGATTCTCATTGAGTTTCTTCGTCCACACAGACTGGGTTCTGGTTCAGACTCTGAAAGCGCTGAATTGTTTCCATTCCAGCTCTCATATAACCATGATTACACAATACCACATATTATACAGAACATTTATTTATGCAAAGGGGCATTTCTTAATGTTTACAGGAGTGATTATACAGTTTGAGGTAAATGGCATATCTCTGGAAAGATTGATACCACTCCATTTCTATTTATATACAACTGCAAACAAGTGAGTCTGTTCCTCAAAGCAAACAAAATGTGTTTCACTTCATCTAAATGTCACTAATTAACAGTTAACAACCTGTCATTAAAGTTTTGGAAAAACAACTTCAGAAATAACAGTCTGTTGTTTGTTTCTGACTTTGTGTTCAGGTGAGAGTGAGCATCAGCAGCGTGTGTCGTGGTGACCTCTCTATAAGCCTGCAGTCTCCAGCTGGCACAGTGTCACTGCTGCTGGACACGCGGCCCAATGACGCCTCCACTGCTGGCCTGAAAAACTGGACTCTGATGACCATGCACTGCTGGGAGGAGGATCCACGAGGCCTCTGGACTCTCAAGGTGAGAGACGGCCTGTTCCTTACTGTAACAAGAGATACAGCTTTTTCTTTTAGAGTATTTTGTCAGGCAGAACTAACTGTGCTACACTTCTGCTGCACTCTGTTAAAGGCTGTTGGAGGGACAGCGTGTGTATACGGCCGACTATAATTAGCATAATAAAAAACAGTACATCTTTGCATGTTGGCTGTATCACTGCTGCCATACTCTTGTTGACATTTAGATTCAAGAAAAAACTTGCTGTAAAGTCTGGGTCCTAATGTGTTTTAAAAATCATAGAAATTAGGTTTAACCCATTTTGCCCACTGTCATTTTCTACTCGCAATAAAAAAAATCTTAGCGTTGCTGCTGCAACTTTTTCCACTTCTATGCTAGTAGACAACTTAAAAAAAGATTTTGGTTCATAAAAAATAGGCTCTGAGTGGTTTCTGTCACATGACATCATCTACTTCCTGCTCCTTCTGGTGGAAGACATGGCAGATGCGAATTGTCCTGGAAAGAGCCAATTTTCATAAATGTCTTATGATTTTCCCCCCAAATGTATTTAAGCGTGCAAGTCTCTAGAGTAACCGACCACCAAAAAGTTGCAACTGGAATAAATATTATTTTGTTCATGGGCTTATCTCTGTGAGTGGCAACAAAAGTTGCCGGTAAGCACATGGCTAGTCAAAAACCAAAGGAAAACACTGCCTGCAGGATTGCTCATGCTCACACTCACCACCATTTCTTTTATTATGATAACTTTATTGGTATTATAATTATTATTATTATTATTATTTTTTTTTTTTTAGCATTCACCTTTATTTCCCTGATTTTCAGCAATTTAGGCAATGATACTAATATGCAGAAAAACTGAATTTCTCCTAAAACAAATGTTAAGAGATTTAAGTGTACAGAGGTGCAATGAAATGACTTGATGCAGGTTGTTGCTGCGGAAAAAGAGGGGAAAAAAAGGGGGAAAAAAAAGGAAAAAATATATATATATTATTATTTCTATACAACTATTAGGTAGCCTAGTGACAAAAGTCCTATTTTCCTCAAAACAAAGTACAAAATGTAAAAAATAAAAACATAACATGATTTAGAAGGACTCAAATGATAAAACTTTATGCCTTACAACTCTGAAATAATTTGGGCATAAATTTAAAATCTGTAAATGCAGCTGCTCTTTGACCTACTAACACTGAAGATTGACTCACACTGTCAAAACCCACCAAACATCGGACGTCGGAGAGACATGCAGATCACATCGGTATTGGGTCGGTTCGTCAAAGACCATATCTAGATGTCAGAGCGACGTGCAAAATAGGTACAAATTTTGACATCTAAATCTGACTATTTTTGGACGTTGTAATGACGTTCAGCATTTGGACGTCATTTGCAGACCAAATCCAGAAATCAGTGAAATGTTTAGAATGGATCAAAACATTCAGACGTCATAAGTAGACCTGATTTGGACGTCAAAAATTATGCTATATATACATCATTTCAACGTCACATTACGCAGTGGGGATGTCTTCAACCCTTTGATATGACTCTAGATCATAAATCTGAAGAGGGGGTTTAATTCCTGCAGCAGGAGCTTCCCCCACAGCTCCATCATTTGCCTCAGTCAACTTGAACTCCAGGGTATACAAAGCAGATTCTTGGTAAGGCTTGTACACTAATTTTCCATACTCTTCTGAAAAAGCCTTTTCTCATATACGTTCTCTCTCATGATATAGAAATAATTTTCTGCTTCATATTGTCCTCTTCCAGTAGCTGCGGCGTATAGAAGTTTAAAAATAGCCCAGCCCAGCACAGCTCAGCTTGGTTCAGTTCATTTTACCATAGCAATGTGAATCATCCTCTACTTTCATCTCCGAGTTTCAGCCAAGCATGGCAATCTTCATTTTCCTCCCCGCACTCTTTTCCTTTTTTTCTCTCTTTCATAGATGTGCTGATGTTTGATATGGAGGAAGGAGCTAAAATGGAAGGGAAATTAAGACTGGAAGGTTAAGTAACCTTGGCCAGGTTTGACAGACACAATACTGCCGACGTCTGATTAGAATCCATACTCACAGACAGTAGCGCGCTGAGGTCATTTACTGTATATACGTGTGGGTGGAAGAAGTAGAGGTTGGTGGGGTGGGGAGGGGAGGGGGGGCTCACTGTGTGTGTGTGTGTGTGTGTGTGTGTGTGTGTGTGTGCGTGTGTGTGAGCGTGTGTATGCGTGTGTGCAAATAGGCATCAGTCCTTGTAAACAGTTGGAGGTTTATAGAGAAAAAGCTGTGAAGATGAAAGACACCCACCCCCTGTCCTCTATCACCTACCTCCTGCAAACACACACACACACACACACACACACACACATGCACACACACTTTCTCTCTACCTCTCTGTCTCTGTGTCTCTCCCACGTCCTCGTGCAGATTTACTGTCCCCTCTGTGACCAATTACCAAGGCCCAGTGTGTCGCAGAGACAGGGAGGAAACACCATGAAGCCGAGCTACATAACGACGCCGCTGCTCATTACTGGAGGGCCGAGACGAGTCGCCGTGATGCTCACAACACGAATTAACACCAGCATCTTCCGTGCCGCATGCCTTTGCACGCTGCTAATCAGCACACACTCACACTCTGATTGGTTTTGCACTGGTTGTCAACTTAACCACAGATTGGAAGGAAACGTGTACACAGGGAGTCACAAATACGAGGCGATAGAAATGAGAAAGAGTGTCACCGCGCTTGAAGTCAAAGAAAAGAGAACAGAGAGAGAAAAAAGGATGAAGGCGCCTGAAAACGAAACTTGTATTGAGGCCGGAAACAACCTGACTGACTTCTGAATCGGTGACATGAGGAGTATATTTCCAAAAGGTTCGTCCAAATATTTTGTCTTCTTAACGTCTGAGTGAAATATTATAGATACTGTTCTAGGTTTTTTAACGTGGCTCTCTGGACAAAATCTCTTTATGTGTTTTATTTTCTCTTTGCTGCGAGATATTTAAAATTTCCTCTTACAATCAGCTGCGCAATCTAATTGAATCTCAGTGGTGCATGACAGAAAACACAGCAGCCCCAGGAGGGAGGGAGAGAAAGAGGATATATATTTATGTAGGGCTTGCAGGGAGTGAGGGCTAAACTTGAAAATGGAAGCCCTGGAAAAGGAGACTTTAACTGGACTATCTGCTGGATCAGTGTTTAAAAACGCAGGGGCCGGGGTCTGGAGATAGTCCATATTGATTCGTCATGATGACAATTGTCAAAGAGCACGGTGCTGCTGGAGGAATAAAAGTGCGACTGAAGTGAAGAGAGACTGAGTCTTCTGGCTGGAGGCACGGCTGACCTTCCAGCGCTGTGAAGGAGACGACACCACAAGGCTGGAAATACTCCCTCTGTCTCCTGTGCTTGCTCTGCCGCCATCTGTGGTGCTCCTGCTCTGCTCATTGACTCTTTATAAGGGATGTAACACATTTAAGGCGGTATTGGACGATAAAAAAGCTCATTCAAGCAACCATTCATCCTATAGGCTAAAACTACTGTGACATAAAAAACATAGTGTTTTTCAAATGATGTAAACAAACCTTCCAAACTACTAAACAATAATCAGACCTTACTTCGAGCTTCCTTCATCATAGCTTGTTCTTTCTCCCTACATTTTTTCATACACTCCTCTTGCTCTCTTCTCATGTCTCTCTTTCTGTCACACACACACATGCGCACACATATGAACATACACTCTTCTTCTGTGCTGCCGTCTGTACTTCTCTCAGGAGGATTCTTGTCCTCATGTGGTGCTCACAGGTTCCATTGTTTCAGGAAAGTAAATTATCACAGGTAGACCAGGTTTATGGTCAGTGTATTGTTCCTGTGAAGGTTTTTTCTTTTACCTTTAAGACATTTTCTCACTTACCTTTAGTATCATCTTTACATTAATGAGATCTTTGAATCTTTGAATCTCAACTTATAGAGGCTTATCATTATACTTGGGTCACGATACGATGATATCACAATATCACAGTATTGTGATATATTTTGATATTTTACACAGTTAACTATTTGATTGAAAACAACTTTTCTATTTAAAATAAAGAAAGGGTAAAATAGAGAAAGTCAGATACAGTGTTTCATTCTAACACTTAACTTGAAATCGTGGAGTGCAAATATTCATTGAAGATGTGGTAAGTTGGTGTAACCAATGTTACTCATAAAAAGTCTAATATTGCATAAATACATGACTATGATTGATATTTAATCATTATCTACTACACTGTAAAAGCTTAACTTGACATGATTTTAAACTAACTGACAAAAAATAGAGAGAAAACATATTTTATATACTTTGAGATTATATTTATGATACAGTTTTTGTGCATCATACAGCAGAGTAGTTCTTTGGCACCATCCACCACAGTGTAGGTGCAGAAGACATATTGTACTTCCAACTCACCTAAAATATGTATTTTTATTTTAACAAAAATTATACTATTCTATTCATCACAGGTCAAAGTAAGTGATATACTGCCATATTGATATTTTCCACAAGAAACTGTGTCGATGCATGACCTGCAACTAATCAGCAACCTCCAGTCTAAAGGATATGGGACAATGCGGAAGAGCTAAAATCTGCTGAATCCTGTGTTGTTTAAAAATTGTCCCTGCCTGAATTGCAGCTTTCACTACGGGCACACACTGTACATGGGGGGGGCGTTGTAACTTGGCAGTTCAGAGGATATTAAGATTCTGAGTTCGCCCAATCAGAGGCGCAGCTCAGGTCATGTGACTGACGAGCACCCTATGGCTGTACTCAAAGCCCCTTTCACTCCCAATACATCCGTGATAGCCGATTTGCTTCAGAAGTCTATTTCAGAAACAGACTGTGACGTCAGGAAGACTACGTCCATTAATTATTCAGTGTATCACAGAGACTGATTTACCCTGACTCACGCTGCTGGTCAGTTTTTGTCTCAAACAGAGGAGTCTTTTCATTTAAACTTGACCCCACCCACCCAAAAACTGTCAAATATATGCCTCACTGCGTATCCTGCAAGCTTTGCACATTGAAGTGCGGCTTTCTTCTTCTTTCTTCTTCGACAGTTTGTAGCAAATTGCTGCAAACTGGCATCACACCCGGGATCGAGCCCATCACCTGACACCTTGTTGCCACTTGTAGCTGTGTGTCCTTGGGTGGAACATTTCAGGTGTGCAGCTACAATTTATCCACATCTTACACTAATCTGCACAAAATAAATCAAGCTTTTGTGTCATTATAGTGGTCAAAATTGGAAAATTAAAATAATTACTCAATTTGACTACAAAACAAATGCTTTAAAATAGAATGTGAGAAATGTGGTTACTTTTCCTGAAAAATAATAATAATCATGGCGTGCTTAAACTCAGGAGACAACAGATGTACCTCATTTGCTCTCAGAATTATTGTTATACTTGCAAATTAGGTTTGTTTGCAAATTTACAAACTTTTAACTGTAAATAATTATCAAAACAAATGAGAACGATTTCAGTAGCTACACAGAGCTAATATTTGTGTTTTCCAAGATTTCAACAAAGAAAAGCCAAGCTCCTTTTGAACCTCTTAGAGCACCCTTTAGCTGCTAGCCAGAATCAT
The DNA here is from genome assembly GCF_033239565.1 of Halichoeres trimaculatus. Lineage (NCBI taxonomy): Eukaryota > Metazoa > Chordata > Actinopteri > Labriformes > Labridae > Halichoeres > Halichoeres trimaculatus. The sequence continues at coordinate 8,901,541 of NW_027437190.1, forward strand.
CTTCTTCTGACAGCCTCATTTAGGGATGTTACTTCATTCTTCATGAGCAATGACCTCCATCTCACTGATATTCTTGGGTTAATCTGCCTTCCTCAAATCCCACCACATATTTTTCATGAGGTTAAAGTCAGACAACTGTGAGAGCCACTCCAGAATATTCCAGGACTTCTGAGACCAAGCTCTTGTGGACTTCAAGGTACGCTTTGGTTCATTGTCCTTTCACCATAGCTTCGGCTTCTTCGGAGATGATATTATCTCCAAAGATTTTCTGATAGTTGATTAAATTCATCTCGTCCTCCACATGTTGAAGCTTGAATCAAAGCAGCCCCAGAGCATCACAGAGGCACCGCCATGCTTCACTGTAGGCAGGGTACTCTTTAAGCATATGCTTTATTTTTCCTCTTCCAGATATACCTGATTCATTGGCCCAAAAAGCTCCTGTTTTGTTGCATTGCTTCACAGAAGAAGAATCCAGAGCCTTCTGTGGGTTAGTGATGTGGTTTTGAGTTGACCTTTCCAATGCAGTGTGTCTTGGAGTTTGACCACGGTCACCTTCAGTGTTTAGAGTGCGTCTTACTGTGTAAACTGAGGCCTTAGTGCCATGTCTTGTAATTGATCTCTTGTGATCACTCTAAGGTTTTTGACCACCTGCTCCTCAGGGACCTAGTGACAGCAGTTGATAGCTTCCTCTTTCTTCGAACTTGTGAACTATACTTCCATCTGCATCGCTGGGAACCGTCAACAAACTCCAATTTGATGCGTTTAATCTCAAACACATCCGATGCAACGAATAAAGTCCTTGATTGGTTTCAACAGAACACCTGAT